>NC_056527.1:5455126-5537673 GCF_019175285.1 Sceloporus undulatus | reverse complement strand
TTATATAGCGTTGTAGATTTACACAGCACTGTACATACAATTAAAAAATTGATAAAAATTAAACCTGCCAATGGTACAGGATAATAACAAAATACATATAAAACATTAGATGATGATGATGATAATAATAATAATAATAATATTTATATCCCTCCTCTTCCATTTGGGGATCAAGGCGGGTAACAAAAGAATTTATGCAGTATACAATATAAAAACAATAAATAGCATTGGATAAAATAAGCAAGCAACAAATTAAAAACATTGAATATCACATAACAAAGCAAATATCAAATAACAATCAGACAACAGGAGTCTCCTCCTTTGGAGGTTTTTAAGTATATGCTGGATGGCCATCTGCAGGACATGCTTTGGCAGTGAGTTCCTGCATGGCAGAAGGAGGTTGGATTTGGATGGCCCTTTGGGATCGTCTCTTCCAGCTCTACAATTCTATGTGGCTGTCCTGGATTGGTGACCAAATTCCACTCTCTGGGTCCCATGTACTTGGATGGAGGTATTAGTTGCTCTCTTGTTCTGCGATCAATGGCACTTAGAAGAGCTTCTCTGTGAGAATGAACAAGGAAGAAGAAGAAGTTGGCAATGTCTGTCTACTTGGGCCCAGTCTGTGACAGTTCCTTCCAGCTTCCAGCCCCGGCTTGCATTCCAAGCATAACGCTGGCTCTCTCTGACCTAGCTGGTGGGAGTTCTGCTTTTTGCCAGGCCTGCAAGACCAGCTTTGTAAAGCTAGCATACTTTTCAGGGCAGGCTGTGGGATTAGCAGCATTTACAGAAAAGCAGCCTTCCGCCACAATTTTGCTGTGCATGAGCGGGAGAGAGCAAAAACCCCTTTATGTAAAAGAAAGTGCGATATATGTTTTTCAAGTCAACTGTGGACTCTCTAGGAAAGCTGCTCTGAATGCAAATGCTAATCCGTGGATGTAACAATGATGCTGGCCCTCTCTCTTCTCTATCCTTGTCCTTCCTTAAATAAAATGATGCCATGATGTGATTGCCAGCAGTGTGGCACGTTGCCCTTAATAACACAGCTATTAATTGGAGCGCTTTTCAGAAAATGGCAGTCAAGTGCCAGGTTCAGGCAGAAGGAAGTGTCATTGTTATTTTGCTTGAATTACCATTAGCTGGGATATCTGAGTGTTTGGCTGTCAATGGTGGGCTTCAAATGGCCAAAGCGGAACCAAAGTATAGGACAAGGGATCAGCTGGTCTAGCAAGTTGACAGCCTTTGATGCAGAAAACAACTTCGCCTCCATGTGAGTTTCTTTGCTGTCTGTGGCTGAAGGAGGCAGGGTCTTTCTGAAGAGAGAAGGGTGCAAGAAGATGAGCCTGGTTCTGCAACTGTCTGAAAGCAAGTATGTAGCCTGGTTGGGATGACCACTAGGCTTTCTGTGTGTGAATGTGTGTGTCTTCAGTTGGAAAAGGTTAAGAGGTAACATGATAGCTCTGCTTAAATATTTGAAGGGGTGCCATATTGAGGATAGAGCAAGCTTGTTTTCGGCTGCTTCAGAGACTACGAGATGGAGCAATGGATTCAAACGATTCTAACTATTCATACTATTTAAAACATGAATTATTAGCGGCTTCCAGAAGAGGCAGTCAGCTTTTTCTTCCGTCAGAAAATAGGAGTCTGGCGGTCTCTGGGACAGAAAGCATTGGGGCCCACCCTTGTCACAGTGAATCACATTCATCTAGGAAGCGATAAATTACTGTATATACTGTAATACTGTATACTCTTGCATAAGTCTAGAAATTTTAGTAGAAAAATTGACCCCCCCAAAACTGAGTTGACTTATCCATGGGCCAGTATAAGTTCTGTATTTTTAACTCTTTTATATATAAAAATAAACCATCTCTTTATGAAAGGCAAGAGTGACATCTGCCCTGGAAGCACTGACCCCCCCCCCCGCCCCACTCACTCATCCATCCGGCCATTAATGTAAGCACAAACATGCTTGCTGGCATTTGGTAAGTTTATTGGCATTGTTTTCCTTTGCATCATCATCTAGTTTCTTACTTCATGCCCCTACGTTTTACCCTTGACTTATCCATGGGTCATAACAAAATCGATAATTTGGCCCCATAACCTGCCCTCAACGTATACATGAAGTCGACTTATAGTCGAGTATATACAGTCTCTTACCTTAGAGTAAGCAACTGACAAACATGTTGTTGGGAGTGACTCCAGATGTGTTGGTTTCTATCAGGAAGAGGGAGGGAGGTGAGGAAGTGATTCCCAAACTTTGGTCCTCCAGAGGTTTTGGATTTCAACTCCAGAGTTGCAGATCATTGGCTAACCTGGCTATGGCATCTACGAGCTGAAGTCCAAAACATCTGGAGGACCAAAGTTTGGGGAAATGGTAGTAGAGAATCAGCTTGACTCTGCCAAGATGTCCAAAAGCTAATGGCCAAACCTTACATTAGGCTATAACTCTGGGCCTCAACAGGGGGGAATCTGTGTTGGTATTTTCACCACTGGTCTCTTTTCCTTTACAGTAGTTTGAATCCACTGCTCCATGTCCCATGCAGTAGCAGAAAACAATCTTGCTCCATCCTCAATATGACATTCCTTCAAATATTTAAAAACATAGCTTTCATGTCACCTCTGTTTTTGAGGTCATAATGCTACTGTATTTTCTCTCTATATGCGCATGTTCTGGTGGGCCAAATAACCTCCCTCATGGGAAAAGTGGGAGCTTTAGGAAACCAAAGAATGCTACGACTGAGCTGGTAAGATAATAGTTTGGATATGAGAGTCAGGCCTCTCATACCATAGATGTACATAAGGGGAAATAAGGTAAAATCTTTTTGTCTGTGAACTCAATGTGTCAAAACATGAGGCATTCTTCAAACGTTTTTGCATGAAATGCGTCACTGCGATTTCTCCGCACGGCTCTGAAGGACGGAAGGCCCAGTCACTTTTCTGTCGGGATGCCTGCCCAGGAAAACAAAAGGCTGTTTTGTTCTTGCGCTTTTTGGTTAATAGATCTCTCTCTCCTAATTCTAGATATTGCTTAAAGTGCAGTCCCCTCCCACTTATTTTAGTGGAAAGAAGAATGGACTTTAAAATGGAAAGCGGTATTCTGTGGGGCAAAGAGCCAGCATGGTGTAGTGATCGACTGGGACTACACAAGACCATGGTTCAAATCCCTGCTTGGCAATAGAAAGCTGTGTTTTTAAATATTTGAAGGAATGCCATATTGAGGATGGAGCAAGGTTGTTTTCTGCTACTGCACTGGCTGACCTTAGGCAAGTCACACTCTCTCCAACTCAGAGGATGGCAATGGCAAACCACCTTTAAAGAAACTTGCCAAGAAAACCCCATGATAGGTTCACCTTTGGGTTACCATAAGTCAGTAACGACTTGAAGACGCACAACAATAACACAGAGAGTAGCTAATGGGGTTCTTTCTCCAAGTGCGTTTCCCATTCTGCAAGTTCAGGGTGCCTGAGTAGTTGGGTATCTTGACAACTCAAGGATGCGGCCAGAAATGGCAACCCTATCTCTAGATGGTCTTTTGTCTCCTCCATAATGCGTAAATGGGGGGAGTCTGTGTTGTGACTTCCCATCAAGGATTTTCTGTCTTTCCTCCATGCATTTTGCCTTCAGCTGAAAAAGCATGTACAGGAGAGGGCAACCAAAATGGTGAAAGGTCTGGAAATCACCAAGCCCTATGCGGAGTGTCTTAGGGAACTGAGTAGGTTTAGCCTGGCGAAGAGAAGGTTAAGGGGTGACATGTTAGCCCTGTTTAAATATTTGAAGGAATGTCATACTGAGGATAGAGCAAGCTTGTTTGCTGCTGCTCCAGAGACTAGGATATGGAGCAATGGATGCAAACTACAGGAAAAGACATTCCACTTAAACAGGAGGAACTTCCTGATAATAAAAGCTGCTCGATAATGGAACACGCTCTCTCAGATTGTAATGGAGTCTCCTCCTTTGGAGGTTTTTAAGCAGAGGCTAGATGGCCATCTGTCAGGGATGTTTTGATTGAGAGTTCCTGCATGACAGAATGGGGTTGACTGGCTGGCCTTTGAGATCTCTTCAATTCTATGGCTCTAAGCATAACTTGACTGGCGACCATGAAATCTGAGGAAGTAGACGTAAGTCTACGAAAGCTGATGCAACCAACTTCTCTCTTTCAGTTTGTCTCAAAGATTATGTGGGATCCTTTTGGGTACTGTTTTTCCTGACTAACATGGCTATGTCTTTGTATGACATGTGGGGACTCCATGGCACTGTCTGCGTCTAGTGACCACATCCATCTTTTTCACTGTTTCTAAACCTTTCCACAGGCTGTTTTGTTCCTTTTCTGGCCTCCAGTTTCAATTTTAAAAATCCCTCTACTTACTGCAAATTGTTTTATAAAAAAGAAAGACATGATGGACCTATTTCTCTCACAAACCCCTGTCCTGTTTTTTCCAGAAACCTGAGGCAATGGGCCAGGCAGCCTGCTTCAAAATTCTCTTCACGTTGACCTTCTCTCGGCCTCAGCCCAGAACCTGGCCAGCGGCCGACCAAGGATTAGCAATCCTGGCTGCAATGCCTCTGAGGGCCCCCTTGAAGGCCTCTAGGCTTTGGGGGAAGGCCAAGCAGAGTCCTTTCAGCCTTCCTCTAGTGCCTTCTTTCCAAGTTTGCTTTTCTGTAAAGTGTGAGGCACACACATGTGTTTTTAAAAACTACAAGTTGAGTGTCCCTTCCCCAAAACACTTGGGACTAGAGCTGCTTTTGGATTTGGGGATTTATTTATTTATTTATTTGCATTTTGGAATGCCTGTATTTAATTGCACTGTATGCATTTACAATTGCCATTCCATTCTCACGGGCTTGACATCCGCGATCTTGAATGTTCACTGAAGAGCAGCTTCCATTAAATTCATTGGGGCACACCCTTGTGGCGCATGGCCTGCGTGCGCTCACAGGCACACATCCCATTCATGCTTATGGGGCTTGACTATCGGTGAGTCTCCATGTTCGCGGGGGTCTGGAATGGATCCCTCACAAAAACGGAGGGCTGACTATATACAGGTTGAGTATCCCTTATTTGAAATACTTAAGAACAGAAGTGTTTCACATTTTGCATTTTTTCAAATTATGGAATATTTGCACATACATATTGAAATATCTTGCAGAAGGAACCTAAGTCTAAGCATGAAATTCCTTTATATTTCATATACAGCTTATGGGAGAGTGTTGGATTATGACTCTGGAGACCAGGGTTCAAATTCACCTGCATAGTCATGAAACCCACTGAGTGACATTGGGCAAGTCAACACTCTCTCAGCCTCAGAGGATGGCAAGTAGCAAACCCCCTCTGATGAGACTTGCCAAGAAAACCCTTTGATAAGTTTGCCTTGCAGTCGCCATGAATTGAAAGTGACTTGAAGGCACACAACGACAACAATGCACCTTTTACACACATACCCTGAAGGCAGTTTTATGCCATCTTTTAAATAATTTTGTGCAAGAAACAAAGTTTGCATACACTGAATCATCAGAAAACAAATGAGTCCCTTTTCTGCCACCTATGAGAAGAGTTTTGGATTTTGGAGCATTTTGGATTTTCCACTTTAATTTCATTTTAACTGCTGTCGTTCCATCGTGGAATTTATAGTTTGGTGAGGCACTTGAGCTCTCTAGCTAAGAATCCTGAATGCCCCTCCCTGGACTACAAATCCCATGATTTCATGGGATGGGACCATGGCAGTTAAAGTGGAATCATAGCATTATAATTGTGTAGTGTGAGAAGGGTCCCAGATTCACCAATCTACTGATCCAAAAAACAAGGGTCTCCATGGTCTGGCCACTTCTGGACCTTCTGTCATGAGAGCCAGGTGTAAACATGGTGGTTTTGGTTAGTGTTGATACCCCTGTGCCTAAAATATCATCTTTCCTTAGAATACAGTAGCTGTGCCCATACAGGTTGAGTCTCCCTTAAGCTTGGGCCCAGAAATGTTTTGGATTTTGGAATGCTTGTATTTGCATATAGGTATATAATGAGATATATTGGAGATGGGGCCCAAGTCTAAACACAACATTCATTTCTTTTTCATATGTACCTTCTACACATAGCTTGAATGCATTTTGTGTAATATTTGTAATAATTTTATGCATGGAAATCTTCATGACTAAAATGTTCCTCCTCCTATTTGAATACAATGTGATCCCACCGCATGTGATTTGGAGGAATTTGAGCATTTTGTGGTTACCTGGGAACGCTCCATAAACTCTGGGGGAAAAGGCTTCAAGGTTTTTACCAGAGTATTCACAAGTAGCATGGCACAGTGGTTTGAGCATTGGGCTACAACACTGGAGACCAGGGTTCGATTCCCTGCTGGGCCATGAAACCCACTGGGTAATTTTGGGCAAATCACACTCTCTCAACCTCAGGGGAAGGCAATGACAAATCTCCTCTGAAACAATCTTGCCAAGAAAACGCCATGATAGGTTTGCCTTAGGGTCGCCATAAGCCGGAAACGACCTGAAAGCACACAACAACTGTTCACGAGTATGTGCATTATCAAATGTGTGGCTATCTGTCTGCTTCACATGGATTTGGGTGGCTGCACATTTTTTGCAGGGAGAGGGTGGATAGACACAAATTTGTGCAGGACACTGACAACAAATGTTGATGCGAGTGTGTGAAAATCCTCAGCAATTCGCATAATGCAGTTACTTGTAGACGTTCCCAAAATTTGTGTACACTGAACCATCAGAAAGCCAAACATTATCTCAGCCACCCATGAAAAAAGTTGTGGTTTTTGGAATATTTCAGAATTCTGGATAAAGGAGACTCAAGCTGTACTTGCAAAGATGGTTTATCATGAGAGAAAAGTGATAGCTATGTCTGAGAATTAAGCCTTCATCCTCTATTGTAAGAGGCTAGTGCAAGCGTACTGGTTAACCAAGTGGATGTTTAGTGATCTACTTATAAAGGTTTGGTGGTTTCCTATAATCCCAGGGATCTGTTTTGATCCCAGAAAGGATTTGGAATTTGAATGATATGTGAGTCTGTATCTTTTAAGATTGGCAATGGTAATCAAGGATGGCTTTCCGCTTTATGAGAATCCCAACTTTTACCTTTAAAAAGCAAACAACAATATACAAGGCAAGTTTCTAGTCCTCAATACATGTGAGAAGAAAGGTTTGTTTGTGTGTGTGTGCATTCGTGTGTATGTCTGTGCGATGAATTTCCCAGGGTCAATTTAAGCGGCCTCTGTGTTCTTTTTTCTCTCTACCATAAATATTTTTGGATTTTAAATACATTCACAAATAATATTGCCCCAACAATTATTGGAATTAATATTTTCACCATCACTACCCTCCATGGCTCTGGTCTCTCTCTCTCTCTCTCTCTCTCTCTCTCTCTGGCCAAAACATGCGAAATAAGTAAATTTTAGACAGAGTTGCTTCATTGGCTTTGTTGTTGTTGTTGTTGTTGTTGTGTGCCTTTAAGTTCTTTCTGACTTATGGCGACCCTATCACAGGTTTTTCTTGGCATGAATTGTTCAGGGGAGGTTTGCCATTACCATCTTTTGAGGCTGAGAGTGTGTGACTTTCCAAGGTCACCCAATGGGTTTCATGGCCAAGCGAGGAATTGAACCCTGGTCTCCAGAGTTGTAATCCAACATTCAAACCACTATGCCACACTGGCACCATGCCTGTTATGAGCAGAATGTGTGTCACCTTTTCTTGGTCTTGAATTTGAGTGGCCAAGTCCAAAAACGTTGACCTTTTTTTTCCAAGCTCTCTTTCTGATAAATGACTTGCAGAACGTGGAGTGATGTTTTTGCTGAGCTTGGGAAAAACTCCTTTGGACATTAACTGGGAAGGGTTTTTGCATATCTTGCCTGATGTCCCTTCTCAGTAAGAAGGGATTTCTCCAGGGTTTTCCTGAGGAAGAGCTGAATTTGGAAATGCATGCATGGAATGAGGCGAAGGCTGGTGGGAAGGCAGTATCTTGTGGAGGGAAGAAGAGGCGATTTAGCTTCCCAGCTTGTAACCGTTGCATCAATTAGTGGAGTTTGCACTTCTGTCACTCCAGGCAGCTGTTCATTTCTGACAATGGCCCTCTCTGGGAATAAAACTGGGAGGATGGGCAGGACCGAAGTGACCTTGAATGCCTCCGGTAATAGACTAAGGCGGCACTGCCAGGACACTGCTAGGACTGGGCATCCCATGGCTGTGACAAATTTTGTCATGGGTTTCTCGGCCGCCATTCCTCACTGCCTCAGAGAAATGATCAGCTGGGCCCTTTCTTTGGGGGGAAAAACACATGATAAAACCATGCATGTAAAGAACTGGTGGATTCTCTCTCAGCATCTCTGGTTCAGAGCCATATAATGTTGTTGTTGTGTGCCTTCAAGTTGTTTCCAACTTATGGTGACCCTAAGACAAACCAATCGTGGCGTTTTCTTGGCTAGATTTTGTTCAGAAGAAGAGGTTGACTTTCCTCTGAGGCTGAGTGACTTGTTCAAAGTCACCCAGTGGGATTCATGGCTGAGCTGGGAATTGAACCCTAGAGTGCATGCACAGAAATCATTCCTGATGGTGCTTATGTGCCAGCTGTGATAACAACTAAATAGGGTTAGCATTTATTTACTTTAATGGCGACCAGGTCTAGCTTCACAAATACCTTCCCATGGAACACAATCAGTCATTTCCTTTAAATGGATTAGCTGTTCAGTAGACATAGGTATGACTAATTTATCTACAGCTTGCCCTCTGAAATGAGGACCTGTAACTTGAGGCCATTGGGAGTTATAGTTGTACATCTTCTTTGCCTGCAGGAGTTTCCAAGTTCACGCCCAGGAGTTCCATTTCCAAAGGCTCCAGTTGTGGTGCTGGAGAAGACCCCTGCTTGGGATGTTAGTTAACCACTGCTAGTCAGAAAACTGGACTGGATGACTTTATAGTCTAATTTGTATTACCTATGAACCACAGAGAGTTTGCTGTTGGTTACTAAAATGATGTGAAAACTTCTGACCGTAAGCATAAGATGAATGATGGAGTTGTATGATGAGAAGCTGGCTTCTGCCAGTGGTAGTTGGCCATGACAATGGGGTCTGTGTTTTCCAACCTGGATTTTGGGAGATGTGATCAAACATCTGAAAGTCACCAGTTTAGGAAACGTATCTGAAGGGTACCAGGTTGAGAAACCTTCTCTGTGCATAAGTACTGAGCAATCATATAAGGTGATGACCACTGCTGGAAATAAGAGAACTGGACAAAACTGCATCTTGGCCTGATTACAGTGTAGACATTTTTTAGGGGAGGAGTTGAGACATCTAGAACATCTAGTGTTATCTAGAGCTGAGGCATCTGGAACAGAACAAAGGTCCTCCATTATGACTGATGTCTCAAGATGTTGGCCAAGCTGCCTGACCAGCACACTCACTCACCTGAGTTTGCTTTCAGGAACCAAGGCATGTCAGTTTGGCTGGTAGCAATCTTTCGTGTGCTGGTGGTGTCCTTGCGGCTAGGCTTCTGTTACTGTGCCCTGTTTCATAATATGTACTGACAGCCAACTGCACTTTCAACAAACAGCTTTAATAATTCTTATTTTCCCTCCCAGCTCCCCCATCCCAATCTGATTTAATCAGGTTTCTTGGTTTCTCTCTTCTCCCGTTGCCCATCTGTCCCTGCTCCAGTCCACAAATCATTAAAAAAGTAAATCTAGTTCCCTGTCACTAGTCTGAGCTGTTCATGATTCCCTAGGTCTTGTCTCTGTAGAGGCCAGCCGCAAAATGTTAGCTGATGAAGCAAGTTGGAGAGAAGGGAGAGAGACCGAGGAAGAAGGGAGGAAAAGCATAGCTTGCCATATCGAGGGAGAGAACTTGGATCAGGGTCAGATTATGCAATGATTTTTTTTTTTGTGAGCAGCTGCTAGCAAGAAAGGGAAGCCAAAACCCACCCGCTCCAGATTGTTCCATCATTTGTTCGTATTCTTAGAAGAAGCTCAGAATACAGTTTAGGGCTTATCTTTGTAATTAAGACTGTGGCGTTATCATTCCAACATTGAGTTTGTAAGACCATTCTTTGGAGACAGCTACTTAGAGCAAAGCTTGGTTGAATTACCACTGGATTCAGTTGCCTTCTTGAAGCAGGAACGTGATCCCATTTGCAGATTTAAGCTCCTGAAATTATATTGGGTGTGCTAAATAAAAAGCATTATATACAACTTTCTAGCCCTTTTGATAATCAGTATTCAGTGGGCAGGAAATATTGCAGTCTGCAGCATCTGACAATGGGGCAGCAGGAGGACTCTCTAGCCATCAGGTCAGGCTTCTGTTGCCAGTCACAATGTCTAGGAAAAATGCAAAACATTGTGCAAAAATAAGCTGATCTTGCCATCTTTGCTTGACTTGTTTTCATGGCTCTTAACCAGCTCACAGACCCACCAGTCTTAGATAATTTTCACAATACACAGTACTTTGATACCATTTTAACTGCCACTTTAAGTGCCAAGACCCCACTTTATGGAATACTGGGATTTATAATTCTGTCGGGTATTTAGAATCTTGCTCTTGGCATCTGCCTCTCCTGTTTCCACACCTCTCTTTACTTGTCCTCTTCACCTCTAGACTTCTGTGGATGCCTCTTCTGCAGTAGTCACTCTTCTGCAGCGGTTTGGACTTTTGTCATTTCCTCTGGATGCCTAGAATTCCAAAAACTTGGCTTGATGCAAAAACCTCATCTGCTTTGTTCAAATATTTGTTAGTCAGCCTTCACAGTGGCTGTGAAGTCATTCAAGCTTACTATCTACCACAACACACACACACCCAAGATGTACTTAGTTTTCTTTTCTGAAGCTCCTGGCTTCATATCCACTTTTAGTTTCATCCTCTAGTTTGCCTTTTTACTATTCTTCTCCTAGAAGATTAACTTATACCTTGTCAAATTATTCATATATCTGGTCGAATATTGTCTACCTTGACTGGCAACAGTTCTCAGGAGCTCCATTCAGATAAAATCTCTTTCCCATCGTCCTCTAAAAAAGTAGAAGGAGTCCCCTTGACATGAATGTCTAGTCGTAACTGACTGTATGGGGCAGTATTCATCTCTGATTATAAGCCAAAGAGCCAATGTTGTCCAACAACTGCTCTGGTGGTCATGTGTCCAACATGACTTCACCGAACACTGTTACCTTCCTAATGAGAAGTGGTACCTATCAATCTATTTGCATTTGCATGCTTTTGAACTGCTAGGTTGGCAGAAGCTAGGACTAGTGATAGGAGCTCACCCCATCATGCAGCACTTAGCCTTAAATTGCCAATCTTCTTATTTTCCGATCATCAGAACTGGCGCCTTAACAATTTTACCAGAAATGCCAGGGATTGCTGGAGTGCCCTGTGCCTTGCCAATGCGCTAAGTAAGAGTTTCCTCCACCCAGGCAGAAATCTGCCCCCACTATAATTTGAACACATAATGTTTTGAGCTGGAGTCTGCTGCCATCTCAGCATGAAGACAATGCAATGGTTTTCATTATGATATTAGAGTAGGTCAACCAGTAACAACCAAAGACCATTCTGCCTCCTGCTGCTGTGATATTAGAGTAGGTTGGCCACACCAGCCCTTTAGCAGATTATGATTTAGCTGTCAACAATACTAAGGTGCACATACGGGGGACCCATGTTAGTTGAGTTTCTGCTGAAATAAATCTTGAGTAAAATTTCTTTGCTTTCTGTTGGCTTGATTTGTTAAAGCATGCTCAGACATGCACATAGGATCCACTGTGAAGGAGCAAAAAAATGCTGAAATGCTTACTGGCTGGGGGGTGCCACTCACTAGTCTGTCCTGCCCCCCAGCTACCCAATACACACCCTGATGCCACAGCAATCTGGCAAGACACATGTTGCAAAAAAACCCCCAGGAAAAGTCTTTTTCTCCTGAAACTGCAGAATAAAAAGTTTTTTCCTAGATTGCATTACCACCTAAACGAAACACATTCACTGTGAAAATGGCCATACGTTGTATGTTTCAACAGCACCAAAATCAAAGTGGGTATGGAATTTTTTTTTGCTACTGTAGATCCAGCCTAAGGTGCATATCAGGCCTCCTTTACTTTCTCAGGTTTACTGTTGCTGCTACTTGTTTTGAAACCTCAAAAGGGTTCCTTCCTTCCTCCTCCTTGAGCCAATTCCCTGCACTTCATCAAAGAACCTTTTCATCTCTCTCGGAGTAAAGAGGCGGCTATTCTTTCCAGTGGCTGGGTTGCTACTAGAAAGTTTCTTCAAATGTGACTCAGAAGTTTTGGAGGTGATACTTTGCCCCTGGCAGTTTAAAAAAGTAAAACAACAACTGATGGGGGCGGGGGGAGGGAGGGGGGCAACTACCAGCCAGTGTGCTTTAACTCATCTTAATGAGCAATCTTAACCTTGCAAATGAGTCACAATTTTAATGGGTTGCCATTACCTTGCTGGAGATGTGCAAGGAACATCTGAGTGATAGCTACCAGGCTTTCCTTGTGAAGGTCAGTGCTTTTTGTGCTCTTTTTCTTTCATATTACACTTTGGCTGTGAGTGTTCTTTGCCTTACCCTAGATATATGTTGGGGTTGTTAGAAGCAGAAGTTCCTTGCTTTGCCAGTCCTGGATTAAACATCTGCCATCATTTTTTTGAAATTGTTATGTGTTTCAGGTTATGAATGGAGTTGGTTGTTGTTGTTGTTAATTGTTGTTAATTGTTCTTGAATTGATATCGAGTCATGACGACCCTGTGGATGAGACATCTCCAAAGCCCCTTAACCGTTCTCCTCAGGTTCTCCAGATTGTATGCCTTTTACTACTTCTTGCCTGTATTGTTTTGTTGCATTTTACTGAACCTTTCCATTTAGGGGTCTGATTGACACCAATGCTCCATTCTTCCTGACATCAAGTTAAAACATGGCTTGTTATTAAAGCCCTGGGGATTTTGTTTACTCACACTACATGTACATGTAGTTTCCAATTTATGGTAACCCTAAAGCAAACCTATTATAGGGTTTCCTTGGTAAGATTCCTTCAGAAGAGGTTCGCCATTGCCTTTCCCTGTGGCTGAGAGCATGTGAGTTGCCCAAGGTTACCCAGTAGGTTTACATGGTTGAGCTGGGAATCGAACCCTGGTTCCCAGAGTTGTAGTCCAATGCTCAAAGCACTACATTTTGCTGGTACTCTGCCTCTGTGTGGTGTAGGGGGTGCATTTGGAGCATATTTTTGTTCTTGCACCATTTTAGTCACAAGAGAAGTTGTTTACTAAAAGAGAAAGTGAAGAGGAATCCTCAGAGTATATTGGGCCCTTGGTATTTGCTGAGGTTTGGTTCCAGGACCCCCCTTCCATGGATACCAAAATCTGTAGATGCTGAAGTCCCATTATATATAATGGCATAGTATAGTTGGCCCTTTGTATGCACAGATCTTTGCACCCACAGATTCAGTCATCCATGGCTTCTTCCCAGCTTTTTTGGATATTTAAAAATCCAAAAAGCAAACCTTGATTTTGCCATTTTATATAAGGGACACCATTTTACTACACTATTGTATTTAATGGGACTTGAGCATCCAAAGATTTTGGTATCCATGGTGGGGTCCTGTGGCGAAACCCCAGCCCACTATGAAATGATATCCCTTATTTAAAATTACAAAAATCAAGCTTTGCATTTTGGATTTTTTTAATTAAAAATATGTACAAGCCATGGAGCAGATTTTCCCCGGTGGGTCTTAACAGGCATGAGTGAATATAGGTTAGGAAGCAGAGTCTTAGGCCGTTTGAGGAAGAAGAAGACAGGACTTGAGTTTTCATACAGTTTTTCTTCATCTTTCTTTTTTTCATTCTCCTCCTGCTTTTTTCCTGACAGCTGATAGTTGAAAAGACGACTGACTACCCAACGGCCGAGTACTCCTTGGTGGAGGATGTAGCTCTCCACTTCACTTGTTTGATGGACAGACTGAATGAGCAGCGCCTCTTTCAACCAGACCTGTGTGACATTGACATTGTGCTAGTGCAACAGAAGAGTGTCTTCCCAGCCCACAAGGGTGTCCTTGCTGCCTATAGCCCATTTTTCCACTCACTCTTCACCCGGAACAAGCAGCTCCAGCGAGTGGAGCTTTCCCTGGAGGCCTTGACCTCCCAAGGTCTCCAGCAGATCCTGAACTTCATCTACACCTCCAAGCTCTTGGTCAACGTGTTGAACGTCCAAGACGTCCTGAGCACTGCGGCTGTCTTGCAGATGAGCAACATTGCTTCCTCTTGCCAGGAGCTCATCAGCACCCACTCTCTCAGCTTGGCCATGGCAAGCAATATGGCATTGCCACCGGACACCTGCGGCAAAAGCGTCCCGTCTCAGTACTACTGTGACATCAAGCAAGAGATGGATTCTCCTCACCCCAAGATCTATGCTCGGGAAGGGAATGACCCTTATTCAGTGAGGGTGGAGGACGGCACCACACAGGGAGGCAACCAGAACCTCTCGGCTATAGCTGGGAAGAAGTATTACAAGGAGGAGACAGAGGGTGGCCCTACCATTTGCAAAATGGAAGGTGAAGAATCCGAGGTGGACCTGGATGGTCATGGTTCTTACAACCATGGTGAACAGATCATTGTAGAAGTCAATCTCAACAACCAGACCCTCAATGTCTCGAAGGGGATGGAGGGAAAACCCACAGGTGCCACCCAAGTGGCAACCGTTACCACAGTGATTGAACATCCTGAAGAGGAAGGGCATGGTGCCAAGGAGGGTGGAGAGGAGGAAAACGGGAAAGGGGGTGAGGATGAGGAACCTGAAGCAGAGGAGGAAGAAGAGGAGGAAGAGCACACAGAAGAGGAAGATGTGGAAGAGACTACAGAGGAGGAAGAGGAGGAGGAAGAAGATGAAGAGACTGAGGAAACAATGGCTGAGATGAAAACGGAGAAGTTGGGGGCCACTCACAAGCCCAGCAGTAAGTCAACCAAAGCCACCAAGATGGCTGTGTCCTCCCAATCCCAGGAGATGGCCACCATTGCAGTGGTGCTGGAAGAAGAGGAGGAGGAGGAGGAGGAGGAGGAAGCTGAGGAGGAAGGAGAAGACCAAAGAGGCAGGGAGAAGTTGAAGGAGCAAGACGGCCAGAAGGTCAAGCTGGAGGAGAAGCAGCACTACCCCTGCCAGAAGTGCCCACGGGTTTTCAACAACCGCTGGTATCTGGAGAAGCACATGAATGTCACGCACAGCCGCATGCAGATCTGTGACAAGTGTGGCAAGAGGTTTCTGCTGGAGAGCGAGCTGCTGTTGCACCACCAGACGGACTGTGAGAAGAACATCCAGGTGAGGCCTCCTCTGCCCCCATCATGGCTGGTGCATTGGTTCCCCACTGAGATGCCATCTGTCACCACTGGGCAGGGGTGTCTCTAGGGGGTGCAGGGCGCACTCTAATGGTGGGTGATACCACTGGTTCCCAAACATCTGCCTTTTGGTGGAAACAGGCTGTAATGTTTGTCTGCATCCCTTTAAAACACTGGAGCTCAGTGGAAGAGATGGTGTGAGTGGGGCAAAGCCCAATGGGAGAAAAAAGGGGAGGCCTTGGGATTTTTTAAAAACTAAATATTAAAATTATAAATTAATTTTTTTTTAAAAAAATAATTATTTTAAAATTTCCTTTGAGCACACCTTACCAAATTTTCACTTTAACCACCTGAAACTAGGTACATGTAAATACATTTTGGTTGTGTGTATGATATTGTATGATATTGCAACTTAAAAGTGTACTGATATACTCATGTATAAACCTAGAAATTTTAGTCAAAAAATGACTTCGAAAACCTGGATCAACTTGTCCACAGGTCAGTGGACGTTCTGTACTTTAACTCTTATTTTAAAAAGGGAGGAATCCCCTGGTGAAAGGCAAGAGCATAATCTGTCCTGGAAGCACTGATTCCGTTCTGTTCTCTCATCCATCCAACCTTTAGTATGAGCACAAACAGTTATGTTTGCTGGAATTTTGTAAGTTCTTTGGCATTGCTTTCCTTTGCTTCATCCTTTAGATCTTTTGTTACATGCCCCTAGGTTTTACCCTCGACTTATCTACAGGTCATATCAAAATTTATAAGTATAACTAGTGATACGATAGCCTTGTGTAAATATTTTAAAAGATCATATGCTGAAAATGGAACAAGTTTGTACTAGAACACAGAGCAATGGATTCAAACTACAAGAGAGATGGAACTTCATGTTCCACCTCAACATTAGGAAGAAGTTCCTGATGGTAATAACTGAGTGGAAGATGCTGCCTCAAAGAGTGGTGGAGTCTCTATTTTTGGAGGTTTTTAAAGAGAGGCTTAATGACCATCTGTTGGGGGGGCTTGGATTGTGTATTCCAACATGGCAGGTTGCATTTAATGGCCATTGGGGTCTCTTCCAACTCTCGGAGTCTATGATTCTATTCTGTGTATGGTGTGGTATTTAGAGGAGATCAACGGAGGTGACACCATAAGTTACCACACTGAGTAACTCCAGCCCTAGTGATGCTGCTGCCACTGGGAGTGTGAGTGGGGTGCTGTGTGTTACTAGAAAGGAGGACAGCAGGTTTTTCTTTCACTGTCCAAGTAGCCTGGTTGCAGTTCACCCAGGGCTGGGAAAAGTTACTTTTGTGGACAACAACTCCCAAAGCCCTAGCCAAGTCCTGTAGCCTTCTGGGAGGTGTCTTGTAAGACAAGAACTTCCGCAAGCCTTGAGGGTAATGGTGCATCAGGAACATTGCCTGGCTATAGCAGATAAGAAGCCTCATTCTAATGACCACTGTCTACACTCTGGAAGGAGCAAGTCCCAGGCCAGCCTTCCTCAATTTGCTGCTCCCCATGTGTCTGCATCTTCCTTGTCAATGTTATTGATAGGAATGATGGAAGCTGTAGTCCTACATACTTCCAGGCTGCTGATTTGGGGAATACTAATCCCTGGCATTCCTCTGTCCAAAAGCTACCGGAGCAATGTATGGAGAGGGATTATAGAGAATTGCTGCTGAGAATAGCATGAAGGTCTTGCTTCAATCTGCTCCATTGTGGGTTCTGCTTCCTCAGAAGTACCCGGTTGCCTTGGTACAAGGGGCAAAATGTGAAATCTAAAGCTATCCTCTGTAGATCTGTAGCACCAACTTTGATCATATAGCAAGCAGCAGGCCATCAACTAATTTCACTTAAACTTTCCTCTAGCTCATTACGGTGTTTTGTTAATAGGGCCGGGTGGAGACCCATATGTAATTACATAGTGTTCACACCAACTTTAATATTGCATGCAATGATATTGCTTTGGTTTCAAGCAAATAACTTGGTGGGTTTTTTTAATAAGCATGTTTCTAGCCTCTAAGGCTAGAGTTGGAAGAAAGAGCCATCTTGTTCAGTAACCCATTTCCCAAAACAGCCAACCAGAAAACTTCTTAGAAGCCCTCAAAAATGATCATAGGGACACACTCCCACCTGTGTTCCCCCACAACTGGTATGTAGAGATACACTGCTGCAGAACATGGAAGTTCTATGTAGTTACCATGGATCCCCGTCTAATTATTATTATTATTAATGATGATTATCAGAATCAGCATCAGCATCCTGCTCCCTCCCCCAACTGGGATTTGGAGCAGTTTACAGCTTAAAAGAACAGCACAGTTAAAAATGGAATTAAACTATCACAATATTAAAACTGATCACTCATTAAAAGAATAAAATACATTTTAAAAAAGATAAAAGTGCTTTAAAATAGTACATTTTACAACAATACAGCACATCCCAGCCCATTCTTTAAAGGCTTTCTGTTTTAAAAGCCTGAGTGAATAAAAATGTCCTAGTTTGCCGATGGAGAGACAACAAAGCGGTTTGAGTATAAAGGTCAAGTGTTCTTCATTTGGAAATGCAAAATCTCCAAAATCCAAAACCACAGATGTGAAATTCATTTATGTTTCATATACACTCTTATACATGTAGCCTGAAGGTCATTTTATGCACAGTATTTTAAATAATTTTGTGCATTAAACAGAATCATCAGAAGGCGAAGATGTCACTATCTCAGCCCATCAGTGTGGACAATTTTGGATTTTGGATTATTTTGGGTTTGGGGATTCTGGATAAGGGAAAGTCAAACTGTTTTGGTTGATGGTTGTGCATTGAAATGGGCTGACATTGTAAAGGGTTATGTACCATTGGTAGAACTGAATCTTCTTACCCCAGACTGATATCCTGGGGGGCTCTTGCTGGGCTGATCTGAATGTTACAAGAGTTTTCGGAGAAGGGATTTGTCATCCTCTTGGCTCACAACTTCCAAGTGTGGCTTTGCCTTTTGCAGCAATGCCAGTTAGTGGCAGGAAGCGGAATTGCAGTCAAAGTGGGTAGTTTGAGTTTTGAGTATTGAGTGTTTTGTGTTGATCAGCAGCTGAAATCAGTAGAACAAAAAATGTGAGTGCCAGCATGGCACAGTGGTTTAGTGCTGGGCTACAACTCTGGAGACCTGGGTTCGAATCCAGCTTGGCCATGAAGGCCCCGGGTGACCTTGGGAAAATCATATTCTCTTAGCCTCAGGGGAGAGCAATGGCAAACCTTCTCTGAATAAATCTTGTCAAGAAAACCCCATGATAGGTTCGCCTTAGGATCGCTTAAGTGGGTTTCCATGACCAAGGGGGGAATCAGATCCAGGTCTCCAGAGTTGTGGTCCAACATTCAAACCACTACACTATGCTGCCTTTAATACCAGAACCATAGAATCATAGAGTTGGAAGAGACCTCCAAGGGCCATCCACTAAACCCCATTCTGCCATGCAGGAAGACACAATCGAAGTACCCCTGACAGATGACTCTCCAGACCTCCAAAGAAGGAGATGCCACCACTCTCCGAAGAAACATCTTCCACTGTAAAGTTGAAGGCTTTCATGGCCGGCATCCATAGATTATTGTGGGCTTTTCAGGCTATGTGGCCATGTTCTAGAAGAGTTTCTTCCTGACATTTCACCAGCATCTGTGGCTGGCATCTTCAGAGAAAGGTGTGGCAGGCATCTTCTGAAGAAGCCAGCCACAGATGCTGGCGAAACATCAGGAAGAAACTCTTCTAGAACATGGCCACATAGCCTGAAAAACCCACAAAAATCTAAGTTTTAGTGGACACTTCCTTCCTCCATAATGGTTTGTGGGCATGATTTCTTTGCAGTGCATAACATGTGGGAAAGCCTTTAAGAAGCTCTGGTCCCTCCACGAGCACAACAAGATCGTCCATGGCTATGCAGAGAAGAAGTTCTCCTGTGAGATCTGCGATAAGAAATTCTACACCATGGCGCATGTGCGGAAACACATGGTTGGTGAGTGACATAAAGGGACAGGCAGGGATGTGCTTAGTGCAAGGATAGATATCCTGCCTGCCAGATGTTTTAGACTCTTAGTTCCCATCAGCCCCAGCTATCATGGGCCATTTTGAACAATTTAGTGAGTTGTCCCAAGTTGCAACACCAACATGGGCTTTAAAGGGCAAACTAACTGAAGAGATAGGTATGTACGTGGATGGATGGATGGATGGATAGATAGATAGATAGATAGATAGATAGATAGGAAATGGGTTATAGACTTTTTGGACTAGAAATGTTTTGGATTTTACATTTTTTAAAAAAATTCAGAATACCTGTATTTATAAACATAATGAGATATCTTAGAGATAGGACCCCAAGTTGCTGGACATAAAATTCATATGTTTCACACACACCTTATACACATAGATTGATGGCAATTTTGTGCAATATTTTAAAATGATTTTGTTCATGGAACAAAGTTTGTATACTGAATCAGAAAGCAAAGAAGTTGCTATCAGCCATCCATGAAGAAAGATTTTTCTGAATATTTTGAATATCAGAATTCTGGATAAGGGAGACTTAACCTGTAGTAATTTTAGCAGGATTATCTAGTTATCTAGTTGTAATTGTAATGGTAAAATGATATACTGTATTTTGTTTTTCCTTTACTCCCCCCCCTCCCCAACAGTCTGGATGTGGGAGATCAGAGTCCTTTTGTGTTCAGCTAGTTAGTCTTCTGCATGTTAATTAGTTAGTCTTCAGTGTTTTAGTATTATGGACTAGTTTTCATTATATATGTAGCTGTATTTTGCTTTCTGTGTCTCTTTTTTAGTTTTCTCTTTCTCTTTTTCTTTCCAAATATTTATGGGTTTGGTTGTGAATTAGATTGTGTTAAAGTTACTACATATATAATTTAGTAAGGTGAGTTGTAGTTGGGAAAGATGATAACCCTTGGTTGAAACAAAAAGCAATAGAAGAAAAGGAAAACTGTGGAGCAGGTGTATTGATTCAGTCAATGAAGCCATAGCCCTAAGTTTGCAAGATCTGAGTAGGGCAGCTATTGAGCAGTACCAGATTACTCACTAATTTGAGGCCCAGATTGCATCTACATTGTAGACGTAATGCAGTTTGACACCACTTTAGCTGCTATAGCTCCATCATACAGAATCCTAGGATTTGTAGTTTTGTGAGGCACCAGCACTCTTGGGCAGAGAAGGCTAAACAATTTGTCAAACTACAAATCCCAGGGTTCCATAGGATGGATCTACAGCACTTAAAATAAAGTGTCAGACTGCATTATTTCTGCAGTGTAGGTGCACCCTCAGAAGGAGCAAGGAGAGGAGAGAACTGCCAGAGGTTGTTGCTTTGCTTTATCGGTGAACTCCTAGTGGCAAATCATTAAGCACTCTATGGTTACAATTGTGTAAAGTCTGGACAGACCACCCCAGTTAACAACATCACTCAACCCCTGCCATTGCCCAAACTCCAGTCAGGATTATGTACACTACCAGTTTAGAAAGGTTGATCCGGGACTTGGTTGCTCTAACAAATTTGCAACTAATCTTCACCCTAAATTTCCTTTTTGCTGTGCTGCCTGGTCATAACTGCAACAGGACTGTGCTTGCTGGATTGTCCAGTTTGATTGCAAAAGAAGGATCTTGACTAGTTGCCCATTTCTAAATTTCAGATAAATCTCCCCACATACAGAGGGTTAGAGTGCTGGAGAGAAAATTTCTAACACATCCTCCTTCTTGAGTCTGCTAGTCAAATGGCAAAAGTGTTCAGATTTATGTCCTCTTGCCAATGCAGTTGAAACGGTGTGTTCTGGACTTTCTTATCCAGCTTTAGACAGTAACCTCTGTTCCTCTTTCCTTGCTCTTTAGCGCATACCAAGGACATGCCCTTCACCTGTGAAACCTGCGGGAAGTCATTCAAGCGAAGCATGTCGCTGAAGGTGCATTCTCTCCAGCACTCAGGGGAGAAGCCATTTAAATGTGAGGTGAGACTAAGCATCCTTTCTTTCCTAAGGGTCAAATGATGCCTTTCCTCCTTCACCCAATTAGCAAAGGCACGGATGACTTCCTAACAAAAAGTAACTTGCAGCCCAGAACCCAGGATTGGAACTCGGGCTCAAGGTATCATCCTTTATTTCCCATTTTGTTTCTGATCTGGATTGGAGACATCATCATATGTGCCAACTTGTTTATTTTTTTAAGTTCAAGCAATAGCTGATGGTGCAAATGGCATTGTGTCTAATTCGGCTCTAAAATCTTTCTGGTATCCAGTGTCCCTCTGAGCACAGTATAGTGGGCTCTCCATATTCACTGATTTTGACATCCAAAAGAATAACTACAATGGGCCCTTGGTATCCACTGGAATTTGGTTGCAGGACCAAAATCCATTGATTCTAAAATCCCATTAAATATAGTGGCATAGTATAATGGTGCTCCTTATATAAAATGGCAAGCTCTGGATGACTGAATGTATGGATTCACTGCCTGGAATCCTTCTTTGGATATGGAGAGCTGATGGTATAGCAGGCCTTCCACATTCACTAGGGTTAGGGTTGCAGGACCCCCATGAAAGTGGGGGGGGGAACCCTACAAAAATAAAAAAAACACTTTTTTAAAATTCTGAGAGAACGCCTCTCTAGGAATCTGAAGGTCCTTCAGTGCAACTCTTTGGCCAAAATCCAGCAGACATTGACCATAGAATTACATTGGAGGAGCTACAACAAATATCTAGAGAAATGTTTCCTCTAGGAATCTCTAAGTCCTCCATCTTGAGTCTGTGATTAACATCTGGCAGAATCGTGCTGGAAGACCTAGAGATTCCTAGAGATAATATATTAATGAAATCTGTGAATAATCAAATCTGCAGAAGTCAAAGCCACAAATGTAGAGGGCTGGCTGTATAGGAAAATAGATTGACTGACCTGTATTTTGCTCGGTTTATTCTGCCGTTTTGTGCCATATGTACCACTGACGGTTCCATTCTAACATGGTGTCCTACCATTTCTCTTTCATTTCCCTCCACCATTTCCACTAAAGCATGGTGGGAAAAGTACAGATCCCCCCCCCCCCCCAAAGCTGTGTTTGATATCCCAGGATCCTCCCCCCAAAAATAAATTGTTATGTACCAAAATGACCTCTGATTTCCACCATGGTTTTTTGAGCTGCCGTGGGCCAGCTTATGCCCAGGAGAGGCCTTTTTTTTTCTGACAAAGAAGGTTAAATATCTCACAAAATGACAAAGCCCAGAACTCTATGGCATTGAGCCATGCCAGTTAAAGCAGTGCCAAACTGCATTAATTTTGCAGTGTAGATGCCACCATACAGCAGGAGTTGTAAAAGCAGTAGCCTAGTTGGCTTGCAATATACTTGTAGAGCTCTGAGCAAGACAAATGGCTTAAAATTGAACTTTATTTGCAACAAACCCTTGACTGAATGTGCATTTAAATTATTCCTTTCATTTGTCCATTGTGCTGAAATTAAGGAAAACTCTTTTTCAACATTTGTACTGTGTTTTCAAGCAACCCTTTGCATAACACATTTGCTGTGCTTTTCCCTTCCAAGAAACAAAAACACTCTTGAGCTCTGGGTGTGAGTCTTGTCTGCTGCTGCTCCAAGGGAAAAAACTTTAGAAGGATCCATCCTATTTCTCTATTTGCAGTGAAGACAGGTTGCCAAGTAGAGGAATTTCTGAAAGGGAACACCAAATGTGGTGCTGCTCAAAGGACTTCTTAGTCATGTTCAAAATGGAGGCTATTTTTGAATTCTTTCAGGACAGAAGGTTGAAAGGTAGAAGGTTGACATGTTCTGGAAAAAGAGAACCTCTGGTCACCTGGTGTACTGGACTAGACAGACCTTTGGTTTGACCCAGGAGGATTCATGATACACTCTCATGTGTCATTCTGTCTCCCTTTTTCTGCTGTATTTATTTTATTCTTCCTCTTTCTCATTCCAGAACTGCAACGAGCGTTTTCAGTACAAATACCAGCTCCGTTCCCACATGAGCATCCACATCGGCCACAAGCAGTTTATGTGCCAGTGGTGCGGCAAGGACTTCAACATGAAGCAGTACTTTGATGAGCACATGAAAACGCACACAGGTACAGGTCCTATCGTGCAGCTGGTTTTCCTCCCTCCTTTCCCACAGTCGCCATCAGCTCTTTTACTTGGAACGTGGTCAATTATTTTGATAAGATTTACACTGGGGTCCAACACATTCTCCCAGTTGAGGTTTCAGGGGCTCCCAGTTTAACACCTCCCAGTGTCTGCCCCTTCAGGTGAAAGGCCTAGAATCCATTCTTTATGAGGAGTGGCTTATGAAGCTGGGTGTGTTTAGCCTGGAGAAGAGAAGGTTAAGAGGGGACATGATAGCCACGTTTATATATTTGAAGGGACATCATGTTGAAGATGGAGCAAGCTTGTTTTCTGTTGCTCCAGAGACTTGGACACAGAACAGTGAATACAAGCTGCAGGGAAAATATTCCACCTTAACATTAGGAAGAACTTCCTGACAGTAAGAGCTGCTCCAGAGATGAGAACCTGGAGGAATGGATTCAAGGTACCAGAAAAGAGATTTCACTTCAACTTCATTTTTTAAAAAATGATTTTTTAAAAAAAAAGACACTCAAAACATAACATATGTACATATATATACATAATATTTTTTCAAAATATCCATTGAATTCTGGGAGATTTTTTTTGCAGCTGCTGCAGCAGCAGAGACTAAATAGATTACTACACATGGCTTTTAAACGGCGATTACACCAGGGAAAATGTGGCTTTAGTGAAACTGATTGCACAGTGCCGTCTCCAACCATAGCTGCTCTGTCCCTGACCTGTCCCTTTTTCATTGACAGGGGGAACCCATCAATGACTTCACAATCGTGCTAGTCCCCAGGTGTGAAACACCACTGTTCAGGCAGTTGCACAGTTGACAGTCACATGATATCAGTGCTCCCTAATACCCTAAGATAGAAATAAAGCTTATCATCATGATTATCTTTTGTTTTCCCCAGGGGAAAAGCCATACATCTGTGAGATCTGTGGGAAAAGCTTCACCAGCCGTCCCAACATGAAGCGACACCGCCGTACCCATACAGGAGAGAAACCCTACCCATGTGATGTCTGTGGCCAGCGCTTTCGATTCTCCAACATGCTCAAGGCCCACAAGGAGAAATGCTTCCGGGTCAGCAACCCTCTGGCCTCAGATCTTAGCAGCAATAGCGACGTGAACTCCATGGATCTGGCAACTCCTCAGAGCACCAACTCACCTCACTTGACGGCCGGAGCTCCACTCCACTCGACGCCACATTCCCACACACTCCCTTTGCCACTCATGCATGCTCATGCTCAGAGCATCCCCCCTCCTCCCCTCTTACCACCACCGCCTCCTCTCTTTCCAGGCAGCAGAGTGAACTTGAATAACTAAGCCTTGCATCAGTCTGTTGTGGGTGCACAGGAAACTGCTCTGTAATTCAGTAAGTGCCCAGTCGGTGTCAGTCTTGAACATTACTGACCGTTGGAAGGGAAATCACTTAGATTCTGGGGTGTGGTTGTTTTGAATGGGATTAATGGTTTGTTTTCTGCTTGAAGGGCTGGAGGTTTTCAGCCCTGAGTGGGAGCAGCCAGAGCTCACGCGTCACCTTTCATGTCAAATTACGTAAGATAAAAAACTAACGTTCTGCTCTGTTCATCCATGGAAGGGTGTAGACCAAGTGCTGCAACTGTTCATTGTCCTCTAGAGATATCTCAAAGGTCTTGTCTAATGGTTTCCTAACCTGTCCTGCCAAGCATTTCAGGAATAGAATGGAAGGGGAATGCATTTCCTTTGGAGCCTGGAGGAAAGGGTTTTTTTCTGCCCGAGCTGAAAAGCTTGGAAGAGATCATTGTGGCTTCATGGTTTCCCCTTGCCAATAAGTAATGCTAGTACCTGCTAACTTGTTATTCCTTTGGTAATAAGTGCAACAAAATTAGATTTTAAAAGCAATGCAGTGTGTGAGAGCGGAGCTACTTTATTGTTATCACAGATGGTAGTTCTTTTCAAAAGTTACTATTAAAAAGGTATTTTGAGATACAATTTCCAAATTCTGTGGCATTCTCTTACCAGTCCTAAGGGGGTTTAGGTCTCAAAAAAGTTGCAGAAAGGTAGTGAGCAGCGCAGGAAGAAATGTGACAAGTTACTTGCCCCTCTACTGTTGGGATTTGTAACTGCAACACCAACCTTTCCAAATTCTGTAACAAAGAACAGGAAGGAATTATTTTTTAAAAGGCAAATTTCCAAGCATTCCTTGAGAGGAATGAGGGAGATACAAAAACATCTACCCATGGAGTTGAGAGGAAATGGGAAATCGTAGGGTGATGGTATGAAATGCAAGCATTCTGGGAAAGTCTTGGAGCATTTGATGCTCTGCTTAGGAACCTTTTACACAGTCGTGGACTGTGTCACACAGCCACTGATTCTGAACATCAACACTTGGTCTACATCCTTCTTAAATTCCATTATATATTCCTCTTTCACAGGTTAATGCACTAAGACAAGCTCCTCTAGAAATGTACCATCCTTGTTTCTCATCCTTTAGCTGCTTTTGAGCTGGCTTGAGAAAAGGTATCTGGCCTTTTAAAAAAGAAAATGTTGATGATGTACTTATTTTACCCTTTTTTTGGCACTTTATTACTCCATTATAATAACACTCTCACAGCAGGACGCTTACACATTATTCTAGACTTTCTTGTAAGCTGACGAAACTCCTGAGCACCATCAGTCCACCAGCATGCCACCGTTGAACCAGCTGTGCTCATATTCAAAATGTATGCTCCCATTCAAATGGGCAAAGACTGAGCAGCAGTGGCACATGGGTGTGCCTGCAGGTCTCTGTGTGTGAACAGTATATGGATTTCATTGGATATTTGCTTTCTGGGGTTCCCCCGCTTTATGCCTCCCACCTCCAAAACCTGCGTTATTCTCTTCAACTAGGACATCCAGACCACTTTGCCTCTCTACCATGTTTTTGTTTGTGTGTGTGTATTTGTTTATGTGGACTACAGCAGGGCTGGCCCCTGGAACAACAGCCATAACACGTGAATGAGGAAGACATGACAACAAGGTTGTGGCTCAGATGAAAATAAAAGGTTGAGATAGTGCAATAAACCGCGAAGCAGAGGGACATTGAGACAGATGGCACAGTATTGAACTCGTTGGAAAGGCGTATTGACCTGTTAAAAGTTTGGCTTACCCAATAAGCCTTACTGATGGTTTCCCAATATGACCCTCCATGACAAAATATGTTCAAGAACAGTGGTCAATGTTGGGGAGTACAGTTTCCTGCCTTGAGACTTCAGTAGCATGTACCAGTTTAGAAAGAAGCGGTCAGAGATGAGGAAAACAACTTTACACGGCCTCAAAACTGATTTTCTGAATGCCTCATGTTTGGGCTTCTGCTAGTATTATAGCATTCAGTATCTGTGGCCCATGTATGCCAAGAAGCAAAAGAACAGGCGTGTATCGGTGACTCTCCTTTAGCGTGAAAAAGAAAAATATTTACAATAAAGCACTTTATTCTGTACAGAACTGGTGGGACTGGGATGGAGATGGGGGGGCGGATTTAAATTCTGATACTTTTTTAAAAAATTAAAGAAGCGGCTTAAGAAATAGGTATTTCAGAAGATAGGTTGAGACTTTGGGTTTAACACTCACGTGTGTAATCTGACTAAGTTTTTGTTTCTAACTTGCAAGAGAAACAGGACGCCATCCTAAATGATCTTGACTTCTCTCTTTTCTATGATCTCTGGGTTATCCGCAAGGCAAAAGTGAGAGGGTTTGGCGATCCAGTTTGTCACTCCCCTTCTTCCACGTGTAACACGATTAGGGAGAGAACAGCCCTCAAGACCCAAGTCCTCATTTCCATTTTTTCTGCAGGCAATTTCTTTGGTACCAAACCCATCTGAAATGGATTGAAACTATGGCTTAGAACCCACCCACCCACCCAAGTTTTAAGTACATTGGGTCCTCCACATTTACTGGGGTTAAGGTTGCAGGACCTCCGTGAAAGTGGGAAAATGACAAACTAAAAACAACATTTTTTTAACCTGAGAGAACTCTCTCTAAACCACATTGAGTTGTTGACCAATAAACCATGCTGGAGTATTTACAAATGTCCAGAGGCGAGCTTTCTCTAGGAATCTCTAGGTCCTCCAGTGTGACTCTGTGGTCAACTGGAAAAACTAGAGATCCCCAGAGAGAACATACAAATCAAATTCACAAATAATCGAACCTGCAAAAGTCAAAGCTGCAAATGTGGCGGACCAGTTATATGTGAAAAAGGTGTACCTTCCCTTTTGTTGGCTGGAAACAAAACTAAGTGATGTTGTTTGTGGTTGTAACTGTCTGATCTCTGATGCCGACAGGGAGTGCAGAGGGGCAAAATACTTCCCCATCAGAGAAAGAAGATGCCAGCCACAGATGCCGGCGAAATGTCAGAAACAAACTCTTCTAGAACATGGCCACATAGCCCCAAAAAGCTATGGATGCCAGCCATGAAAGCCTTTGGCCCACTGTACCATTGACCAGTAAATCTGTTTGAGGTACCACATAGTATCATTCCAGAAGATTCCAAAAAATGGCATCAAGATTGGGAATATCTTATAGGTTCCAGGCCCTGCAAAGGTATTTTGCATCCCATTGCTTTACCCATGCCTTCACCCTACTGCCTGCTACACCTATAAGAACATTCCCAAGTGTTCTCAATGACAACGGGTGTCCTAATATGTTGAGATACCCTGTTGAAGGGCAAATATATATATATATAATCAACCACTGTGAGATATTTCTTTGCATTTTGGGTTGGTGAAAATTTTTGCACAAAACATTGGCTTGGATTTTATGTGTTCTGCCTATATCATGTCCACCCCACTTATGTCTTGGCAGGGGACGCAAGGGGCTATCTTCTAGCACAGTGGCTCTTAACCTTTTCTTTGTCTTTTGTTGCAGAAGAGCCCTAAGACCTAACTCAAGGTTTAAAACCAAAATAATCGTTATTCCTGATCACTGAACCATTGACAATTACACCATCCATTTAACCTTCCCTCCTCGGATTTACCGAGGGGGAGAGAAGACTTTTCTCCTTTTTATTCCCCCCAGATTCTGGCTGGAGCTGAATGAAGGGCAATGTGCAAGGCCAGCCAGCCAACTTGCCTTTGTCTAGGCTCCTCGTGCATTCCTCCAGCACTCATGCTACAGGGGCATCTGCCTCCACCTTATTTCACCTCTTATTAAATAAATAACAAGGGCACACCAATTCCATTTTGCATTTCTTTGTCACTTTCAGACATCAACCCTGATACAACATATAATGTTGTTGGATTCTGTGCAGCTGAGGTTAAAATTTGCCAGGCAATGACCTCCACAGCAGACTAGTACCAATTTTGTCTTACTATACTGAAGCTGTGTAATCTGAAAGGGTGTTTTAACCTGTATTTTTATCTTCTTTTATTCTGTATCTCCCTTTTTATCTGTGTTGGTTTATGACCATAATAAAGATCCTTCTTCTTCACTAGGGAGAAGATGGGCTGAGCAGTCTGCAAGCCTTCATGCACCCCTTGCCAGGGCATCACAGCCCCCTGAGGGTCAGCGGACAACAGGTTAAGAACCAGTTTTCTAGCTCTTAGCACCCTGCAAATATCAAACCTTGAAAGAGGCTATTCCTATTCACTGGTTGGAATGGAAGGGAATGAGAAGACAAGGTAGACAATGAGGAACCAGCTTAGATGGGGACGAACATGTTAGTGCAATAGTTCCCAAAATTTGGTACTCCAGATGTTTTGGACTCCAGCTCCCCAGAATTCCTGACTGTTAGCCATGCTGACTAGGGCTTCTGCGAGCTGCAGTCCAAAACATCTGGAGGATCAAAATTTGGGAGTTGTTGTGTTAGTGCATCCTCCCATCCTTTCCTTGTGTGCTACAGCAGCAACAACATCCCCTCTCAGGGGTGACAGCTGCACTGGGGAAAGGTTTCAGATGTTGCACAAAGGGCTAAAAAAAACCAAAACCTTTGCTCTGCCTAAAAAAAGATACAGCACACCCTCCAGTTGTCCCAATTTGGCAGTGATAGGCCTGATTTAAGCCTGCTTTCTTGGTTGGTTTTAAAATGTCCTGGTTTCTCCCTCCTCTTTCCAATTTCCCCCTTTATCCCCATCTTACTTCAGTTGTTGCAAACTGAATCCAAAGTGCAAACAGTAGTTTGGACTCAGTTAACTTAGAAGAGGGAGAGAGGAGAAGAGATTTTTCCCTTCGCAATTGGCTCAGGCAAAAGCAAACTGCTGCAACATCTCTGAGCTTGCCTGTTCATTCTCATTAATACCTTTAGGCAACTTTACAGCACTGTGTTGCTTTGCTACGCATCCCAGTTTTCTGAAATGTTGGATGATACAATGTAGGCATGCACAAGAATATATCTTGACCACCAGCGTGGAATGTTAAGGTTAGGACTCCAGGAGAATAGGATTTGAATCCTTGCTCAGCCATAGAAACCCACTGGTGATTTTGGGCAACTCTCACTCTCTTAGCCTCAGAGGAAGGCAAGGGTGAACCCCTTGTGAACAAAGTTTGCCATGAAAACCCCATGAGAAGTTTGCCTTAAATTGGAAATGACTTGAAGGCACACAACAACAAAGCCACACTTATAAATGCACACGTCACTCGCAGTGTTCCGGCCATAGATTTTTTCCCTAGAAAAATATTTCACGTTTTTGCACCAGCAGCGCCACCCCCCCAAAATATAAAATGCCCTCTTAAGAGTCCCAAAGTGCAAAAAGTTATCAAAACAGCATGAACACGTAATCTCACCCGGGGACGGGAGGGAGAAGACTTTCAGTATCTTTCTGCTCTTGCATGTGTGAACAAGATAAATGAAGATTTACATCCCTATTGCTCAGTGAGATATAAACCTTTCTCAGAAATGGTGCTTTGCTTTTTTCTTTAAAAAAATAATTAAAGTCGGTTTAAATAACTTCAGACCCATTCGTGTGCTTGGTCTTTGTTGTGTTTGCAAAGGTTTACGTTAACTCCTGCTCCTCTCCCCTCTGTATCTGTTGCCAATTGCTTCACTTTGCCTAATGGCAGAACCAGCCTTGATACCTGGATGGGAGCCAGAGGATATTTGCATCTGCCTGTGTATGATCTTACCCTAAACCCAATGGATGTTCCTGGATGTGGTGTGCATCTGCTTGGTTGCAGTCTCGCTAGAGATGATACTATGCATCTTTTGTTGTTATCTGCTCTCAAGTCAACTTCGACTCATGGCGACCCTGTGGATGAGACATCTCCAATATTCTATTATCCACTGCTAAGTCTTGCTGATTCATGCCCCTGACCTCCTTGACTGAGTCTATCCATCAGACATGTGGCCTTCCTCTCCTGCTTCTTTCCACCTTTCCTAGCATTATTGTCTTTTCTAATGATTCATGCTTTCTCATGATGTGACCAAAGTAAAATAGCCTTGGTTTGATCATCTTGGCATCTAGGGCTATTTCAGGCTTGATCCGTTGAAGGACCCATTTGTTTGTCTTTTTGGCCATCCACATTATCCTCTTCTCTAGCACCACATCTCTAATGAATAGATTTTCTTTTTATCCACTTTCTTCATTGTCCAGCTGTCACATGGGAACATAGTGATGGGGAATACCATGGCTTGAATGATTCTAACTTTAGTGTTCAGATGTATATCTTTGCTCTTTAAAATGCATCTACACTGCAGACATAATGCAGGTTGATACCACTTTAAGTGCTCCAGCCTATGGAATCCTGGGATTCGAAGTTTTATAAGGTCTCCCGCCTTCGCTGCCAAAGAGTGCTGGATTCTGTAGGCTGGTGCCATGGCAGTTAAAATGGTGTCAAACTGCATTATTTCTACAGTGCAGATGCACCCTTAGACTGGGGATCTGTTTGGTACATTTTCCTAACATAATAGTTTGTTCCAATGCAATAAAGCACTTGTTGGAGTCATATACAACAGTGGAAGGAGGAGAACAGAGAAAATCATTCCTGTCATCAGAAAAAGCCACTCTGCCAGTTTTTGTGTGGTTCACCTTTCATGCCTGCAGCCATTTTATCACCATTCTTTCCTCTAGAGATCTCAGATCTCTGGGCTTGGCCTTGATTCTCAAGATCAGGATCTGATTTTTGCTTCTCAAGGATAAGGGGAGGAAGAAAGAGTGAGAGCATGTGTCTTCGAGTGACTGTGCATGTGTGTATTTTCCTCATTTCTTAGATTTCAGCTCTGATGTTGCTTGGCTACATGCAGTCGGGTTTTCTTCTGTTGAAAGGCATGCAGTATATACAAGCTGTGGGTGGCATGTAATACACATTTTCAAGATTCATCAAGGGCTGCAGAATTGTTTGGCACCACTTTAACTGCCATGGCTCAAGGCTATGGAATTCTGGGATTTGTAGTTTTGTGAGGTATTTAGCCTTCTCTGTCAGAGAGCTCTGGTGCCACAGCAAACTACAAATCCCAGGATTCCATGACAGTTGAAGCGGTATCAAACTGCATTAATTCAGCAGTGTGGCAGCAGTCATGGTGTTTTTTTATTGGAATGGTGCAGTGGTTTGAGCGTTGGGCTATGACTTGGAGACCAGGGTTCAAACCCCACTTTGGCCATGTAAACCCACTGGGTCAGCTTGGGCAAGTCCCACACACTCAGTCTCAGAGGATGGCAATGGCAAACCCTCTTTGAAGAAATCTGCCAAGAAAGCCCCATGACAGATTTACCTTAGGGCCACCATGAGTTGGAAACGACTTGAAGGTACACAACAACAACTCTGTGTAGTTGTGGCTGATGCTTGTTGTATCATGTTGAATGATGTTGCCACAGACCACCTCCTGTGAAATTGCAAGGGTCATCCCTAGATCTGAGGTTTCACAAGGGTCCTTGTGAGGATATCACAAGGGTCACCCCTATGATCTCAGGGCATCATATCAACCTAATGGGCAACACTATCCACCACTTTGGCCAGTAGGACCATGGCCACAGACAATAGTGTCAGTGCAACACAGCATGGCAACTTGATCAATGGAAACCTGGGAGGTGATGCCCTAAACCAAGAAGCAAATGGAAAAAACACAGAGTTTAGGGGGGGAAAAAGCTAAAAAAACTGTAATTTTATTGGAACAATGTGTTAAAAACTAAACAAGGGCTAAAGCCAGCTGTGAGGCTTTAGCTGACAAGTATTTGTGGCACACCCCAGCCTTAGGCACGACTCAAGGTCTTAGTTGACCTTCCACTTACCAAAAGGACAGCTGGTTTCCACATGCTCTACCTGACAAGGTGGCTTAATTCTTTGGACCACTGATGAAGACAATTGTCGAAACGCGTTTGGTCTTTTTTTGATACTTTTAACACTTTTATCTGTTTTGGGCATACTGTACATCCCTTTGTACTGTACAAGCCTCTGTTTGTGCACTCTGTAAACTATATTTATATTGTGTTTATTTGTTTCCATACATGGTGTGAGACGCAGAGGAATTGTTATAGTTTTGCATTATTCTGGGAATTGCAGTTTCCAAGCCCAGTTCTGCTCATCAACTTTCAGAGTGTGGCTTATAGGCCAGAATAAGCCTCACAGCTGGCTTTAGCCCTTGTTTAGTTTTTAACACATTGTTCCAATAAAATTACAGTTTTTTTAGCTTTTTTCCCCCCTAAACTCTGTGTTTTTTCCAACTTGATCAATGGCCCACTTACCCGAAAAAAGTAGCCACAACCATTTTTCACTTCCTTTTGTGAAAGCTCATCCACCTTTTGGGGGTTTCTCTTCAAGTCTAAGATGCTAGGCAAGAAATAACAAAATTTGCATGTTTTTCCTGGTTTTATCTAACAAAAAAAAAATGGCACTGCATCATCAAATGTTTAAATGTAGACATACAAAAGTAAGTGAGGGATGGGAGTGGGAGACATGGGGAGCCCAATGGTCAAAAGACAAAGTGATGCCCCAACATGATCACATCTTTGTTAGTCTCAAGATGTTGAGCCGCACCGGAAGAAATGTAGCGCCTGATGCGTACTGGATCTCCCGGAGGACACCTTCCCACTTCTTTCCTTCTTCATCGTATCTATAAATTCAGAAAAACACCTGGGTAAGAAATGGACAGATCCTCCCATTGGTGTAACATCTAGAGAGCCTAGATATTACAGACCTAAATACAATTGCTAGTCCCAAACAGAGTAGGTCCATTGAATAAATGGAACTTATGCAGGTTTTGAATCAGTGGGTTTATTCTAACGAGATTTAAACATTGAATTTAGGCCTTTGCTACTTTATTTTTCAATTCTACCTGTCTTCTATAAATCAGACTCTAGTGGATGTGCATATAGGAATGTAAATATACAGTCAGCCATCTATATTCACTGATACTTTATCCATGGATTCAACTATCCACGGTTTGAAAATATATTTTTACAAAAATACCAAAAAAGCAAACCTTGATTTTGCCATTTTATATAAAGGATACCATTTTACTATGCTACTGTATTGCAAAAAAAAAAAAAACCCAAAACCCTACAGTTCCCAGAATTCCATAGCCTTGAGCCATGGCAGTTAAAGTGAGGTCAAACCAGATTATATTCTGCAATGTGGATGCCGCCACTGTCACCATGTGATTGTGCAATCCCAGAACTGCTGCTGGAGTAATTTACCGCATTTTGGACTAGTGCTATTGGGATTTTATTGTCAGGTTTTTCTGCCAATGGGAAGATGTTGGTTATCTACACTTCACAGATGAGGCAGCAAAGAGAGGGAGACAGCATTGCAATAGGTATGGCCAAAGGCACTGCTATTGAACTTCTATAGTGGTTTAAAAGCCACATGTGATAAAGTCCTTAGACAATAATACTAGCGCCTTTTATAAAGGATGTGTGGAATCTCCACTTTGGTGCTTTAATGCCAGCAAAGGCCAACACTGACATTCCTTACCTCCAGACATCATTGAGCTCAGTTGGCACCAATTCTCCAGACTCTGTCTCTACTGTGGCAAAGCCTCCGATGAGGAAAAGTGTCCCAGCCAGGCTGACCAGGCTGACAGAACTGCGCTCCTGGGGGAATTCAGTGAAGGCTTCCCATCTACCAAAGCAGAGAAGACCATGAAGTTTAGAAAACTGAGCTTGCCATTCATATTACCTGCTAGAGATGCTTTAGCTAGAGATCCTGCATTGAGCATGAGCTGGATTCGATGGCCCATGAGGATCCGTCCAGCTCTATGACTCTATGATTCTACTCCGTAACAGACGTCTCAATACATAGACAATTTCAACATACGGCTGGAGCAACACTGATCCCACATGGCTAACCACACACAGAGGAGCCAGTGTGGTGTAGTAGTTTGAGCACTAGACTAGAACCCTGAGTTTGAATTCCTGCTCAGCCATGGAAAATTTGAAACCCACTTGGTGAATTTAGGCAAGCCACACTCTCTCAGACTCAGAGGAAGGCAAAGGAAACTCTCCCTGAGCCGATCTTGCCACGAAAACCCCATGACAGGTTCACCTTAGAGTAGTCTTAAGTTGGAACCAACTTGATAACATATAACAACAACAGCAACAACAAATTAAACAATTCAAGGAGTTAAAAGAAGACAGGTTAAACCAGTGACTGTGGGCCTGTCAATCTCTCTACTTAGTCTCTCCTACAGGATTATCCTGAGAGATATGACATGCCAAAATATATGTTCCCTATGACATGACTTGGGAATATGTTTAGGATATCAATACTGTATAATGAACAAACAGAGGTGCAGGTTTTTCATCCTGGCAGTGGTATAGTGTGGCTCTCCAAAGGTTGTTAGACTACAAGTCCCAGCATTATTTGGGCTATACCAGCTAGGGCTGCTGGGAGTTGCAGTCGAGCAACATCCAAAAAGAGGCATCATTCCTACTTCTGCTCTTTACACTGTGCTGCCAGACATGGCCAGTAAATTCTGTAGTGGTCAGTTATAAAGTGCTTGCATCCATTGTAATGGTCCCTATAGATATGCCCTCAAAGAATGTCCAAAAATTGCAGGTAGTATCTATAAGTTTGTATGTTTGCTGCTTCAAAATCCTTTGCATTGCAATGAGGATCACTTGGATTAATGAATCATCGCCTGGAAACACCCCACACAGAGACCCTTTCTTGGCCTCCAGGCTCCAGCTAAATTCAGAGGCAGCTTTGAGGAAGGTGGCAGATGGCATCACTGGCCCTGCTCCTCAAAAAGTCCCAGCACTTTGACCCCATGGGCGCTGGCCCTACTACCACACCAGGCATGGCACGTACTTGTCAGTTGCAATGTCATAAACTTCCAGTGAATTGGTCAAACCCGAGTCGGTCACGCCTGCCGCCACATAGATTTTGTCATTGTGTATGGTTGCCCCAAAGAGTGAACGGGCATTTTTCATGGGTGTCAGCTCCTTCCACTCAAATTTCTTTGGGTTGTAGACCAACAGTGTGTTCAGGCACTTCCTAAAGGAAAGGAAAGGACATTAGTCAACCCCTGTTGTCCCCAGCTCATAACACGGATCTTCCTGGTGGGCACAAAGCACTAACCTCAGAGCCATCCCAAAACTGTCAACAGGTCTCACTCAACAAAATCTTTGAATTTGAGCCTGTCACCTGAGGTATTAGCTAATATGACACCTAATATGGTGTCATCTGCAAATCTGATAAGCATGCCCTCTGTTCTTTCATCCAAGTCATTGATAAAGATGTTAAATAGCACTGTGCCCAGGACAGAGCCCTGTGCACCCCACTGGTCTTATGCCTCCATTGCTGGTGGAATAGTAAATTCTCTCTGTGGCCTGGATCCTACTGGTTAGACCAAGTAGTCTAGACCCATTGCTTAGTGAGTTGTTGAATGCTGAGTCAACAGATATGTAAACTCCAACAACTCAATGGATCTACTCTAATTGGGAATTACAATAGGAGTCAGGCCTAGGTTTTACTTAGCCTGAACTTAAAGGAACTATTTAACGAACTGAACTCTCCAAACCAACCACTGAAGCCAAGGATCATTGCAGATCAGATTCTAAACTATGATGTGACACAACTTGGAAAAGTTACTACTTTGGAATACATCTCCAAGAATCTCCCAGGTGCCGGGGCCAATGGGGTGTCACTTTATTTCTGCAGATGCTAGCCAGTTAACAGCCCAACCTTTTGCTTAATGTTTATTCAACTGTAAGTCTCTTACACCAAGGTATCAGCTGTCTTTGTTGCCAATGCCATTCCACTTCCCTCTCACTTACTTATCGTTTCCTTTGCCTCCTATGACGTAGATGAGGTCATTGTGGGACACCACTCCATGGCCATAGACTGGGTAAGGAAGAGTGTCTGATTCTCCCCATTTGAAGGACCTGGTGGAGCGGAAAGCAGTATTTTTTTTTAGAAGATGTTCAAATCCACATTCCTGTCCTTTGCAAAACTTAAAGGAGGTAACTATAACTTTGAGAACCACTATGCCAGTGTGACCATCACTTCCCCCAAACTTTTATGCTAATTGTAGCTGCATAACAGTTAAAATTCAACAGATAAGAGAGCATCCATTTTCTTTATCTAGGCGCTAGCAGCTGCTTTTCTTTCAAAGGTCCTTTTTGGATCTTTCTATCTATCCTAACACCTCCTAGGCAACGCTTGGAAAAGTTACTTCTTTGAACAACAACTCATGCCTGGCTGGAGGATACTGGGAGTTGCCATTCAAAAAGAGATTTTTTTTCAAGCTCTGCAGCTAGTCTCCAAGCTTCCTTATGATCCCAGACTTTCAGAAATCCTTTTTAAAAATTATGTTGTGAATGTTTTTTCTAAGGCTGCCTTTTACATTCATTAATTACTTTCTTGATTATCGCTGCTTTGCTGTGTGTTTCATGAGCTGCTGAATCTGCTCTGGGATTGCTTTGCTTTTTTTAAATAAAGGGGATTATAGCAATGTTTTCAACAGCCCCCGGGACCTCTTCTGAAGGTGAAAAGATGCTCTTGAGGTCAGCATTCGGACTGTAAAACTGGAAATGAATAGTTCAAGCCAGCCTCCTTCAATCTGGCATCCTCCAGAGGTTCTGGACTGCCATACCTATCATCCCCAGAATGGCACAGGATTTTAGTCTGAGATGTATGGAGGGTAGCAGTCACATTGGCTTGGCCCAGCTCAAACTAGACCCATAGATCCAATTGTTCAATGCTAAGGCAATAGAAAGGAGAATTCTGTTTATTCTATGGACCTACTTAGTTGGGTTTCATTCAATCCGTTTTTAGCACATGCCACAGCAGGCTTTATTGGTCAATGTGAAGTTTATTTTTAGTCCATACAGTTGGTCTCCATATCCAAGGATTCTTTATCCAGGGATTCAACCATCCATGGCTTGAAAATCTATCTATCTATCTATCTATCTATCTATCTATCTATCTATCTATCTTAAAATTAAAAAAAATGATTTTGCCATTTTATATAAGGGACACCATTTTTATATGCCATTATATTTAATAGGACTTAAGTATTCACAGATTTCAGTATCCACAGAGGGTCCTGGAACCAAGCCCCAGGGAAAACCAGGGGTCCTCCAAAATTTACTTTCCAATGAAATCCATAATCTACCCTTTCTGCTTGGAGGTCTTTGGTACTCACAGCCTGTCATAGCACATGACTGAATCCAGTGTCTGCTCGCCTTCCTTCAGTTCCTTTCCTCCTACCACAAAGATGGAATTTTCTGCTTCACCAAGTCCAAAGAGGCAGCGCGGAGATGGGAGAGGTGGCATCCCAAGCCAATCTGAATCCAAGTGATCATACTGTAGAGAAGCATAAGGAGACCATGGTACCATCGTCACCATATGAAATGGGTTAAAAAGAAACACAAAAACCCTAACAGGGCAACACAGGAGCCCATATGTAAACCCCATAATGCCCAGGAAGTGAGATTGGGTCTAGGCTTATGGTGGTTGTGTGCCTTCAAGTGGTGGTGACCCTAAAATGGCTCTATCATGGGGTTTTCTTGGCAAGATTTGTTCAGAGGGGGTCCATGTCCTGCGCATCAGCTTCCAGAGCCATCTGACTGGGCTGGGCTAGACAATCTTTTTCTCTGATCTAGCAAAGGTTTTGTTTCATTTTTAACAAAACAGTAAGGCTGCCACCAGTATTGTGTATTGAGAAACAAAATGGTTCCCAATTGGCAAAGGGGTTGGGCAAGGCTGCATTCTATCACCCTCTTTATTCAAGTTGTATGCAGAAAATATCGTATGCAGATCAGGCTTAGACCCAAAGTCAAGAGGAGTAAAGATTGGCGGAAGGAACACTGACAACCTAACATACACAGATAACACCATATTACTAGCAGAAACCAGTTACTGGAGCAATTCCTGAAGAAGATCAAGGATGAAAGTGCCAAGGTAGGCTTAATGCTGAACATCAAGAAAACAAAAATAATGCCCACGGAAGATCTACAAGAATCCATCCTAGATAGTGAGAAAATCAAAACAGTCAAAGAGTTCCCATACCTTGGATCAAATATTGATTAGAAAAGTGACTGCAGTCAAGACATGAGAAGAAAGCTAAGATTGGGAAGGGCAGCTATGAAAGAACTGAACAAAATCCTAACATGTAAAGATATAAATCTGAACACCAAAGTGAGGATCGTCCATTTTATTCCCTATCTCCAAGTGGGGATGTGAGAGCTGGACAGGGAAGAAATCCGATAGAAAAAAAAAATCAACACATTTGAAGAAATAGGGTGCCAAATAAGAGTGCTGAGGATACCGTGGGTGGCTAAGGAAGCAGATAAATGAGTTCTAGAACAGACCAAGCTTGGACTACCCTTGGAAGCCACAGTGCTTGAATTGAGGTTGTTGTGCTTTGGCCGATTCATGAGAAGGCATGAATCATTGAAAGAGACCATGGTTCTGGGAAAAGTAGAGGGAAGTAGAAAGAGAGGAAGACCATATGTCAGATGGTTAGACTTTATCAAACAGGCCATAAGCCTGAGACTGCAGAACCTGAGCAGAGTAGTAGAAGACAGGGGGTCTGGAGATGTCTCTTCCATGGGATCACCATGAGTTGAGGTTGATTCGAGGGCAGTTAATACAACTAACCCTCTGACCATCTCAATTTGGTGGCCACAATCCTGATGGCTGCTCTGTCACCCCACTTTCTCATCTACTTTTAACTTGTATCTTTCTTCCTCCCACTTTCTCTCTAGCTTACTTCCATTACTGGAAACTGAATTCAAAGTGCAAAAGTAATTGGACTCAGTTAACTCAGAGGTGACAGATTAGAGGAGAGGGAAGAATCTTGCCTTTCCCAGTAGGTGAAGGTAAAAGCAAACTGCAGCAGCCTCTGCTAGATCATCTATTCTAAATAATAACTTTCATCATTTTTCCCATGCTCTGATGTTGCTTGGCCACATGTGCCCTGGTTTTGTTCTGTGAAATGTTGGAAAGCTGTGGATGGCATATAATACGCATTTTCAAGAGTAATCAAAGGCTGAAGAATTAATGCAGTTTGATACCGCTTCAATTTCCATGGCTCAATGCTATGGAATTTTGGGATTAATTGTTTCATTAGTTATTTAGCTTTCTCTGTCAGAGAGCTCTAATGCCACAACAAACTACAAATCTCGGGATTCCATAGCCTAGATGGAGCCATGATAGTTAAGGCAGGGTTAAACTGCATTAATTCTTCAGTGTGGCATCAGCCACAGCCAACCCCTCCCCCATAAGATAACACATACTTGAAAGAAGGAGTCAAACCAGTCCCAACTGGGACTTAGCCAAACCTGGGCCCTAAAGGTTTACAGTAACATGTGGCTGATGCCCCATTCCAACAAGAGGCCAATACAGCTCTTGTCTCAGAAGCAAAAATTTTACATTGGAAAAAGCTCTCCAGTACCTGCAGAAAATAGGAATTCATTGGGTCCTCTTTATTGCCCTCATTGTAGTAAAGTCCACCAGCTATGAAGACCTGGTTCTCACGGGTGACCAAGCTGACATGGTTCTTTGGGATCTGAGCCGAGAGGGAGGCGTAATAGCACTCATTGGCCCCCGGGTCATAGGCCACCGCCCCAGAGTCACTGACCATGAAAATGAGATCTTGAAGGAACATCCCAAACCGCATGGTATCATTTAAGATCCCTGGAAGGCCTTCTTCTTCCTCCTCCTCCTTCTCTTTATCATCACCTTCTTCCTCTACTCCTCCATTGATGACATTGTCCCCAGGCTTCTTCTCCCCCTTTTTCTTTACCCTTTTCACCACTGTGAATTTCCCCTCATGGGCATCCTTCACCATCTGCAACTTCTTAAGCAGTTCTGGGTTGGACTTGACCAAAGGATGCTTCTCCACCTTGTCCCTGAAGTAATCCTTCTCCATGAGGCGGAAACGGATGCTCTCAAAGACTATCGGCAGGGACTTCCCTCGACTCTCGCGGTCCTTGGCTGTGGCCCATTTCATTACCACCTCAAAGACAGACTCTTCCTTTTCGATATTCAAAGAATCACTGGAGATGATGGCAATGAGCTCATCAGGCGAGAGCTGGGAGAATTCCTCATCCCGGGAGATCAGGGCAAAGCGGTCGCAAATGAAATCCCGGGCAGCAATTGCCAAGCGGGCACAGTCCAACATCAAACCCAGCCTGAAAATGGCCAGGCAGTTGCTGAGGCATAGCCTCTTCTGAAGGAAAGAGACACAGACTGTGAAAATGGAAGGGATCTGAAACATGTTGGCCACAGAAAAGATGTCTTGAACGTTCTGCTCTGTGATCTCCAGTTCTGAGGTGTAGATGTAGTGGAGAATCTTACCCATCACTTCTGGATCCACATCTTCTAAGCTGATCTCCCTTTTCTTACTCTCTTCCATGTCGGAGAGGAACATGGCCCTGAAGTAGGGACTGCAGGCTGCCAGGACCAGGCGGTGACATGGAAACTCCTTCCCTTTCACCTTCAAGACACAATCTAAGAACTTGTTGTGATCTAGCAAGTCCTTGAGCCCATCTTGGAGAAGAGTTTGCTGGTAGAGACGCAACTCTTCGGCTTGTTCTAAGGGGACGGCCATGGTCAAAATACTGTATTACTTCCTTCTCTTCTTCGATCAGATCTTCCAGCTCTTTTGATTCTGGGAACGTTGGGGTGACTCTTTTTTTGATTCTGGAGAGAGCGCCGTCCAAGAATAAGAGTGAGAGCCTCGCTGCCTGTACAGCTGGCTGTGTGGCTCAGTTTCCACAGTGCGAGAGGGTTTTTATATATAGCAACAGCGTTACAAAGCTTAGGGAATCCACTCGGGAGCATGTGTAAGCCGATCACCTTTTAATATGACAAACTGGCCCACCAGGGAGGGATGGCTGTTGTGGGAAGGGGAGGAGGGATGACACAAAGAGGGTGAGCAACAGCTGTAAGTGTAATTCTAGCTCTATGACAGAAGCTATCCTGATGATTCACTATGGAGAGGTCTTTTCCTAAAGGACTCTCATCCCCCTCCCCAAGACTTGAGATAGCCAAGTCATAGTGTGTGTGGAACAGATTACGCCTTGGAGTAAATCAAAGCAAAGAAGCCCCTGAAATCAGCCATAAGAGCCATGAGAAATGTTGGATTCACGTCTCTCTGTCTTCACCCTGCACCACCACAGAGGCGCATACACACAGATGCCACATCCCTGCTCTCCTCTTCTAAATCCAGAGCAAGGCTTAATGCGCTAAAAATACACTGTAAAGTCAGAATTGAATAAACAGGGAAGAAATACCTCTGACTATTGCTTGTAACATAAGGAAACCTCTTCTCAATCATGGATGCTGTCGATCCTTGCTGTCCTTAAAGATCACTCATTTGGGATCTGATTCATTCCCACCTATATTGTTCTGGGCTTCTCCAAGTATCTGGATGTTTCACGGGGAGTAGTTCTTTCCGATGCCACATGAGATACAGTGGAGTTAACATCAGACACATAGCCTTGCTAGGTCTGGAATATCAGTATGCAAAGGGATCTTGTAGCAGCTTTGAAACTAACTGTGCGGAAGAAGTTGTAGCATAAGCTTTTGTAGACTTGGGCTGCTTCTTCAGATGCATGGAGTGAACTGGTGCCAAGGAAGGACTTTTATAATCTGACTGTATGAATAGCCATAGAAATGCAAAACTTGTGGGTATGGTGATAAGGTGACAAGTTGAAGTTATCTAGGGCCCATACAGACAGGCCAAAATAAAGCTGCCTCGGGTCACTTTGGAGGTATGCTGTTTAAATGATGCATGCATCCTAAGAGGCCAGAAGCTGCACCAAAGCTGCACTCCAGTTCTTAGGACTGGAGCATGGCTTTGCTGCAGTTTCAGGCCTCTTAGGATTCATGCCTCATTTAAACAGCATACCTCCAAAGTGACCCGAAGCAGCTTTATTTTGGCCTGTTTGTATGGGCCCATAGAATCATAAGAATTGGAAGAGACCTCAAGGGCCATCCAGTCCAACTCCCTGCCATGCAGGAATACACATTCAAACACTCCTGACAGATGGCCACCCAACCTCTCTTTGAAAACCTCCAGAAAAGGAGATGTCACCAATCTCTGAGGCACCATCTTCTACTGTTAAACAGCTCTTATCATCAGATACTTCTTCCTAATGTTTAGGTGGAATCTCTTTTCCTGTTTTGCATTTCTACGGCTACTCATCCGATCTGATTATAAAGGTCCTTCTTGGGCACAATTTCACTCCATGCATTTGAAAAAGTAGAAACAGTCTACAGACGCTTATGCTACAACATCTGTTGCTTGGTGAGTCTATGAGATCACTTTGTGTAGCAGAGTTAAGGGGATATTTGTAATAAACTTTTTATTTATAAAGGTGCTACTTGAGGAGACAGGAAACAAACATCTGAGGCTTGCTAGTCCCTAGGCAACATCAATAAAGTAAATATCACAATATACTATGAACTACTTCTGCAAGCATGAAACTTCTCAGCAACCTTTTCCAGCGAATGTTGAACTCAGAGTGTATTTCAGATTCAGATTCAGTTTTTCCATCTCTCTGGGGATTACACTTCCTCATGTAAAATGTTTGCATTGCCAAATAGGCAAGAAGGGATAAGCGTCAAATGAGTCTCAGCTGTCTGATAATTACAACCTTCTCTGATCTGGATGTTTCAGATGACAGCTCCTGTCATCCACAGGCAACAGGACCATTGTCTGCGGATGATGCAATTGTAGTCCAACACATCCAGAAGATGCCAGATTGAGGAAGACTGATCTAGATCATTGCTATTGGCCAGGCTAAAGCTAAAGCTAACCAGAAGGTTGTATGCATGCAGGGCACAGTGGAGGGTGGGCCCTAGTGCTACAATGATGGGAAGGGAAGGAAGAAACTAAGTAAATACACAGACCATTTGCAAGCCAGTCCAGTGGCGGCCCTAGGGTTGGTGTCACTCGGTGTGGTAACTCATAGTGTCAGCCCTCCATTGACCGTCCGCCCATTTCACACAGTACAGAATCCGTAGTAATGCTTTTTTTGCACTGATGTTACTCATAAATCGTAATTCCCATATACCACTGGATATAATGCTAATAGTTGTGACATACACAACTAGCAAAATTAAAATTATACCTTCCAATTCCAATCTCATATGCACAACCTAAATGTGTTTACATATACATAGTGAAGATTTGGTTGAAATGTGATGTGTTTTTTTTTAATTTAAATTGGAAATATTAGTTTTAAAATTCTGAGGCCTCTTCCTTCTCCTCCCACTGAGCTTTACCCCACTCCCACCATCTCTTAAAACCTTTTAAAGGGAAGCAGATGAATGCCACAGCCAGTTTCTGCCAAAAGGTAGGTGACTGAGGAGCAGTGGTGTCACCCCCTTTTAGGTTTTCACCTGGTGAACCCCCACACTCCCCTAGTGATGCCACTGAGTCAGTCAATGAAGCCTTGCAAATTGTAGCAAGCTGCTGCTTTAATAATTCTCACCTAGCCCTTTCCTCTTGCCTTGGGTTTAGCATGACAAAACTGGAGAATTTGGTCTTTTGTCTCCTGAGTGAAAATTGGAGACTTGGAGATAGGCCTTGAGATCTGGCAACTGATATAGATTCCCCCCCCCCCCCCCCGCAGCCCCTAAAAAAAGAAAAAAGTGGATTTCTAGTCTCTTTAAATTTTGTTGGGATTATTATTATTATTATTGGTGTTTCTAGCAGTCCAGGTAACGGGCCCTTTCCTATGTCCTAGAGGCAGAAAATTGTTGTCTATATCTGCTAAAGTTTTATACCCTGTGCTACATATTTGCCTGTTTTTCTCCAGTTTAGTGCCTTCCCAAGGTTTTTGGTCACATCTCTCCTCATTTTAAGCCAGTGGCTGGTTTGAGGCAATGGGGCTTTGTAATCCAGCACATTTGGAAAGTACAAGACGTGAACATTGAGAGTGGATTAATTGTAGTTACACCCAGAACTTGGAAACATTAATATTTTTGGACTGCATCTCTTTGAATCCTTCAACCCATGTGACTGAGAATGCAAAGTGTTATAGTTCAGACTCTTGCCTCTGCTGAGACACACACCTGTGGTTTGGAGGTGAGGATTTGGAACTAATAGATGGTCAAAGCCAAAGAAGTTCTCAAGCTACATTATCTTATCATGATTCCAGAAATCAGATTTTACTGGTTACAGGCCTGAGTCTCCTTAATGCAAGAATACACAGACTCCCAATTATTCGCACTTACAGGTGTAGCCTTCAATGTGTAACAGCTGCAGCACATAATCCAGTGTGTACTTGGCATGCCTTTCGCAGGGAGCAAAGCCTTTGCAGAGCTTCCCAAAGCCGCGCATGGTCTTGGCTCCAAGCCATGTTCTTAATCCTCTCTGCTTCTGTGGATTATATTTCCCCATCTGCATTAATTTGCCCCTTTCCAAGGGGACTTAACGTTTGACTAGCTCTTTAATCTTTCAAAAGGCCCAGTTTGCCCTGTGAACTGCTACAAAGGCAAGTGATTGTGCAAGATCCATGAGCAGCTGCTTTGTCAGCCCCCAGCTTGGCCTTCGGCAGGCTGCTTGGCTGAGTGACAGGCCTCAGCAAACCTATGCGTGCTTCACTCCCCATTTGCCATGGGTCCAAGAAAGGCTTTGGAAGCTTTCATGACTGGTTTTGATTAACCACATTTAACATTGCCCCTGTACCCTAATCTATACTTGATCTTAACCTTCACTATACAGTATTATCAAAACAACCCAGTTTCATAAGCCACAGTTAAGGGTTGGCTTGTTTCAGCAAATCATAGTTAAGTCTACAAGTTTTTGATGGGTTGAAAGACAGATAAGTTCTTCGTCATTAGTAACATTTACCTATTTGGCCACATCCTGACATAGCTTGGCCACACATCTCAGTTTTCACCTACTGGCTCCAAATCCTTACCTCCAACTCATAGATGTGTGTATCAGCAGAGCCAAGATTTTGGACGATAGCACTGTGCATCCTCAGTCACATGGGCAGAAGGTTTCAAAGAATTGCAATCCAAAAAATACTAATGTTTCCAAAGCTCTGGGCATCAGTACAACTAATCCATTATCAACCTTCACATCTAGTACCTTCTAAATATGGAAGATTACAAAACCGCATTGCCCCATACCAGCCACTGGTTGAGAATGATGAGAGGCGTGTCCCAAAACCTGTGAAATATTGAAACGTATTATGCAGGTGTAAGTGAAGATTATACTTGTATATGTCTATTTGTAGTATTGCAGAGGCTGGTGTTTCCTTCCTTCCTCTATAGTGATAAAAACCCACCATTAACCTACTGTAGAGCTATTGAAGCCATCTTCCCAATGGCTATTCTGTACCAGCTAGGTGGGGAGAATCACAGAAGCGTCTGACTATGTACCTGTAACCAGATGCAAAATGAATTCTTCAACTGCTTAGACCCCGAGAGGACCTTGCTGGATGTCAGGAGTTGCATAGGCAACTGGCTTGCCATAACAATGCTGGGAATTGTGTGATGAGTTATACAGTAGAAATTGTATTGCTAAGTATATGAGAGATTGTGACGCTGTACAGACCGGCCACTAAGGCCAGACTGTGGGTAGATTCAGGGCATGGCGTCCATATGACGCATGTCTTGACTCTGCCCCTGGGCCAGTGTGATACCATGTGCCACACAACACGGTGCATGGCATTACAGTGCTCCTCTGGAACAGCATCTAGATGATGCAGTGCCAAAGGAGCACTGAAAGCTGTGGCACCGGCAGCTATGGTGCCCTTTCCGCAGTGCAGAAAGGAGCCATTTTTAGGGCTCCTTTTTGCACCATGGAAAAGCAAGATGGGGGCTGCAGTGTGTGGTTGCCACAGCCCCAATTTGGCACTAAAAGGGGTGGTCTGTACAGCCCCTATATCTCCCCATACAAACCTGCTAGAGCCCCAAAGATCTTCAGGATAAGGCTTTCTCTTGGTCATAACAATGTGGCTTTTTATATGGTGTGCGCATGTGTGTTTTAGATTTTGGCTCTGAACAGACCAGCGATAAACACCAGGATCAGGGCAAAGTGGGGTCATGGCAACCGTGTATCGCATGCCCTGACTCTGCCTCCATGCTGGTGTGTCACCGTGCACCCCACCACATGGTGGGAGGCATCACAGCATTCCCCTGGCGCAGCATGTACATGCACTGTGCCAAAGGAGTACTGAAAAGCCGCAGTGCCAGCAGCTATGGTGCCATTTCTGAGGTGCAACCTCCTGCTTTTTGCAGCTTCTTTTTGTGAGGTGGACCTGCTGGGTTGGGGGCATGGTGTGTAGTTGCCACATCCCCAATCCAGCAGGGAAAGGGGCGGCATCCCACTTCCCCTTAAAGGCCATCTGTAAAGCCCCTATGTTTTTAAACTTTTGTATGTTTTCACTCTTAATTTTATATTGTTTTGACTAGGTTATTTTAATTGCTTTTTAAAAATGTTTTTAATGTGGTTTTATCTTGTGAGCCACCTTGGGTCCCTTTTTGGGGGAATGGTGGCATAAAAGTAAAATAAAATTTGGTGAGCTCAGATACAGGTGCTGAGATAATGCTGGAAGGGAGGCTGTCAGGAGCCAAGATTGTTCAAGCTCATTTCTGTGAAAGAAATGTAAGCATAACAACAAAAATAAGGTCAGCATGGGAATGAGACAAGAAATGTGTTTATTAATTGTAATGAATAAAAAATAAGCCTGCTTGAAGTTTGAAACTGCATGCAGTTTAATTAGGGACGTTTAACATTTTCTGGTTATTATTCTGACAATGAATGTCACTGGACTGGATCTACATTTCCTTAATAAAGGTTTTCTGAGTTTTAACTTCTGAAGCCTGAATTTCCAAATTTGGTATCCCTCTGGACTTGACAGGAGACCTCAGTGGACAATGCAATTGCTTTGTGACTGGCTACAGAGACATAACCTGGTGTTTCTGCCTTATATCTCTCGGCTTTTCACCAGTCACAGAAGGGTGATGATGGCTCTATGGGAAGTCCATAGGTTGGCAAATGGCTCAGCATAGCATAGCCCCATAGATAAGAGCTGTTTGACAGTGGAAGATGCTTCCTTGGAGTGTGGTGGAGTCTCCTCCTTTGGAGGTTTTTCAACAGAGGCTGGATGGCCATCTGCCAGGAGTGCTTTATGTATCCCTGCATGGCAGAACAGGGATGGACTGGATGGTCCTTGGAGTCTCTTCCAAACTCTGGGATTCTACGATTCTGTGATTCTAGGTGAAGCAACTCCAGTATGCTGAGCCATGGGAACCTTGCCTGTCAGCCTCCTGTTTAGAATCTCACTCCCCAACAGTCAGCTCATCGCTCAGTTGGTAGGTGTCTAACTTTAGATCCTTCTGTAACATTCCAGCAGATCTAGTTCCTTGATTATATTTAGGTTCATTGTGGATGGAGCCATTTCTGGGACAGGGTTTGGAATTCACTCAGTCACTGATGCGTCACGGAGCTTACTACTTCGTCTTTCTGCTCCAAAGCCAATAGGCTGGATGGCTCCATTTCTTTCGCAACAATGATCCATAGCCTGAGTCATGCAAAAGATCTGGAAAAGGAGCAATTGATGAACCCAGCAGTGTTCAGTCTTATTTATGCAGGGCCCAGTCATTCAGTTAGTGCAATTGCTCCAGGACCCTCACAGTCAAAGGGCCCAGTGCTGAAGAAAAAAAAAAGACATGCCTTCCTTCCTTCCTTCCTCAATCACATCCCAACTCAACCAATATTTCTGCTGTCATCAACATTTTGTGTGTTTCATAACTGAATAAAAATGCATTGGTTCAGGCCTTACTGAGAATGTAGAGATGAAAAGAGGTTGGGACATGAGGACTTTTGTGCTGCTGCCTACGTACTTTGGATTTTATTCAGTATTTATTCATGTATTTCATTTAATTTCTATGCTACAACTAGGGTTGCCAGATATCAGGGCCTGACACTGTGCCTCCTGTTTTTGTGGGTCATTCTAAGCAGGAGACTAGGGTACAAATTCTCCAAATCTGAGGAGCTCATCTCCAAGCAAGAATAAAAGGCTGTGCACTTATCTTCAGGTTAGTTAGTAGCTTGGCTTGCAGTAATTTGCAAGACTTTGTCGATCTGTTGCTTGCAATTGACAAAGACTCCCCAGGTGGGGGTGTGTGTAGTTAACTTTCTCCTTCAATCCCAGTTGTTCTGGGACCAGGGCTCCCCCTCCATTCTGCTTTACATACACCTTTTGACTAGAAGCAAGTAGGCTAAATTAAATTCTCCTTCTCTCTGTGTGTGTGATTGCATCATAACCTGCAAATAACTGTGTTTGGCACAATGCACAATGCTTTATGCATTATATTATGCATTAATACATCACCAGGAGCTGTTCCTAGGTCTCAGGTTTCGGTCCAGAAATCTCAGAGCCTGGGATCCTCTTCTGGCCACCCGTGATGGCTAGGGTTGCCAATCTGGGATCATCCCTGAGTTTTCAGAGCCACTTGGAGATTACCCCTTGTTATGTCACAGACCCTGGTGATGCTACAAGGATGAAGTTAGCAGGACCAAGGCCTGGGGGTGACATTAAATGCAATAAATTAAGCACTAATCACAGTTACACAAAGTACTTCATTCAGATTTTTTTAAAAAAAACCCACAAAAACAAATAATGAGGAAAATATGTATACACACACTTTTCAAGGAGGGCGTCTCATACTTAGATTCTTCCTTCTTCAGAATTGGTAAACAAGGTATATATTCAAGGCCCATTCACACTACACCATTATAGCACTGTGGCTGCTGTCACGCTGCAGAATTTCACACTGTGTTAAAGTCATGCCTCCATCCTATAAAATCCTGATATTTGTAGTTTGTTGAGCACCAGAATCCTCTGGCAGTGGAAGGCTAAATGTCTCACAGACCCAGAATTCTACAGGATGGAGCCATGGCAGTTAAAGCGGTGTCAAAATGCATTCAGTGCAAATGCAGCCAGAGTGAAAAAGAGATTGATTTTCTGTCTTGGCCAGCCTTGGCATTAGGCAGAGGGAGAGAGAGGGAAAGATGTAGCTACAGTACAGTTGCTAGTGTGAAAACTGGAGAGGGCTCTTGTACCTTTAATGGTTGTGAAGAAGAGAAAGAATCAGCAGGTGTTGCTTGTGACCTGGTTGCTTGATCAGCAGCACCTGCTAAAAATCCTTCCTCTACACACCATTCGAAGTACAATGGGCCTTTGGAATCTGCTGAGGTTTGGTACCAGGACCCTTGTGGATAACAAAATCCGTGTAGGTTCAAGTTGCATTAAATACAATGACACAGTAAAATAGCATCCCTTACATAAAATGGCAATATCAAGGTTGATTTTTTGGAATTTATATTTTAACAGATTTTTGTTTCAAGCCGTGGATGTTTCAGTCCATGGATGCTTGAGTCCATGGATGAAGATTCCATGGGATATGGAGGGCTGACTGTATAGGTGCCTCCTCCGATTTTTATTCTGGCAACTCTAAGCTACAGGGGCCACTGAGGTTGTTGTCACCTGGAAAAGATTACAGGGCTGGAGTGGACTGTCCCTCCCTCCTGGTACTGAGCTAACTGGCCCCTCCTGGCTGACCACCCACCACCTGGCCAGACCACTGGGGCCTCCAGAGGATTTCTTTGGGGTCTGGTGTGGCTGTTTGCTCAGTTGTTACTCCTGAGCAGACAGAGCTTTGACCTCCAGAGGGCCTGTTCGGGATCTGGCACCAATGTTGAGTGTGCAAGAAAAGGAGGTGATACTCTTTGTTGCTCACCTAGGAACTTATCACTCGGTCAAATAAACCGGCGTACTTCTTCCAGCTTCAGTTCTGGATCTGGGATGCCCCTGAATGTTATCAGACCTAAATCACTGCCGATTTAGCCACAATGCTGCTGCCCGGATACATTTAGGGTCAAAGCCTCATTCAGCTGGTCAGTTTTTGAAGTCATAAGCTCCTCAACTTCAAAAAAGTGCTGGCTGAGCAAAGCTTCGACCTGGGATGCATCCGGGCAACAGCATCATGACTAAACTGACAGTGATTGAGGTCTGATAGCATCCAGGGGCATCCTGAGTCTAGATGTTACCGAGTATGGATTTATATAAAATTTTGGGTGCCATACAGTCTGAAGCTATGACCCCTGACCAACCCCACAGCAATCCGCCATTAACCTAAAGGCGAAGAGACCGTGTAGACAGCTGCCCTGCCAAGGCATGGTCTCAGAAAAAGATAGAATTAAAATCTTCCAGAGGAAGTTTGGGGAGTTGCAAAACCAGATCCGCAGGGACCAATACCAGGAAGACAATAGATGTGGCTTCCTTCGTAACGAGCCAGTGATTAACTTAACGGCTCGGCCATCAAGGTAGCTGCTCTCCTGAGAGGTGTCAGACCTCATGCATTGTGCAACTATTGTGTAACTTCTGGCTTAACAAAGCCCAAGCAATCAATGCCTTTGTTTAGCAAGTCCTATAACCTGAGGATATGTTTAGCCCTATATATACCCTGAGTTTTCAGCCCTTCTTTGGGCTTTTGAGCATTAAGTTGTTTGAGCCTTAGTTCTCCGAGCCTTGTGCTCTGCTTAAATCACTGAGCTAAGCCAAGCTCACACTGTTACCGGGCCTCAAGTTAGCCTTTGCCTGCTTGAACTCAGCTCTTAAGCCACTGGGGCCGCTCCTCCATTCCCGTTCCCACGGCCGTGATTCGCTATCCATCCAAGCATCGTCCGACTTCCTGGAGAAGACGTCTAAGGTAATATTCCCAGCGGTGCCTCTTTCTTCCATCCTTTACCTCCCGAACTCACCCCTCCCAGCTATAGTATTGAATGTGTGTGTGCGTGTGTGATCCCTTTTGTTGTGTGACTTTAATAAATGTTCATAGTCTAATTGTACCTCATTGGTATCTGAGTCTCATTCTCCTGGGGGTGGACTAGGTGACCTCTGGTATACACATAGGGACACGATCCCGTGTGTGCATTGTTAGGGCATGCCTCTTGCAAATATTTGAGCTAATTAAAATTCCCCTAATTCGATCCTTCCTAACATAGAACTAAAACTGGAAGAGGTAAGCCATTTTATCAGACCATGCAATAAGCTCCCCAGTTGCCCCACCAGTCCCACTGGTACACTTTCAAAAGTGTCACCCAGTGCAGTCCGCACCCTTGCACCGCATAGTGATGCCTCTGTCAGGGACTGGATCAAAATGAGGGCATTGCCCTTCCAAATAAAGAATTCTGCCTCCCCCCCCCCCAAGTAAAATTTTCCATCAGTCTCCATAATTATAGCCTTGCAGAGTGAAACACTAGCATTCATTCACACCAGGAAGTATTCTACTTGCTGTGTTCACATTCCCTGGGTCACTTTGCCTGTCTCTTTTCTTTGAGTGCCTACACTGTATTTTTTAAAGCTCTGCTGAAGTTTTAAGTGACTGCAAAGCTAGAAAATTGGTGACTGAAACAAATTTTTTTACTGGCGCTGAGGGTTCTGATTTGGAGGGAAAGATGCTCTCATTTTCCCCCACAATAAACACACCCTTGGCACTGATTACATCAGGCGGCAAATTTGGGATGCCATGAAAATACAGGAAGTGGTTTCTTTCTTTCCTGTGAACCTATCACACAACATTGTCCTAGTGTCACACCCCACTTTAACTGCCATGGCATCTTCCTGTGTAATCCTGGGGTTTGTAGTTTGGTGAGGTGCTAGAGCTCTCTGGCTGAGAATTTTAAATGCCCTTCGCTAAACCGCAAATCCCAGAATCCCACAGGATGTTGCCATGACAGTTAAAGTGGAATCATTGCACTATACCAGTTATTGCTGTTGATTTTTACATTGCCAAGAAATTGGATGAGTCCTTGTGAGATTTTTCTGTCTCTGGTATCGGAATAACCTGACCGGCCAAGGGGCTCACCTTGACTTAAAAATGGGGTGGTCATCACTTTGCCACTTGTGACAGCCCAATCCCTTGGACCTGACCACAGCAATAACTTTGATCACAGACATGTTCAAGTCTTATAGAAAATATCTTTTTATTTAAACTGGAAAAGGATTTGTATTACACAGGTGAGGTTGTCCACAGTGACAGAGGAGCTTTGCAGCTGGCTGTGCTCAGTACCCGAGGCGTAAAGATCCGGTGCTTTGGCTTAGTGGATCCAGGAAGACAGTGAGAGGCAGTCTCCATTTTGCAGACCAGCCTTCCTTCATTCGTCCTTTACTCTGCCTTTTCCTTGGCTTCTTTCTCCTCCTCTCGGATGGCCAGGATCCGTTCTCTTTCCTTGATCAGCTGCACACCACAGTAGGTAATGAGCCAAATGGAGAGAGTGCTAATGGGGAAACCTGAGATGCAGAAAGAGAGGGAGAAGAAGGAGAAAGAGATGCTATCAGGATGGTCTCAGGGCAGGTATTGCACAGCTGAGCCCGGTTAGATAATGTCCATCCTGTGAGTGTTGAGGACCGGTAACATTGTGAGCAATAAAGCATATCTGGGCCACAGAATTAAATGCAATTATAGTGGTTTTCCCCTCTGTCCAAAAGATAGTGGGCCTATTGTTCTGTCAGCGGTGTCATCATCACCATCTTTGGGGCAGTGTTTTCGTGGCGGAAATGGGCCACAATGTTTGCCTGCATCTGGCCTCCCAAATACTGAACTGCTAGTTTTTAATTTCATCAGTTCATAAATGGAAATGACTTAAAGACACGCAACAACAACAAAAACAGTATATATCCCTGACTGATGGGACACAGAGGAGAGTCTCTCCAGCAGACTTCAAATCCTGGGCAGTATTTTTTGGAGAGAGATGTTCCTTCTTATATCAAGGTCCCAAGCTGTTTAGGGCTTTAAATGTCATTTACCTGTTAGAAGAATTCTCCTGGAGACAAGAAGTGCAAAGTCTAGGCTGTTGAGGGCGAGGATATTATAGAGGACAATGGCCCAGAAATTGGCCGCCCCAAAGAAGGCCCGAATCCGTCGGGACATTGCCTCGGACAACATACCCTGCAAAGAGAGAAGATATGAAGCATGAGCAAGGAAAGAGGACAAAAGTAAAACCCAAAGACCAAAGAAGGAGTAGGGTGGTCTGCAGTGGTTCTTGGGTAGACAATGAGGTGTTGCAGGCCAGGAAACCTCCACAATTGCCTACTCCTAAAGTAGAGGGTCTTAGAAGGCTGACAGTACATTAAGAGCTGCATCTACATTGCAGAATTAATGCAGTTTGATACCACTTTAGCTGTTGTGGCTCAGTGCTATGGAATTTTGGGATTTGTAATTTGTTGAGGCACCAGAGCTCTGTGAAAGGGACAGGTAAATACCCCGGGAAACTACAAATCCTGCCATTCCAAAGCATTGAGCCATGGTGGTTAAAGCAGTGTCAAACTGCATTGATTCTGCAGTGCAGATGTAGGCAAGGAAAAGTGTCTTACCTCTATCCAGGCAAATGGCTTCAGCTGAAAAAACTGCTGAACCCACAGCTCAAAATTGAGGCCAAAGCAGTTGCAGATGGACCAGATGTAAACAATTTCGCAAGGGCCCAGCCAGAGAGTAGTGACAACAAACGTGGAGATAGTGGCCACCAGCTCTTTCAAGATGTTGTCATGGTTCCCCCCAAGATAATCATAGACATACCTGGGGGTCAAAAACAAAACAAGTCACATCACTGGAATGGTGTGAGATTTCACTGATCCAAGGAATTGTGGAGAGTCAATGAACTTTAGTTATTTCCCCATCCTAATAATTTGTTCTGAGATATGAAAATCTCCTGGAGAACCCAAGAAAGAAAGCCAAGAGACATTAGTAAAGAAACTTACTTGCACAGCCAGTCATTAATTCCTCTGTCGAAGTGCCTGTAACAAAATGAATGCAAAGGTTTTTAAAAATCAAATCTTTCCAATTAAGCAGCATTTCCTAGGGTCCTGCCTAAAGCTGCATCTGTTCATGTTCTTATAAGGCGCATTTCCAGAATATTAGTGAGGTGTTTTTAATAACTGAGATTCTCATCCACCAATACAATACTCATGATAACTACATGAAGGCTGCATCAGCGCTGCAGAAAGAATCCAGTCTGACATCACTTTAACTGCCATGGCTTAATGCTTGGGTAACTCTAGATTGTGCAAGTATACATCACCAGCAGAATTCTGGCCAATGGGCATTATTTGGCCTTTAAAATTTCCCAGGGTTATTTTGTTTTTAAAAGCCCTATCCCCTGAAGCGGTTAGCCAGACCATGGAAGGCAGTGTCTGGACCATCAAACTGTAGCCACATCAAGGAGCACTCACGTTTCTGCAAAGACGTAGAGCATGGTGATGCACTTGGGGGGCTGAGGTGGGTCCAGGTGATCCAGCCTGGCGATGGTGTTGACAACCCCAAACATCACAGCAGCTTTTACCCAGTCATACACCAGGTTGGAGTAAGCCAAGCCAGCTGTGAAAGAAAAGAGCAAAGAGGAGGAACTATATGTTAGAGGCTTGATGGCAATCTGGCAGGAATGCTTAGATTGTATGTAGTCCTGCATGGCAGGGTGTTGGACTGGATGGCCCTTGGGGTCTCTTCCAACTCTATGATTCTGTGTTTGAAAAACAGAAAATCAACAGCAGAGGGATATATGTGCAACATTCAACAGGGTTATGTTTCTAAGAGCAATAGAGACAAAACCTAATGCTAAAGATTTTTGGGCAGTAAAGGGAGCATAGCTTGATAGGAATTGAAGCAGACAGAACTAGGAATAGCGTAATTGACCTCAAAGAAGCGAATAAGGTTCAGCAAACATGGTTTTCTGCTGAAAGACCTGGCTTTGCCTGAGATAAAAAGCAAGAATGATGCCTTCCTATTCCATTCCAAGTACAGATGCTGACCAGATTGACATTTGAATCTTATTTAAAAATGGTGATGTTCAGAGCTTGAGGATACAGGTTGAGGCTCCCTTCCTTGGAATTCCAAAATCTGAAATATTCCAAAATCCAAAATTGTCCACATGGGTGGCTGAGATAATTACTTTCTGATGGTTCACTCACTGTACACAAACTATATTTCATGCACAAAATTATTAGAAATCTTATTTTAAAAAATATCATGTATAAAATTACCACCAGGCTATGTGTATAAGGTATATAGAACATAAATGATGTTCGTGCTTTGACTTGGGTCCCTTCTCCAAGATATGTATAAGCAAATATTTAAAAATTCAAACAATGAAATTCAAAACACTTCTGGCCCCAAACGTTTCTGATAAGGGAGATGCAACCTATATTTTGAACAGCTGCGCAGGGCCTCCACACACAGTTCTTTCACCCAATATAAGACTGGGTCTCAACACTCACAGCAGCAAGTTGCAACTACAGATACCCTTCACAATATTGTGTATTTGCATGACAAAAGCTGACTTGATGCCAGTTTCAAGTATGGCATCAGAATGCAAACATGGCTCATACTGCAGTGGGGTTGCTAGAGCAGCATAGAAATCAGAAGAGCTGGGAAAAGTAACTTGGATTACAACCCCTGAACCTCCATCTAGAGTGGCCACTCCAATGGTCCAAAAAAGTAGTTCTCCGGCAGTGATAGACTCCAAGGCATCTTTCTTTTATGTGTTGTTCTCCAGATGTCTTGGACTCCCAGAAACCCATAGCCAGCAAAACATCTGGGAGCTGCACTACAATACCTTCAGATGTCATCAGGTTGGGGAAGGCTGAGTAATGTGATGACTATGCCAAGGAAAACAATAGACCTGGCTCTTCCCCTTCATTCCTTGTGGTAGATTTGCCAGACATACAATTCCTCTACTAATGTGGAACTGAGATGACAGAGACAGCTGAAGGTCCTTGCAAAATGGGGTAGGTTACAGTATATGGGGTAGGTGGTCAGAAGAAGAAGAGTTGCTACGAGTGGAGCCCTTTCATCCATGGAGGGCAACTTTTGATTCCAGCCTTGCATATGCAAGCCCAGATATGACAATAATGATGATGATGATGATGATGATGATGATGATGATTTGTAACCCGCTTTCCCCACAAAATTGGGAGGAAGCAGTTTGCAGTTTAAATTGCAATACAATTTAAAACTTACAAAAGTGACAAAATTTTAATTTAAATTTTTATTGCATTTCTATTTACATGTATACATCAACGTGGCATCATTTATTTGTTTCCCAGGTTAACAATGAGAATTAGGAACAAAAATTTGAAGAGCAAAAGCTAAGTGGAGCCCTTAGACAAATCCTGTTTCATGTCTAGTTTTTTGTGGGTTTTTTGGGCTATGTGGCCATGTTCCAGAAAAGTTTCTTCCTGACGTTTCACCAGCATCTGTGGCTGGCATCTTCAGAGAATGCTTTGCCTGGAAAAAATGGGTGTATATATACTGTGTGAGCCTGGGAAGGCAGGAGTGATAAGAAGAAACCCTAGTGAACAAAATTTGGCTACCAGTCCTGAGGAATAGCAAAATAAGAACTCAGCAAATGCAAATGGGAAACCATTCAGAGTCAGGGGCTTTCCCAGCAGATAATGATCACCAATTAGCAGACATTAATCCTCTTTTGCATTAGCCTCCCAGGCTGAGGCCAGCCATCAACACAGAACAAGACACATGCAAATCACTCCTGCATTCCCAGGCTCACATAGTATATATACACCCAATTTTTCCAGGCAAAGCATTCTCTGAAGATGCCAGTCACAGATGCTGGTGAAACGTCAGAAAGAAACTCTGCTAGAACCTGGCCACAGAGCCCGAAAAACCCACAAAAAACTATGGATGCCAGCCATGAAAGCCTTCGACCTGTTTCATGTCCCTTGTAATATACAGAATCTGGTGAAGCAAGGAGTCTGGCATGTGCCTATGTGGCTTGTTTTTCTCCTCTCTCCTCACCAGGCATTTCTTGTGAAAGTAATTTATGAAAATATATTATATCTTTAACATAAGAAGCACCTTTGGAAAATAAATCCAAGCCACTTACCCAAGGCCCAGTCCGAGAGTTGGCTTACAAATTTGATGTCTGAAGGGAGAGTCAGAATGTAGAAGAAGTGGAAAAAGACATCCACAATCGCAATGGCCAAAAGATGGATGACAGCATGGACTCGGATGTGCCACATCTCATAATCTTTACGCCGCAGCTCACTGATGTGGACCTGGGGGCAGAGGATTGGGGGAGAGAATGATGATGAAGGTGCAGAGAATACACTATAGTATATGGGTAGCAAAAGAGTACCATGGGGAAAACAATGCAAGTGAAACCTCCTAGTTCCTGCAGAACAGACATGGAAATACTAGCAGGGCCTTCCCCACCTGTTGCAGTCTAGGTGTGTTGGTATCAGAGCATGGGAGATATGCGTTACATCACACAACACAGAGCCTTCCCTGGGTGCATCTACACTGTAGAAATAATGTAGTTTGTCTCCACTTTAACTGCCATGGCTCCATCCTTTTGAATCCTGGGATTTGTAATCTTGTGAGGCACCATCACGTGTTGGCAGAAAAGACTAAAGATCTTGTAAAACTACAAATCCCAGGATTCCACAGGATGGAGCTGCAGCACTTCAAGTGGTGTCTTGTACATTTGAGCAGCCATAACGGGACAGGGTCAGATGCAACTATGGGCGGGAGCAAGATGAAAGCATTGCTCTGCCAAATAAAAATTCTGCCCCTGCAAATTAAATGTTTCCTTCAGTCCCCAGATTCAGTCAATTGAGCATTTAGAAATGCAATGTAGGCAACCAAAGAAAAGAGTAACAAAAGTAATGTGGATAAAATATAAGACTTCTAAATGCAGCTTTGGAATGACAGAGGTGTTGTGGAAGGAGGTACGGGTTACTAACTGAATAGGAACAAACTTAATAGGACAGATGTGCATGTAAACCCATGCTACATGCATGTATGCCACTCACACGACCCTGGCTCAGATCTGTTGAGCTACCATTTCCAAAAAATCTCCTGAATTGCACTTGGGCACATTTGGAGGTCACCAGGTTGGGCTAAGCTTTCCTGAATCATGTTACATGTTGTATTGGATTTTTGTGCACACAGGTATTGACAACAATCATGTCAGAGGGACACATGAACCAGCCCCTAAAAGGGGCAACAAGGCGCATAGAGTGGAGGCATCCCACCTGCTCACAGAATCGGTCGAAGGTCATGACTGGCCCAAAGAAGAAGAAGGGGAGGTAGAAATTGTATTTCAATAAGGCGAAGATGGAGTAGTTGCCTTCCTTCTTCTCACAGTTCTCCAGGGCGAAACTCATGCAGCGCATGATGCTGAAGCCACTCCCTCCATAAAAGAGAACATCTTGAAGATCAAAAGTTCCTGTTACAAACCCATTCTGGACAAAAGAGAATAGTTACCACATATACCAAGGAAAAGAGCTCATTTCAGAGTCTTGTCAATTCTAGAGGACCCTTTGGGTGCTAGATCCTTCCTCTATCCCTGGTTTAAATTGGAAGCCACCTTTGGTCACTGCCTGGGAGAAAGGTGGCATATAAATAAATGAGTAAATAATAATAATAAATTGCATTTTAAGGGGAGAAAACAGCATAGTCCTAATTACATTGCAAAAAATCATATTATTTTCTAAGTGGAAAATGCTGTTCCCTGCACAGAAAACACAGTTTTCTGCACAAACTCCCCATATGTGTGAATTTTGCACAGAATAAGTCCCAAACTGCCAATACCCTTGAAAACTATGCAGTTTTTGAAGACCTTCTCACAGTGGGAAGAAAACTGCTAAAATACTCATTCTTTCTTTTGAGAAGCAAATTAGGAACAAATTAAATACCTAATGAGAGGTTTAGGCTCAAATATGCTGGTAGTTTTGGGTCAGAGAGCCAGTATAGTGTCGTGGTTTGAGCATTGAACTCTGGTCCTGGAGACCAGAGTTCAATTCTCTGCTCAGCCATGGAAAGCTACTGGGTCACCTTGGGCGAGTCACACAATTGCAGCCCTAGAAAGCCTTGTGATAGGTTCACATTGTTTGTATGTTGTGTGCCTTCGAGTCATTTCTGATGTATGGTGACCCTAAGATGAACCTATATGGGGTTATCTTAGCAAGATTTGTTCAGAGGAGGTTTGCTATTGCCTTCACCTGAGGCTGAGAGCATGTGACTTGCCCTATGTGGTCGAAATGGGAATACTCTGGTCTCCAGAGTCGTAGTCCAACATTCAAACCACTACCCCATGCCAGCTTAGGGTCACAGTAATTGAGGAATAACTTGAAGACATGCAACAGCAACAACATTTTGGGTCCACCACTTTTACCTTTGACCCCATCACCTACCACTGGATTGTGTCCACCAACCCAAGATCTCCTCTGGAATGGAATCAAGCACTCAAACTCAGAGAAGTTCCTTGCCTGAAGTATTTGCCAAAGGCCATCTTCAGAAGGCACCTACCTGCCAGGTGCTGAAGGGCTCCACCTTGAAGGAAGCCAGGCTGCAAAGGCCAGCAGCAAAGCACAGCCACTTCTGCTTAGTCAACGCAATGGTGTAGAGCACCAGGCAGTGGGAGAGGATGATCATCAGGTAGGTAGTGCCCATTGTGCCCAGCACTGCCAGCATCCCATACACCATGTATACCACAGACCTGTACTGTGAGGAAACAGAAGAAGAAATGTTATGATTGCAAGTTCCTAGTGCACTGAAATGTGAGGTGGGCCTGCGGAGGTTCTTGTGAGGCTTCTGAGGTCATTTTGTCCTCCATGTGGCCGGAATAGTTGCCTCACCATGCCCAGCTTTCAGAAGGGATCTTAAGTGAAAGCCCAGAAAAGTTACTGCATTTTGTTTTCCTACTTTATAGTAGTGGTGGTGTTTGAATATGACTCTGAAGATCAGGGTTCAGTTCTCAGCTCAGCCACGGAATACCATTGGGTCACTTTGGGGACATACTCTCAGCCTCAGGGGAATGCAGTGGCAAACCTCCTCTGAACAAATCTTGCCAAGAAAACCCCACAATAAGGTTTCTTTAGGGTTGTCATAAGTCGGAAACAATTTGAAGACACACAGTGACAACTTCTCCAGCAACAGATTTCCTTCAGGAAAAAAAAGGCCCACCCGGGAATCCCATTATTTTATTTATTTATTTAACGTATTTATACCCTGCTCTTCAGCCATTAGAATGTTGTCCAAAATAAGAATGAAAATGTGTATCAAATGGAGAATATTTTAATCCTATTCAACAAACTCCAATATGCAAAAGTCTCACACTACACAATTATCCAGTTATTGCACTTTGATCAGACTTTAACTGCTATGGGCTGCATCTGCACTGCAGAACTAATGCAGTTTGGCACCGCTTTAATTGCCATGGCTCCATGCTATGGAAACATGGGATTTGTAGTTTGTTGTGGCACCAGAGCACTCTGACAGAGATGGCTAAATATCCCACAAAACTATGAATCCCAGAATTCCATAGCATTGAGCCATGGCAGTTAAAGCAGTGTCAAACAGCATTATTCCTGCAGTGCAGATGCAGCTATGTTTTGAAATCCTGGGATTTGTAAACTCATTAAACTACCAGACCCAAAATTCCATAGTATGTAGCCATAGTAGTTAAAAGTGGTATTATAGTTCTATAATTGTTTGGTGTGAAAGAGACTTAAGTCAGTTTGCAAAACGTAAATATATTTTGGCTCGTGAGCATTCATTTATTGGGTATCTCTGATGTGTTTCCTCTGCCAGTTTACTTGTCTCTGTATGGCCTACCTGTTTTGAGAGATTTAAACAGACAGAATTGCTTTTACATTAGCTTGCAATGAATCCTTCCTTCATTTTGTATTCCCATCTATTTCTTTATTTCTTGGATTTATATCCTGTTTTTCTCCCAAAACAGGACTCAAGGTGGCTGCAAGCTTTTTACCTCCCCTTCTCCTCACCCATGTATGTTTGATATTTTTAAATGTAAGTGAATGCAGATATTTGTAAATGACTGCAGTTGTAAAATTTACGAACAGTCACCCTTTTCCCATTCCAGCCATAGATAAATGCTTTTCAGTCCCATTCTCCAGCTAAAAGCAAATCACACAGCTTTGGATGAACCATCATACATTTTTTTTCATTATCAGTGATTTAATGCCGAAAGCTATATTTCTGAGGAAGGAACTGGCAAAACCGCCTCTGTGTATTCCTTGCCTAAGAAAACCCTATAAAATTCAAGAGGTTTCCGTAAGTCCATAGGCAACTTGAAGGCACATACACACAGTCTTTGTGTAATTTTTGTGTAATTTAAAAGAATTTCACTAGATGGTGGTGTTGCTTTTGTACATGTATGCGTCTTCACATCGCCTATCAATTTATGGTGACCCCATGAATTTCGTAGGGTTTCCTGAATACTCAGAGGTGGTTTTGCCAGTTCCTCCCTCTGAATCTTATTTTGGGAGAAAGGCAGGATAGAAATCTAATAAATAAATAAATAAACAAATAAATAATATAGCCTTTGTTGGTCATCTCTCATCCAAGTATTAACCAGGGCTTTCCAAGATCAGGCCAGGACTTGGGGTCTTTAGGGTATTGGTGGCAACTTCTTGAATGGGGCAGAGAGCTTCCTTACCTGAGGGACAGTCATGGAGCAGATCTTGGCAAAGAGAACATGCCCTGAAAGGGCAAAGATGATGAAGTTTCTGAACGAAGTGAACCACATGGCCCATTCAAAGTCAGCAGAGTCCTATGAGAACAAAGTCATGCCGATAAAAGCACAGAATAACAAATGTGATGCTCTTAGCTCTGTCTCTTACAATATATCGGCAGAAGCACTCAGCACAGAAAGTAGTGGATGTTCTGCCCCTGTGTCTTATGGAGATACATGAAAATGTACAGCGCCGCTCACCCTCCTCCATCAGGGCAGCGGCCCAAGAGGACTTCTCTCCGCTGCTGGAGCGGCATTTTTGGAGGGGTGGGGTTTGGTTAATTTGGTTAGTAATGCTGGGCTTATACTGTTTGGATATGTTATTGCTGCTATGTAATATTGGTTGTTCTGAGACATGTATAGATTTTTATCTTGTATTGAATTGTATTGCTGTCCTGTAGTGAAATGCATTGTTATTTGTTATTATGTGTTGAGTTGACATATGTAATGCTATGCCATTGTTGTATTTTTATCCTTGTATTGTAGTATTTGCTTTTTATGCTGCTTGTAAATTGCATTGTATAGTATTTTATTTGTTGTAAACCGCCGTGATCATGGGAACGGCGGTATATAAATAAAATTTCATTTCATTTCATTTCAAAATGACAGCTAAAGCTTCAAGTGTTGCTTGGAAATGCAATTGCATTCATCATTTTTCAAAAAATCTTTCATTTGTTGTTAGCAATGACAAAGCATCCAGACAGGCAGCTGGAGAGTCCTGCTGCAACTGCTTTCCCCAATGTATCCAACAATTAGGACAGTGTTGTGGTCATCATTTCCCAGCGTCATATTCTTCAGTGGCTCAGAAACACTATGGATGGGGTACTGCCTGGCTTAAGAAGTAGTTTTGGGGAAACATGTTCAGAGCATAAACGAGAATCCCAAAAGGAAGGCGCGTATAAGTCTATCTTATGATCTTATGAATACAGTATAACCCCCATATTTGCATGAGATATGTTCCTATGTGATCCCACTACTGCATGAAAATCATGGATAATAGTGAACCCTATATTTCTGGCAGAAATTGACCATATAGTCACGCTGGAGGACCTTCAGATGCCTAGACAGGCGTTTTCTCTAGACTTCTTGAGGTCCTCCAGCTCAATTCTATGGTCAACCTCTAGCAGAAGTTAACCATAGAGTTGCACTGGAGGACCTTGAGGTGTCTAGAGGGACCATATTTTTTCCAGACATGGGTAAAATGAAACCATGGTTATTAGACCTGTACATAAGGGGTTCATACTCTATGTATTTTTGCTCTGGCTTCTGCTTTATTGCTTTATTGCAAAAAAAGAGTGGTCAACAGAGGGACCTCAGAGGGAGGTCAGAGGGAGCGATCAAGCAGACCCAGCAACATCGGGGACTGCCTGAAGGAAGAGGCCCCTCCCCCCTCAACTGTCACCTCGGCCTCAGAGGGAGCGATCAGGCAGACCCAGCAACATCGGGGACTGCCTGAAGGAAGAGGCTCCTCCCTCCTTTAACTGTCACCTTGTATTTTGTATTATATTACAATTTTTACTGTACACCACTATGATCATTGCGGAATAGCGGTCTATAAATAAAACATATTATTATTATTATTATTATTATTATTATTATTAACATATTGCATCACTTACCATTTTCCTGCCAAAGTAATGCCATCCTGGTTTTATGTTCTCCCGAAAGGCCTTTCGGTTCATGCTCTCTGGGGGAAATAAAAGAAGAATAAGCATCATATTGAGGTGCCCCCAGCAATATTGAAGGAAACACCTTTGCTACTTGGCAGGAAAAAGATATACATCAATGATGTCTTTAACACAGGACTACATGCAAACACATGTTCTGAATAAGGTTGTTTATGGGTTGTACCTGGAAGAATCAAGAAGTGCTTGAATAAGACAGATTAGGAGACAAACAGATAGAAAGAACCATGGAACAGATTGCTATGTTCATAGAGACAGCTCTTGGGAAAGATCCTTTTTTGATCCATGAGCCAGGCAAGAACATCTCCTTAGAACTCATTGACATGGAAGGAGGTGGGCCATGTTTACTAGTGGATTTGGGACCAGGAGCCCCAAATCCAAACGTTTCCAAGCTCTGGTTGTGATTCAACCCAGGGACATTTCTAAGGCGGGTGCAAGGAGTGTGAACTGCGGAGGGTGACACTTTGGAGTGGGGGCATCTTCTGGTGTGTTTGTGGAAAGGGACTATCTTCTGGTGTGAACTGCTGCACCTTTCCAAGGGTAGACTGTGAGTCCTGGAGAATGAAGGTTCAGGGGAGGACTTGGGTGGCAAGGAAGAGTGCTGGGACACTGTCAGCACATCATGGTGAAAACCTGGAGGCCACTCCCTTCACCGAATAGTGCCTGGACCCCTTCAGGAGTTGCAAACAAGGCAAGTAGACTGGAATGGCCTGGGACACAGATGATCCCTTCAGGTGCCCCAGTCCACCAGCTATCAGAGCCTTTCCTTCCAGAAAGGAATCCCGATCTACTCCTGTGGGACCAGTGACAGCATGAGTTACAGCAAGCCTAATGATGCCATTGACTCAGCCTGTCCTGACTTAATGGATTCAACTGAACCTTGCATGGAGAGGAAGGCTAGAGGTGAATTTTTATTCCGCACTGTTAGGACCAAAGTTCCTCCAGCATACAGTACTTACATTGAGGGTGATGATGGGGAGGGATGGCTACTAGCCGTTTGACACTCAGAGGGAGTTTTCCCACCAGTCCCCACAGCTAGACAGTGGTTGTTGAGATCTGAAGGATGGAGCTGCTGTCTGACTGCCCTCTGGCTGCCACTACACAGATGTTATAAGGAGGTACTGAATACCTCCTTATTTGTGTACATGTTACCTTCAAGTTACCTATCCACTTATGCATGGAGTCTTGTCCTTCTCAGTAGGCTCAGGCAAAAGCAAGCTGCTGCAGGCACTTCTAGTTTGTCTGTTCTCTTCAGTAATAACTTTTTGCCAACTTCACCACAGTCTGATGTTGCTTGGCCACATATGTCCCAGTTTTCATTTATTAAATGCTAGTGGGTATGTCATGCACACATCTCCAATGGGCATAGTTTATTGTCTTGTATCCATCTCTTTCCACAGACAACAAACGAGGCCAAGTACATCCTCTAGGTCCATGGAGGGAAGCCAGAACCTGCCAGGGATCAGGAAATCTCTGTTCTGGGCCAGGAATAATTCCTCCATAAATAGCACCCCATCATGGATTCCATTGACGGAGGACGTGTCCAGAGATTAATGCTACAGCACCAAAGTCAGCATGACAGAAGCCTTTGGACACAGTTTCAAACTTTTAAAGTGTATGGCTTGTCTATTCCTGCTGCAGCAGAACACATGCACAAGAATATTATTTTATAAGGCAATGTGTGTGTGTGTGTGTGTGGGGGGGGGAGACCTGCTTTTGTTGTTAACTTTCTTTATATCTCACTTCTTCATATCCCAAGACTGGGAGTCAAGGTGGTTTACAGATTATAATGACTTTGTTGTGGAGGTGTGCCTTCAAGTCGTTTCCAATTTATGGCAACCCTAAGGCGAACCTCTCAGTGTTTTTCTAGGGCTGAGAGTGTACGACTTGCCCAAGGTCACCCAGTGGGTTTCCATGGCCAAGAGGGGAACTGAATCAAAAAATAAAATGAAAAATAATAAACATCAATGATGAAAATGACTAATGAAAAAAATAAAATGATTACCATATACAGTTGGCCCTCTATATCCACTAATTCTTTATCAATAGATTCAACCATCCATGGTTTCAAAATATTCCTAAAATATCTAAAGGCCAAAAGCAAACCTTGACTTTGCTATTTTATATAAGGGACACCATAGTATCGTTTTATAGTATGGTATTTTAACGGTTGGTTTTATGTGTTTTCTTTTTTAATTGTGTTCTGTATTTTGGCATGTAGTACCTTGTCTCAAGCCTTGAGGAGAGGTGGGAAAGAAATAAAATGTATCATTATTATCATTATCATTATTATGGTAATGCTATTGTGTTTAATATGACTTGAGCATCCACAGATTTTGGTATCCACGGGGGGATTCTGCAACCAAACCCCAGCAGATACCAAGTGCCCACTGCACCAAATGTAAAAAAAGTCAACATTAAAATAAAATTTAACTATTAACTGTATTAAAACAATTTAAAATGTACACTTAAAATGATGAAAAGTAATTAAAAACAAGACAATTGAAAACAATACAATACCCTTTTAAAAGCCCATTCCTTAAAAACCCTCCATTTCCAAAAGCCTGTTTGAATAAAAATGCCTTTGCCAGTTGACAGAAAGACAGCAAAGAAGGGGCCAGTTTAGCTGCCTTTGGAAAGGAGATCCAGAGTGATGGGGCAGCCACTGAGAAGGCCCTTCTCTGTCTCCACCAACCATACCTATGCAGACTAAAAAAAAGGGTCTAAAGGTCTGGGCTAGTTCCTATAAGGAGAAATAGTCCATCAGAGATCTTCTGACCGATCTTCATTTTACCCCCATGTCTGACCTACTCAAAGTACAGCTCTTTCCTGCCTCAGTGGGATTGGAGAATTTACCTTGAGAGCTTTCAAAGATCTCCATCCCACTGTAAATGATGGCGCCCAGCACAACCAAAGCGTAGAGCCCCAGCTCGTAAGTCGGCAATGTCGTTTTAATGCCCATGTTGGAAGGTCACCACCGGCAAAAATGGAATCCAGAACTGTGGAGGAGCGGGGGAAAGGAGAGGAAAAGAAGAAGGGAGAAATGTGTCAGCATTTTAGCAATTTGGCTGTGAACTGCAATTAGATGTCGCTCAAATTGTACTGTCCATCTAAGAACTGGAGATGTCATTCAAATTGTATTCTCCATAAAACTGTGTAGTTTTCTCTCACACACACATCTATGCACAAACAACACTATTACAAGTTTCCTGTAGCCTTTCCCTGAACAGATGTCCCCAACCTGATCCTTTCTGATGTGCTGGACTACAGCTCCTATAATGCCGCCACCAGCTTCCAATGCCCTTAACAAATGCATGACAGCCAGACATTCAACAAATGCAGTGGCATCACTAGGGGGGTGCAAGCCGTGCCAGGTGACACCCTAACAGGAGTGATACTGCTTCTGGGCAGAAATAGGTTGTGGCATTTGCCTGCATCCTGTTAAAATGCTGTAACTCAGCGGAAGAGATTGTGTGAGTGGGGTGGAGTTGAATCATCATAATCATAATTATCATCGTCATCATTATTATCATCTTATCATTGTTATTATTATTATTATTATTAATAATAATACAGGAAAACCAGACTAGTTACAACTTCCCATAAAGCTTTCACAGCCGCAGCTCCTGAACTATGGAACAGCTTGCCGGAAGAGATCTGCCTTATTATTACACTGGAAGCCTTTAAGAAGGCACTTAAGATGGATCTCTTCCGGCCGGCCTATCCATCTGATCTGCTATGATTGATATTAAGAACACCCTCACTTCTGATTTAAGAGCATGGGAACAGACGACGATTTGGATATTTTAATGATTGGTAGCAGTATTGCTGACCATTTTACTATTTGTATTTTTAGATAACATTGTATTTGCATTTTGTATTGTTGATTTTTTTTTTGCTGTAATCCCACCTCAATCCGCAGGGAGAGGCGGGAAATATAAATAAAATTTATTATTATTATTATTATTGCTACTATTATTATTATTATTATCCATTCTTACTGCTATCGCTTTCTCTTTGTCATCCTGCACAGCACATGATTAGTATTTTCAGCTCCTGTGTCTTTAACAGCAGCCTGACTTACTAGGGCAGACAAAACTTTGGCAGCCCTAATACCAACCATAGTCAGCATTCTACCCACAGTGCACTAAGAACTCACAGTATGGTTCATTATTAGCTCATAGAATCACAGAGTCATAGAACTATAGAGTCAGAACGCACCCCTAGGATCATCTAAGCTAAGTATCTGCTGGTACAGGAATCTATGGTTTTAGCATCTCTGGCCAATGGGCATCCAACTTCTGTTCAAAAAGTTCAGTCAAGGAAGGTCTACCAGCTTCCAAAGTACTGCATTGCACTATCAAACAGCTCTCACTATCAAGGAGTTCTTAATGTTTTGCCAGAAATTCCTTTCTTGTCATTTGAATCTATTCACGCAGGTCCTATTGCCCAGAGCACTAGGAAGCAAACTCACTCTATCTTCTACATGACCACATTTTCTGGCTGTCATATCACCACTCATTATACAACAGGATCTTGTAGCACTTTTGAAACTAACTGAGATAAATGTATCTCAGGAAGTAGACTTAGGTCTATGAAAGGTTATGATACCAACTCCTTTCTTTCTTGTGGTTAGTCTGAAAAGTGCTACAAGATCCCTTTGCGTGCTGTGTCTTGTATCATCTCTCAATTTTCTCCGGGTTAAACATACCCAATTCTGTCAACCAGTTCCCATCAGCCTCTGTTTCCAGACCCTTTGTCATCTTGGATGCCCTCCTCTGGACATATTTCAGCTTGCCAATATTCTTAAATCATGTTGTCTGGATCCAAACACATTACTTCTGGTGAGGTCTGATCAAAGCAGAGTCCATTGGTATGATTACTTCCCTTGATCTGAATGCTCTGCAGTACAACCCTCATGTCCTTGAGACCAATATCTATAGTTTCACTTACATCCAAAAAAATTGTTCTCTCTAGGCATTTTCTAGGTCCTCCAACACAATTCTGTGGTATGCTTCCAGTGGAAATCTCTCTCTAGGAATCTCTAGGTCTTCCTGTGCAACTGTATGGTCAGCTTCCACCGGAGGTCATTCATTTCAATAAGGTTTGGTTTTATCCAAGGTTTTGCATTTCCACTATAAGCCCCAGAAAGTATTTCCCATGGATATCAGGGTAAAACCATTCTCCTGTTGATGCAGCCTATGATTGTCCCACTTTTTCAGCAATTTTTTAAAAAGTCCCAGTTTCTCTCTCCTCCTTCCACACTCCTCCTTTGTCCTTGGATGACTTCAATTCGTGCAGAGTTCAAAGTGCAAAAATATTGTGCTCACTCTTTACTCATTGGGAGAGAACAAAATAAATCCTTCCCAGTAGACCAAGGCAAAAGCAAACATCATCATCTTCTAGCATGTGGATTCTGCTTCATTAATAACTTTTGATGTCTTGACCACATTCTAATGTTACCTGGCCACATGACTCTTGGTTTTCGTATATGAAATGCCAAAGGGTATCCAAACAGCTCAGACGCACAACATGCCTTAATCCAAAATACGTGCATTTACTTGCCTCTTCTACCAACCCCATGGAAAATGCCCTGGTTTACTTGACTCCTGTTCATCAGCTTGAAGAATCTATGAAGTCAGCTATATAGAGCTAGTCACTGCCTTTGCCTCCAACCAAAAGGCTAATATCTGTTGCACCAGAACAGTTTCTTAATGCCATGTGTCACTCTTATCAGCCATGGACTCTTGACTATCAGCTGCCCACAGTCAGTGAGGCTGTCATATATTCTCACTACACACTTCCCCAAAAATTTAGTGTAGTCTGGGAGAACCCAAGCACCTCACAAGGACTGACAACAACCCAAGACACAACCATATTTAAACCTCTGAGTACTGTTATGAACAGGGCCTAAATGCCCTAAAGGCACCAGACTCCATCTCATCTTGGAAGCTAAGCAGGTTCAGCCCTGGTTAATACTTGGATGGGAGATAAATATCAGGAAAGATTTCAGAGGAAAGGAATAGCAAACCACCTCTGAGTTTTCTTTGCCGAAGAAAACCCTATGAAATCTATGGGGTCACCATAAATCAACAGGCAGCTTGAAGGCACCCACACACTGCACTCTTGTCTGACCTTGGAAGGTAAGCAGGGTCAGCCCTGGTGAGCACTTGGATGGGAGGTCACCACCAAATCCCAGGTGCTGTAGGATCTATTTCATGGGAAAGAACTGGTAAAAAAACCCTCAAAGGATTCGTAGCCTAAGAAAACCCTATGAAATGCAAGGGGTTGTCATAAGTTGACAGGCAACTCATGAACAGAATCCAAACAGGCAGTCAGAGTTCTCACAGATCTACCTCCTCAGACTGCAAAGGATGCAGGCTTGCAGCACTGAATGATAAAAGGTAAAGGTAAAGGTAGTTCCTTGACATGAATGACTAGTCGTAACCGACTATAGGAAACGTGGCTCATCTTATTTAACCAAAGATCCAGTATTGTCTGAAGATGAATCCAGTGGTCATGTGGCCAACATGACTGCATCGAACGCTGTTACCTTCCCACCAAAGTGGTACCTATCTATCTACTTGCCTTTGAATGCTTTTGAACTGATAGGTTGACAGAAGCTGGACAGGAGCTCACTTCATCATGTGGCACTCAGATCTCAAACTGCCAACCTTCTGATCACCAGACTTGGCCTCTTAACCACTAAGCCACCGCATCCCATATACTAATAGAATAAAATAATACTAATATACTAACACAATAGAATAAAAATTCCATGCATGTGGAAAGCTAGCACATCAGGAAAAAAGCTGGGCTAGTCCATGAACTGTTGTTCCTTCTGCTTCCAATGCTCCATATTCACCATTTAAGGTTGTCACACTGAAAACTGGGGAAAAGTTTTGCACCAGACCCTTGTCTCATGCAGCAGTTGGCAACGTTCTGTGCCTGTTGCTTCCCAGCCCTGCTGTCCCCATCTTTCCTCAATGTTCTTTAATGGATCAAGGCTCCAAGGAAGTAATGTATTTTTGCATAGCAAGAGGCTGGATCAGATCACTCTCAAGGTCCCTTCTAATTCTATGAATCTAAGTCGCACACCAAGCCATTTTCTGCTTCAAATCCAGGCGTTCAGGAATTTCCCAAGGCATTTTGCTGCCTGAGACACAGCAATATAGGCCTGCCTCCAGACTCAACTGAGTCATAGTACCCAAAACCAGCCACGTTATTTTGGCATGTGAGGCAGAAAATCCCATAGCACCTCTTTCCATCTCCAGCAGTAAAAATGCAAAATAAAGATAAAGTAATGGCAACATACATAATGATGAGTGCTGCCAAACAAAGGCCAAAAAGGCACCTATTTTGTCTTTCCCTCAACCCATTTAGTGCTCTTCCAACTCTATGATTCTATGATTCTATTATAATTTTTCAGTGCTTAGTAAGTGATAAACGAACATGAAGAAATCATCCCTCCTCATTAACCTGGATGAGCTCATTCTGTGAAATGTGAAAGACATACATGGGACTTAAACAATAATCAGATGGCAAGCAGGGACAAGCATCTTTTGCTTCTTTGACAATTAAAGGTGGTCATGCTTGCAATTGCATCCTTGCCCAATGCTCATAAACCCTTCCTTTGAAAACATGCCTGCCACCTTACTAGACAGGTGAGTAACAAAGTTGAGTGGAATCATCCCTTGCCCAGCCTCAGTGAGGGCATCACCTTGGACAGAGATGGGAATCATGCAGCCTTCCATGTCTGCTAGCACAGCAGGCCCCTAGAACTATAATTTCCAGAAACCTTAGCCAATGTAGCCAATATGAGCAAAGCTGGGAGTTAATGTCCAATAACATCTGAAGCAATGTTTTGCATTTCTGTGACTATTCATATTATACAGGTCCTTCCTGGGCACCAGTTCACTCCATACATCTGAGGAGGTAGACCAAGTCAATTTCCTTCACTCAGTCGCAAACATGTTGCAAGATCTCTTTGCATGTTCAAGACTGATCCGGCTATATATCTCTGAACATATGAAAGGCTTAGAAATTTCTCATCCTTGATATAGGAAGTTTACTTAGGTGGCCTTTAGACTTTTTGTGGGTCAGGAATCTTGATGGAGGGAGGGGATGATGATGATGATGATGATGATGATATAACCATAGAGTTAGCAGAGATCTAGTCCAGCATCTGCTTGAGGCAGAAAATCCAGAGCTAATGTATGTTCTGGAAAATGACTCCTGTACCTATAATAGTCTATGTAGAACATAAACTTTTTTTTAATTTGCAATGCCCCAAAGTAACTTTTCACAACTCTGCAAATAGGAATAGGCAGAAGGTACATCAAGGTCTGCTGAGAGCAGTTGATGAGCCAATTTTCCCAGTTGCTGAATCAAATGTTTCTTAAAACATAAACCGAGGTGTTGAAATAAAGAACAGGAGTGCATATTCGTCTTATTGTTAACTGCGTTTGAGTTGACCTCGACTCACAGTGACCCTGTGGATGAGACACCTGAAAGATCCTCTATCCTCTACTGCAAATTCATCCCCGTCACCTCCATAACTAAGTATATCCATCTGGTGTTTGGTCTTCCGTTCTTTCTACTGCCCTCCACATTTCTTAGTATTGTTGTCTTTTTCTAGTGAGCCAAAGTACAACAGCCTCAAGTTAGTCATCTTGGCTTCCAGAGAGAGTTTGGACTTAATCTGTTCCCTGTCTCCCAAAAACAAATTTCCAGGCTCCAAAGGTGCTCAGAGGCACCCTGTCCTTTAATTTGGATTGTACCTTTTGAACCTGGATCTGGGTGGTAGATCCTTAGCTTCTTGTGGAAGAAACAAGCACACATAACTAAGTCAACTCAGGAAGCCAGAGGCCTACCTGCCTTGCTCAGGTGTAGAGAAGGAGATTTTAGCCAGTGAGGTCTGCATGATACCTACACGATACCTTTCCTCTACAGCTTACAAAGGTGCAGGGCCCTTGCCTGCTTTTGCATCTTGACCCATTTGTTTTTCCTGTGTGTTGTTGTTGTTGTTTATTGACTTCAAATCAACTTTTTCCTATGGCAACCCTATGAATGAAAGACTTCCAAGTCTCTCCAAGACCTACTTTCAACCGCTCTGCTCAGGCCTTGCAGGCTCAGGGCCATGACTTCCCTTGAATCTGTCCAGCTAGGATGCCGTCTTCCTTTCTTCCTATTGCTCTCAACTTTATCAAGCATCATTGTCTTTCCTAGGGCTTGTCTGCATGACTAAAATACACCTCATTCCAGTCGAATAGAATGTGATCTGGCCGCATGCAATTCACAAGAGTTTGGGCTTCCAAAAAACTCCTTAAACTCTGCAGTTTTTACCAGACTATTTGTGGAAATGTGCAGAAATACACATTATTGCATGTGTTGCCATCTGTTTGCTTTGCATGAATTGGGATGGCTGCCTTTTTTGGGGAGGGTGAATAGATGTGAATAGAATAAATACTGTAGTTTTCTCCCTACTATTCCTCTTCAGTATTTTCATATTCCAATATCTCGAAGTGTTGCAGATAAATTATATTGCAGAGAAATATAATGATTTTTAATGCAACCACCCACAACCTTTCTGCATAGAAAAGTTTCCTGGATGGTTCCTGAGAAGGTAATATGTTTTCTGTGCAGGAAACATGTTTTCTGCACAAAAAAGCCACAGTGTATTTCTCTGCACAATAATTCCTCCACAACACTTCAGAAACTTCAGATACTAGAGAAAACTGAGCAAAATTCATCCAGCTCTATTGTTTTTCCAAATGGATTTTCCCAGCGGTCATCAGCAAAGCAGTTTTTGATCTGGAAACAAATAACTGTGAATATTCTTTCCATCTCTAGTGTATTCTTCCTATGGTGCCTCATGCCTTCAATGTAAGTGGAGTGGTGCATCCATTCCATGATTTAGTCTTTGAACTTTGAAGGACCTGTCCAAAGTCTGGACTTCCTTTGGAAGTGGAATTCAGCACCTTGGATAGTTCAGACTAAGAGACCCTCATTCTACCTGATAGGCTCCTCATTCCTTGACCATAGAACACCAACAATGTCTTCAAAGTAGATTTTAGATTATAAGGGTTTAAAATCCCCCCCCCCAGCCACCTCTAGACCAGGGATTCCCAAACTTGGCCCTCCAGGTGTTTTGGACTTCAGCTCCTAGAAGTCCAACTACTTGGGCCAAAAGTCAGGCATTCTGGGAGCTGAGGTCCAAAGGATCTGGAGGTCCAAAGTTTGGGCATCGCTGTTCTTGACCAAGGATGGGGAACTGTGCAAAGTCAGCAGACCACATTAGCTCCCTAGTACGTCTTAACAAGTCACACACTCCTGAAAAACAACAACAACGACACAATCAAATGCATTGTAAGGGTCAAGGGGTGCATTTTTGGCCCAGAACTCCTCTTAAAGTGTTCTAAAAAGGGTCTGTCCTGAGCAAAAATGCCCCCAATGCTCCCTAAAGAGTATACCAAGGCACTTGGGTGCAAAATATATGACCCCTCTAGGGCCTAAAGACCACAAAAATCCCCCAGGGGACAAATGTAGCCTGCAAACCACACTTTGCCTACCCCTACTGTAGTCTTTCTACCTGCCTTTCACAAGTCAAATGATACTCTCAAAGTCTGCATTATCTTGATTTCAATGAGACATCGCCAATCCTTTGCCCCACCAAAATTAAAGCTCAGTAGTCAGTGGAGATTGATTCAAATCCCCGCTCAGCCACAGAAATCCACTGGGTGACCCTGGGCAAGTCACACTCTCTCAGCCTCAGAGGAAACTCCTCTTAAGAAACCTGCCTGGAAAACCCTGTGTTAGGGTCACCTTAGGATTGTCACAAATCAGAAATGACATGAAGGCACCCAACAACAACAACAACAACAACCAGTGCAGTGTTATATAGGACTTAAAGCAATTGAGAGTGATGAACACTTCCAACTTGGTTACCTTTCTGGTTAATTCACTGTCAAGAGAAAAATAACTGTTTTGGTCCCAGAACAAACAATCTGGTGCGCTTGAACGCTGCCAGCCTAACCCCTCTCTCCTGCATTTATGGTACTGAGTGTTTTTGAAGGATAACTTTATTATTGATCAGTGGTGAGGGAGGGAGGGAGAGAGTTAATGGATCCAAAGGACTTAAATAGCATAAAGCAGGCAGTGCCACTCCAGCTGAAGTGAGGCAGGAGCAGAGGGAGAGAAGGAAAGTCAAAGCCGCTGTCCGTTCCAATTTTAGCTTAGCAACTGTTCTCTCCGCAGCCTGACCTGCAATGTGATAGCATGGGCAAGCGATCCTTTCCCTGGGACAGTATCTTTCACAGATACTGTGAAGATGCCCTGAACATAGAGAGAGCTGCAGTGGAAGTTCTTATGTGACCCTTTTGAACAAGCTTCTTTCCTTAGCCTCTGCTTTTTGCTGCATCGCACCTGCACACAATAAGCCAGAGTTGCACTACTGGGATGTACCTCTGAATTGAGGATGAATCCTGTAACTGGAAGCAGGTAGCTCACATACAACCTTCACATTCCCTTTTAAAAAGAAAGACATTCATTTCTTCTTTTTCCTCTTGGTACCACAAATGCAAAAGGCCATTTAACCCTTTGAAAGGAAATCCCCCCTGAAGCTGCCTCTTTCACTCAAAAATGGTAGCTGCAGAAACAAATTGCTGGCAACTTCAGTCATCTACCGGTGCAAATGTTACCCTGGTTTCTCTCTTCCCTTGACTCCCATCCCTCCATTGCTCTCCTGGTAACATGCAGTTCTTCCTTACTGACCTTGAAAGGCTGTTGGCAGAGTTCGACACCACAATCACGGCCCCAAGCAAAGTTGTGGGGTCAAAAATGGGGAAAGCCCCCAAGGTGATCTCTCCCTTTAGAATCCAAAGTTTATAAAGGCGTGAAGAAAAGGCAACTTCTCTTCCTGTTAAGGCACCTGATTTGGTGGTGGTACAGATCTATAGATATGTATTTGAAATAAATGCTTGGCCCGTGGATTTCCCCCCCTCCTCAGTAGGTCCCCGGTGTGACTTTAGCACCGAATGGATGGTGGACGGCTGCAGATATTTTTATTTTGGAGCTGCATTGCAGAGAGGGGGGTTGGCCCAGGAGCTGCCTGTCAAAAGGACTGCTGAGGACGGGCCAGAGGAACAGTCACAGAAGCAGAAGCAGCCAAAGTTAATTCAGGGCAATGTGAGAGAGGAGGATGGAGGGAACCAGGGGAATTAGCCACTCCAAGGTGCTTGGCTGACACTGCACAGCCCAGAGATCAGTTCACCCATCGGGCCGCTACTCCATTAGTGAGCTGGCTCCTTAGGCTTCTGGGTCAGCGATATTAAATTGCTCCCCAGGAGGTGTTTTCTCTGGAGCTGCCACCACAACTCAAGGCTGGAGGATGCCTCTAAAGTAGTAAATAAGGGCCTACGAACATTAGCACTAAACGTGCAATGTGAGGAATGCTGGAGCTGCTTTGGCTCAACTCTGGATCCAAATGGGTGGGTTTTCTTGGGCCTTGACCAGTGATCACTCCTGCAGTCTCCATGCTCTGAGTCCAATGATGTTGGGTTTAGATCTGTGATCCCTTTCCCTTTCTTCTTTTCTTGGCTGTTGTAGGGGGCAAGAAGCTGGCTTTGGGTGGCTGAAGGAACCACTAGAAGAGGGAAGCAACTGGCCAAGTAGCTATGTCAGCATCTCTTTCTGCAGCATGCATGCCCTCTAATTGTCCCATTTTGGCAGAGACAGTCCCCATTAACCCTCAGTTATCCACTTTTTCAGTAGGTTTTGAAATGTCCCAATGTTTCTCTCCTCCTCCCACTTTTGCCCTTCGTCCTCAGCTTGCTCCAACTGCTGCAAATTTTCAAAGTACAAGAGTAGTTTACACTTACTGTATATATTTGACTATAAGTCAACCTCATGTATAAGTCGAGGACAGGCTTTGGTGCCAAAGTTATGGATTCTGACATGACCTGTGGGTAAGAAGAGGGTAAAACTTTGGGACATGTAACAAAAGATCTAAAGATGAAGCAAGGGAAAACAATGGCAAAGGACTCACAAAATTCCAGCAGGAATAACTGTTTGTGTTCACACTAAAAACTGGATGGATGAGAGAACAGAGGGGGGTCATTGCTTCCAGGACAGATCATGCTCTTTCCTTTCAACAGTGGATGGTTCCTTTTTAAAGTAAGAGCTAAAGTACAGTACTTACACTGACCCATGGATAAGTCCACAAAGGGTTTTGGGGAGGGGGTTGAGTGTTGTCCTTCCCTGTGGGCTCAGGCAAAAGGAACCTGCAGCAGCATCTTCCATCTTTCTCTGCTCACTCTTCTTTCTCACTAATAATATTTGCCTTCTTGAATATACTTTGATATTGCCTGGCCACGTGTCCCAGTTGTCACTTGTAAAACATTGAAGGGTATGCAGCATGGCCAGAAGAAAAGTAGGATGAGGGGTCCCAGTCCTTTCACCAGGGAGGGGAATGTCCAGATTACTGGCCCAATCCAGCCTGCAGAAGTTCCCACTTTAAATTTCCAGTGCTTCTACAGCTCTTAACTCCAATCAGTGATATGAGATTGGAGATAAGAGATTATTTAAAGCCTGGAAAGGTTTTACACTGAAAGCAGCTTTGGTTTGCCACCTTGGAAGGCTTTGCATGGAACAGAAACTTTGGTTTTCAGATTGGAAAGCTTTTAGATCTTTGAAAGTTATTTCATAGGGTCAAATAAATAAGATTTACATCTCATAGGATCCTAGAGTTGGAAGAGACCCCAAAGGCCCCATCCAGTTTAACCCTATTCTGCAATGCAGGAATACACATCCAAGCACTGTTGACAGACGGCTATCCAGACTCTGTTTTAAAACCTCCAAAGAAGGAGACTCCACCAGAGTGAGGCAGCATCTTCCACTGTCAAAAACCTCTTATTTTCAGGAAGTTCTTAATGTTTAGGTGGAATCTTTTTTTTCCTGTAGGTTGAATTCATTGCTCCATGTCCTTGCCTCTGGAGGGGTAGAAAACAAGCTCGCAACAGTCTCAATATGAGATCCAGTCAAATATTAAAACAAGGTCACCATATCACCTCTTAATTTTCTCTCACCCACCCACTTCTTGAATGCACCCCGCAAGAACCATCCCAAAGTGGAAATCTCTCCTTGGTTCAAAAAGAGTTGAGAAGGAGGGAGTAGGCAGGTGAAACCTGTCACCCAAAGGTCAAAAATTATCCTCTGGCTCAGAATCCCATTTCATGCATCTAACAGAGTGGACCTCAGTCCTTGATAGCTAATACTGCATTTAATTCGGTAGTCACCAGAGTCCTGAAGCAACCCCAGACATTTTTCTGCCTGGTATGAAAAGTAAGATGATTGTCTTTCTCCTCCATTCCCGACACAGAAGCCAAGGAAAGTGGCAGCTGGATCTCACTTCAACACTGGTAGTGCAAGAGTGTCCTGTTAAGGAAAAAGCAACATGGGATATACAGTAAAAGAAATAAAACTTGTATGTGAGAGTCAGGATGACTCAGCAGAAGCTATTAGAAGTCACACAGGTGTAAAAGGGATGTAATTAACAAGTCCTAAATGCCAAGGACAGAAATGCAAAGTGGTTAATTGGACACACCTGAGAATTGTTAAAGTGGACAAGGTGAGATGATGAAATCATTAATTATGGGATGAACCAAGAGAACCAATGAGAATGGTTGTACACGCCCACTGGGTGGAAACTGACAAGAGTGGGTGGTGTTTTTCCAATGACTATAATAATGGCTATGAATCCCAATGTATTTTGTGGATAGTAGTGAGGAGTTGTATTGGATAGTTTTGGAGCTGTATATAGTAGAATAAAGTAGATCTTTTATATAAGACTACTGAGTTGTCTGGTGTCTTGGGTGAAGCTACAAGAGCCAGCTGGATCCTGAAGAAGTGTGAAGACTTCTGTGGAAGCAAGAGTGAGAAGGCTTGGAGAGTTTGTCAGGGTCTTCAGCCTATTCTCTGTAACTTTGCTGCTTTAGAGCAAAGCTTTAACCACTGACCAAAACTGGTCAGCGCCGGTGCGTAACAAGGTGGTGAGTTCGAGCCAGAGGTGTATAGCTACAACTCCCATCATCCCTGACATGTCCTCCATTGAACCTGAGAGCAACAGGCCAACACTGAGAGCACTGGCCAGCATGCAGGTCTAATGGCATGGCTGCCAGCCCTGGAGACAAGCTAGAGTTGTTGTCGGGCTTGGAGCTCTGGACCATGCAGTATGGCCAGTATTAATATATTTTAAGATGTTGTTGTTGTTGCTGTTGTGTGCCTTCAAGATAGTTCTGACTTATGACAATGCTAAGACTACCCTATCATGGGGTTCTCTTGGCAAGAATTGTTCAGGAGGGGTTTGCCATAAAAGAACCTTGTCTTTTGCTTGTTGATGTTTACCTCCCTTCACAGAAAACTCTTCTGAATGTCAGACACTGCTTCTCCTGGGGGATCCTTCTCCATCTCTCAAGACTGACCTCCTTCCACCTGACACACTTGGCACTTTGTCATTGCTGTGTGCCTTCAAGTTGTTTCCAATTTATGGTGAAAACCGGGGTTTTCTGAGGCTGAGAGTGTGTGACTCACCCAAGATCACTCAGTGGGTTTCCATGGCTAAGAGCAGAATTGAACCCTGGTCTCCAGAGTTGTAATCCAATGCTCAAAACACTACGCCATACTGGTTCTCAAACCTGGCACTAGATGAGATGACAGCAATAGGAACAATTGGTGGCAGATCGGCTGGAGTAATCCATTGCACCATCGGACTGGTACAGCCTTCCTCAACCTGATGCCACCCCCAATGTCCTGAACTAAAAGTTCAATCATCCCCACCAGCATGGCCATTGCTAGGGCTCATGGAAATTGTGACCCAAGATGACTGCTGGCTTCCAGACTGAGGAAAGCTGGAGTAGTCACCATGGTTTGAGAAATTAATAAGCACTTACCTTGAGTTCTCTTTCGCTCTCTACCTGGCTTTGTAACTGGGGAATGCTCTCTTGGATTGAAACCATAATGGAGCTGCGCACTCCAACCAATACTTATTTTCCCCTTCCCAACCCTTAGAAACAATCTAGCATTGCAGCACAACTAAAAGAAGCTTGGGGACAGAATGGGAACCTGTACAAAGACTCATTTCTTGAGCGAGAAGAATTTCTGGCTCAATGGCATGCATCTCCTGCCAACCGGAGGCTGACGAAGACACTAAAGTGGTGCCTGAATGGAACGTATGAGATTAAAAGAGCCTAGTTTAAAGGGGAACTATCTGATGATTTTCATTTATTTATAAGATTTGTGTCCTTGTTCCCCCCTATAAAGAGGCATGCAAGCAAGATCACAATAAAGCATTTATCAAGGGTAAATGGATCTTTCTAAACTCTTGATATTTTTCTGCTGGTGCTCTCAATAGTGTTTCTTGTGGCAATTCTACTAATAGCTTCATTTCTTTGAGCTTGCTGTACCTCCAAAGGTTCAGATTCCAGCCTTGCCAGTTTCCTCCATCCATCACAAGATTAATCAGGAACCAGGAAAGCCGTTTGAAACTGCAGCGATCTTGCCAATGGCTTCAGGACAACTGCAACCTGACACTACACTGCTTTGAATTAGGGACATTATTCTGAAGTCACTGTGGATTGACTTAAGCATTTCATGGAAATTAGTCAAGGTACAGTAGTGGGTTGTCAGAACATTACCTGCTTAATATTTGGTATGCCTCCATATTCTCTAAGTGTTAAAGTCAATATATTACTATACTATACCACTGTATTTGTGTATTATTGTCATGCCTCCAGAGCATCTTTGATGTTCTTGAGACATATATTTAGTTGAGATTATATTAGATTTTCTATGTATTAGTTTAGAAGGGAAAATAGAGATCTACAGCTTTAAGAAAGACAAGGATTGTGGGAAATCCCAGGGTCTTATGCTGTCTCCCTCTAGCTAAGTTTCATTTCAGCCAAGTCAGACCTGGAGAGAGTATTTTCCTTTGACAAAAAGATAAGTCCACAGAAGAAGAAAGATAGTCCTCAAAAGAAGAAAGATAGAATCCACCAAGAGAGCAAGGTATTTAGGAAGGACTATCATATTACTGAGCATCCACTGATTTTGTACCCATGGAACCAAGCCCCAGAAGATACCAAGGACTCACTTTAGATATATATTGTTTATTGTTGTTATGTGCCTTCAAGTCCTTTCTGACTTATGGCAAACCTATCATTGGGTTTTCTTGACAAGTCTCTCCAAAGGGTGTTTTCCATTGCCATCCTCTGAGGCTGAGAGAGTGTGACTTATGCAAGGTCACCCAGTGTGTTATCATGGCTAAGCTGGGATTCAAACCCTGGTCTCCAGTCTTAGTCCAACACTCAAACCACTACACCATGCTAGCTCTGTAGATATGCAAACACACTGTTATGTAATGTGTGGCAGTGTCTTTTAGGCAGTGGGATCACAGGAAAATGAATGTCAGATGTAGTGAAGGTGAAAATTATATCAAAGCCTGAGGATGATATAAGCATTGGGTGCTTTAGTGTAAATCTCCATGTGTAGTGTTGTGCATTCATTTACCATGCAACCCTTTATGTTTATTGCATGCTTATTTTTTGTATCTAATGTTGTAATCCTCTTTGATTCCATGAGGAAAAGGTGGAATAGAAATAAATTATTATTATTATTATTATTATATTTTCTCTGATATTTATTCTAATTTTCTAGGCTAGCCTAAGGAGGCAGCTATGGAGCAAGAGAGAGGTAGGATGTCCAAAGAGGAGGGTCAGTCAAAATGGCTAAGGCAATGCAAAATACAGCAAACAAATGAGCCCAAGGTATGAATGATTTTAAATATCTCACGCTTTGCAGCACTAGAGATTTGCAGAGAGGTCTTGCAGCACCTTTGAGACTAACTGAAAGGAAGAAATTTGCAGACTTACGGAAAATGTCATGGGGGTTGATTCTTAGATGGGTGGTCAATGCCCTCCTTCCCAACCCAACTCCATTACTACATCCCAGGCTTAGGCTCCATTAAAACAACAACAACACCTAATTCTAGCAAGAAAAAAAGTACTTATTGAATGAGAGTAAATGAGGGCAATTTCTTGAAAAGTGATCTGTTTACTTAGCATTATGCATTCTCAGGGCAAACTGCACAGATCTCAACCCTTTTTCAGCATTCATAAGACTAAATGCTGAAGGGGAACAGAGGGGAAAAGAACAAAGCTCCTGCATAATAGATGTTCTGTTCAGTTCTTGTCTGCATGAACATGCTGACTCAGGGCACCATCTCCAGTGCACTTAAAAGGCAGATTCATTAAGATCTTTCAAGCGATGAGTCTATAGGGATACACTGCAGAATTAATGCAATTTGACACCGCTTTAGCTGCCATGGCTCAATGATACAGAACTCTGGGATTTGCAGTTTTTGTGAAATAGTTGGCTTATCCGTCAGAGCTCTGGCACCATAACTACAAATCCCACGATTCCATAGGGAGGAGCCATGACACATAATAATAATAATAATAATAATAATAATAATAATAATAATAATAATAATAATAATAATAAT
>NC_056527.1:5379166-5455116 GCF_019175285.1 Sceloporus undulatus | reverse complement strand
AATATATTTTTAATCTGCTTCTCCAATGGATCAAGGCGGGTTACATCAGTAAAACATTACAATAATAAAAACAATAATACATTCATACAACAGAATGTATTTCATAGACTGGTGTCTCCATTTACGACGTGCCATGGGTTGCCCAAGCAAATCTAGCAATGACAAAAAGGTACATAACCCTCATTGGTCCCATTGTGCAATGGCCATTTTGCTGGCTCTGCTATGTAGTAACATAACAGCAGCATTTGTAACATCTGGAAACAGATGTTACAAAACTGTCCAACTGCAGTTCCCGCATACCTAAACCCACTTACGAAGATGTTGACTTCCATAAAGGATCCTGGCCATTTATACTCTTCACCAAATAGAAATATTGAAATGCTACAATACAGGATGTTTTGGCTTCCAAAGTCTTTAGCCACTTTGAAACAACATGTGCTGTGCCTAAGGTGGCCTTTACAGAATGAGTTTTATTCTACGACGGCAATTTTGGGCATTATATGTTTTGGTTTAGAACAGCCAAAGAAGACGGAAGGAAAAACATCCTGAGTGTAGGATTTTAATATTCATGTTGTGTTAGTCACTTTAGCATTAATCAGTCTTGCTGTTCTAACACTCCAGTGTTAAAGCTTCATGATAAAACATTCAAAACAAAGCCCCCAAAGCACTAATAAAATCTCACAGTTGAGATTTTTGAGTTGCAAATCTTTTGCACAAGCAGTTGTGTTTTTTAAGGCCTTGTGTATGTGCTGCTGTTCACACATATTGTGTGGGAGGCTATTGACCACTGCACACCAGGAGTGCACATTGTAGCATGATGGAACTTCTGCACTGGTCATACAACAGTGTCATCCAGTATAGATATGATACACTGCACCTACAGCATAGCTATAATGGCATAACTTTATCCTGTATAACCCTTCTATTGGATCTTGACCATTATTATATCATTCAGTTACAGGTGTATTAATACTGCAAAAATAAAGCAGTTTGACGCCACTTTAACTGCCATGACTCAGTGCTATGGAATTTTGGAATTTGTAGTTCTGTGAGAGATTTAGCTTTTCCTGCCAGAGACCTCTGGTGCCACAACAAATTACAAATCCCACAATTCCAGAGCACTGAGCCATGGAAGTAAAAGCAGTGCCAGACTGTTTTATTTCTGCCATGTGGCACCAATCTAGTGAATCCTAATGATAGGATTAATTATATTAATATTAATTCTGTAAAGGTGCATTAAGCTGCATTCATACTTTGCTAATGCCCCATATTCTGTGTCTTTCTTCTGGATATTATATTTTGATATCACCAATTGTTTTAGTGTGAGGTTTTCAATCTTATTGTTGTTGTTGCTAACTGCCTTCAAGAAGACCCTGACTCATGGCGACTCTGTGGATGAGACATCTCCAAGACCCCCTGACCTCCATGGCTCTGCTCAGGTCCTGCAAATTCATACCCATGACCTCCTTAATAGAGTCCATCCATCTAGCATGCAACCTACCTCTCTTTCTACTTCTCTCCACCTTTCCTAGCATTTCCTATATGCCTTCCCATGATGTGGCCAAAGTACAACAATCGCAACTTAATCATTTGGGCTTCCCAGAAGATTTCAGGCTTGATCTGTTCTAAGAGCCATTTGTTTGTCTTTTTGGCCATCCATGGTATCCTCAGCACTCTTCCCTAACACCACATCCTAAATGAATTTATTATTAGACACTATCTCAGTTATATGATCATAGGCCACCAGGAGTTTGATAAACATCCCAGTTTTGCAGCTTACCAAAAACTGGAGAGGGGATCACTTTTCAAGAAATGACCAGGTATATACTGGCTCAGTCCAGTGATGAGAACATGTGATCCTTCAGATGTTGACAGTCTGTAGTTCCCATCAGCCCTAGCGTAAACTGGCAGTAATGGGCAATGGGAGTTGCAGTTTGACTTGTGGATGGCATGTTCTCCATCCCTGGTTGAGTAGGTCACCCACCATGAATGTTCAAAGGGGCTTCCAAACTTACCTTGAATGTCTGAGACAGATCCTTGCTCTTGGCATGACTCATTCCATCTTCCTCTTCCGGCCTTCTCGTCCTGTTCCAGCCAAATTCTCTCTAAGCTATCCTAATAGGGATCCATCTGACAACTAAGTGAGTTCAGGTGAACCTCCAGTTTTGACTCTGTTTTCAGTTTCAGCTTAGCTCTTCCATAGCCCATTTGGGAGAAGGTCACACAGATGAATGCTTTCCTAGGTCTCCAGCATGGAGTAGGTTAATACAGCCTTTCTGCCAGGAGAATTTTAGGATAGAGTTGCCTTTGCAGGTATGTTACCTTGTAGGCTGCGAAGGGAACAACAGGTGCACTGAAGCGGGGCATGGGAAAGCTAGGTAGAAACCAACAGAACAGTACTTCAACCCAACCCATCAGTTTCTTCTGCAGCCACGAAGCACAATGAAGGGCATTGTGGAGGGACATCTGGAAGATGATACAAATGCGAAGACAGTCAAGACTGTGAGTGATGCTGCCCTGGGAACTGGCATCAAACTGGGCCCTTTTGTCTCAAAAGAAAGAACTCTTATTATGGTTACAAAAGCGGGGAGGGTGTCATTATCCTGTTGAAAAGGGATTCTCAGCTTCGGTGGTGCCAAGGTCATCAAGGGCTTGGCCCTGGAACATGTTTCCAGCCCTGAAACTCAGGTCCAGAACATGATGAATGATATGGAAGAGGACAGGTTTGGCTCTGTCATTGGGCAGAACAAGGCAGTTGTCTTAAGTGGCAGATATCCAATGGGGCTGGTGCCATAATCCCTGCCCATTCCTCTCTCTTGAAGAACTGAGTTCTAAGTGCTCCCCCAAAGCTAGCCTTCAGGTGAGAGGGAAGATGCAGTTCCTATCATGTAAGATTCACTGGTGAGTTTAGTTGGTGTCTGTAGGTGAAGTAGCAAACAAGGGATCATGATTTTCACCTCTGGAGACCTTGCAATCCTATCTAATCCATCTAATCCACAGGGTTATTGTCCTGAGGACTAAGCCACAAGAGCTAACCTACAAGAGATGTGTAGTGCATCTTAGCATCTTTTGCGCAGAACTTGGAAATGTTATCTTCTCCCCCCCCCCTTTTCTTTTCTAAACTCTGATGTTCATATGCATGATTTTTGTCTTTTCGACTGCAGCTGTGAGGCAAGGGATAAGACCAAGATTTTGGTGTGTGAGGAGAGGTTTTGAACCATGTCCCTAAATTTTCTTGGGGGGTATATCTCCACTATAGAAATAATGCAGACAAAATCAACAGCAAAATCAAGACCCATCAAATGCAAATGAAAACCACGCAGGGTGAGGGAGACTTCCTAGCAGACAATGGATCATTAATCAAATAGACACCCTGTAGACCTTGCCATTCAACAGCAGAACAATACACAGATTAACATGCAAATCGCCTCCTCTCAACCAACCGTATATATACCCCACTCTCTTCCATGCCAGCATTCTCTAAAGATGCCAGCCATAGCTGTTGGCAAAATGTCAGGAATAAACTCTTCTTGAACATGGCCATATAGCCCGAAAAACCCACAAAAAACTATGGATGCCAGCCATGAAAGCCTTCGACTTCACAGAACTTAGACAATATCCAGGCGAAGGCTTTGCAAAATACAAGTGGACCATACTTAGAATGGGAGAGCACGTGAAACATTGGACACAGCAACAGCCGCATACCCATCATGAATCCTGTATCTATTTTCATCTTTAAAATGCAAGAAGGCATCATGGCACAGGTGAAGCTGGAAAATGGGCAGAGAACCAGTTACCTACTCTGCCCAGCACTGAAAACACGTGCATGTTACTGCCTACCCCTTTAAGTCTTTGAAATTAGATCCCAGTTCAGCCTGTGCTCTCTGGAGGAAAGAATGCCACCCTTGCAAATGAGGGGCTAAAATCAGCCGGTGCAACTGTAACCCTGTGCCCAGCGGGTGAGCTGCCTGGGCACCTATTTATACTTGGCTATTTTAACAAGGGTAGCATAGGCAAAAAAATAAAAGAGCACTCCTTATTGTAACATTATTTTATTTGCTGCTGTTATTTGCTCTCAAGTTGACTTTGGCTTATGCCAACACTGAATAAGAGCTCCAAGTGCTTATGCCATCAGGTCTTGCAAACTCAAGTCCTTGAATAAATCAGCCTACCTTTAGAGTGGTCTCCCTCTTTTCTTACTGCCTTCAACTTTACCAAACATTATTATTATTTCTTCCATTGAGTCACAGCATCTCACAATATGTCCAAAATACAACAGCTTTAGTTTAGTCATCTTAGGCACGGTATATACCACCCCAAAAGGGAAGGATGGAGGTGTCCGTTTTAACTCTGGAGGGACATCACAGCAGGCAAACCCCATGGCGTCACTTGACAGAAAAAAGAACCTGGAAAAATGGGTTCTTTAAGGCACCAGGTTCTTTTTTGGCGCAACAGTGATGTAAGTGATACGCAGCGACCTCTGCACGCTTTGCTTACTTCATCGTAGTGGCGCCCATGTGGATGGGACGCTGCCATGATGCCACCGCCATTATATGTTAGAGTTTGGGAGTGTGCAGTTACTGCCCGCTTCCGAACCCAGTATCGGTGGTGGCACACCGCTTTTGGCCCGCTTGTCCTGGGCCCTAGCTTCTAGGGAGACTTCAGGCTTTATTTTGCTCGCAGACCCATTTATTTGTCTTTTTGACAATTTATACTATCTGTAGAACTCTTCTCCAGCACCACATTTCCAAAGAGTTGACTCTCTTTCTGCCAGCTTTCTTTACTGTCTAGCTTTTACAACCCTATGGATGAACGATCCTGACACTGGTATTCAATTATTTTATCTTTACACTTAAGAATCTTATCTAAGTGCTTCACAGCTGCCTTTCCAAGTCTTGGGGTGCATCTACAACTGTAGAAATAATGCCATTTGATAGTACTGTAACTGCCATGGCTCTATCCTAGAGAATCTTGGGCTTTGTAGTTTGGTGAGGCACCAGCACTCTATGGCTGAGAAGATCTTGTAAAATTAAAAATCCCAGGATTCCATAGGATGAAGCTACAGCACTGAAAGCAGGGACAGACTGCTGCGTAGATGCACCCTTAGCCTTCTGATTTCCTGACTAGAATCTCCATTTTCATTCTTGACTAAGCCAAGCTATATACAGTACAATCTTTTCACTTTTTTTTTGTCTTCATTAATTACCCTTTTTAAGGCTATGTAAATCATCATATTTTAACAAGAATGGCTTAGGCAAAAGTAAGAAGCTACAGGAGTACTGGAAGAGAATATTTTGGAATAAACACATTTTCTCACATCTGTGGCATGCCTTGTACTATTTCAATTATCTTCCACACTTTAAGAGATACTTATTGTGGCTTTAGCCACAAAAAGTCCACCTTTAACCTCATGTCTCAGGGTCAATCTCTGTTCCATCAGCCCTGCTGAAATATCAGTTTCTCATAGGAGCTCAGGTTTTCCAAAGAAAGAGGCCAGGTACACATGAGCTTCTATATACTCAAAGTATTTAACAAGCATGGCCTTTAAATAGCTGCCAATGAAAGTATGAGAGAGCAGGATCACAATAAAAGACTATGGGGTTAACCCTTTCATGCTGTAATCCCACTGAGCATCACACATCCCCCAGATGCTGCTGCGAGTCCAGGAAAGTGGGTTTTACTTTGCTCAACTGACAGTTGAATTTAAGATAGCTTTAAATGGTACATGGTGATATGAATGGAAATTCAGTACTGGTCAAGAAATAGCAACTGGATGAATAATGCCTGCCTCTTTGTGTTCAGCAGCACAGTTTATAGGAGAACTTCTTCCCAATTTATTCCAGGGTAAGGTTGCAGTTTTGGAAAAGGAGGAAGGTAGTTGCTTCAGCTGTGATACCAAATTCTGGTGGGCTGGTTTCTTGGTTACTTTTTTGGATTGGTTTATGAAGATGCAATCTTTTATTTCCCTGCAGGACAAGTGGTGAAAGTAAGTGGCGCCATTTCTGTGCTGAGTCCTTATACTTATTGGTGGGCTACAGACTGCCCAAAAGAGGCGCCTCCTCAGCGCCTCACTTTGCTGCACAGCTGCGCCGCAACATACAAATAGTGCGGTGCAGCTGCGCAGCGAAAAAGGAGCCCAAAAAGCGGCTCCTTTTTGCGACGCCGCAAAGCGCCAAAGGCAGGGCTGCTACGTCGTAGCTGCGCAGCTCCGTCTAGAAGCTGCGCAGCTGTGACGTGGTGGGTGCACACGCCGTATGGACGGTGCTGCGCAATTGCGGCGCATGCGTGACGTGCTCGGGTTGCGGGGCGTGTGCATGCTCTGCCCCGAGGCAACCCTAGCACGTCGCGGACGCGCTGCAAACGGCCCGTCTGTAACCCGCCCCTATAAACTTTAGCAACAGCATGTTAGTGCAAGCAGAAACTGACACAGCCATTCCTTACCCTCTACAGGTATAAAAAGGAAAAAAATCTACAATTGCTCAACAGCGAGGGAAAGGCATTCCATAGACTCAGAGGCAATTTTTTCTTCAAATCTGCCAGGTGTCAGCTGTACTCCTGATTTCTGGGCTGCATCCTGGTACAAATGAAGTTTTCGGCACCAGGTCATTTCCTTTGTAATATGGGTTACATGGTTTATTAAAGGGTGAGCCTACAAGGGCAAGGCCACAGGATCTGAAAGAGATTTCTTTACTTGCCAAGGAGTAGTGTGACTCTGCATTCAGTGCACTAGGAGTAGAACCAAACCTGGACTGGGGACCAGGAGTCACGAGGTTTATCAAAATCTGACAACTGAGGCGACACACCCAGACGAATGAATCTTTGCATGGTTTCATAGCTTCTCTCTTCTCAAGGATGAGATGAAGATTACAATATTAAAAGGTGGAGGCACAAACTAGGAGTAGAATCAAATCTACTGTGCAAGTGAAGAGCAAGAGTCATGAGTTTTATCAAAATCTGGCAATTGAAGTAACACAGTCAGAGGAATGAGTCCTTGCATAGGTTATTGGCTACTCTTCCTAAGGCAGAAATGGAGACTTCAAGGGAGTAATATTAAAAAGGGGATGGTGATGATGATGACACCCACCACCACCTGAGCCCATGAACAGCCCATTATCCAATGAAAAAGCAAGCTTGCAGTGAAAAGCCTCAAGGCAATGAAAATCACGTTTAGAGCTTGGAAAAGTGACTTTTGGACTACAGGTCCCAGAATCTCCAGCCAACATGGCCTTTGAAAAGTGACTTTTGCAGTACAACTCCCAGAACTCCAGTGGCCACGGTGACTAAATGGATTCTGGGGCTTGTAGTGGAAGAAGTCATTTTTCTAAGCACTGGCTTGTCTAACTACACTATACACTATAGATGGCAGGACACAAAAGGTGGGGTGCGGTGATGCCAGTAGGTGGTGCTGATACTAAGCTGCCCTAGTGAATGCTGCTCAGATAATACACCTGGCTAAGCTACAGAGAACATCCATCTTTCTTTGCTTTATCTCTATCTTAGAACCAGGAAACAAATCAGAAATAAAGGAATGTCACTATGTTTATGAAAATAAGATGTCTTTTATCTTACCACAGTTGTGCAAAGAGAGGCAAAAAGTGTTTTGAGTTTACCATGGAGAAACGGCAGGAATGCAGACATGTGAAATCAGTCTAGTAGTTCTTACACAGGTAAATCTTTAAAAGCAGCTTCTCTAGATTCTAGACTTGCATAAGAGGCCTCAAGTTCCACTGCTACATGTACTGTATGGATTACAAGATCTGACCTTTTTTTTTTGCTGGCTAGTGTTTGCTACTTCATCAGCACCTTCAAGTGGCTCAAGATCAGCTCTATTTCTCCCTCCCTTCTGGAAGTGTTTAGATAAATATCATTTGGGGAGAGTTCAGCAAAGTTTAACAATGAGAGCCCCAGCACACTGGGGATTCCCCAATAATCCCCCTCTCTCCTTGCAGGCCAACATGGCCAGGCCAGGTTTAGTTCCTGTCCTGCTTCTGCTGCTTTAGAGCTTGCCGGAAGGTCTTCTTCACCTGGTCCACAGTCTCCTGATACACTCTGAAGTCTTCCTCTTTGGTCTTCATGGTGACCTGCAAAGCATTCTTCAGGCCTTCATTCTCATCAATTTGGATTGCAAGCCTAGGTAGAAATAAATTTATTGATAATTATATTAATTAATTAATTAATTAATTAAATTAATCATATGAGTCAAATGCACTGAAACTGGAAGGGAGTATACCAGCCCCTCGTCGCAACACGGAGAAACACGGCCTCCTTATTTTTATCAACACAGCTACCAGATAAATTGGTGATGTATGCTGGTCTATAGACAAGATGCATTGCGTTTTCCCACATCGCTGAAACAATGCCACAAATGTTTCTATGTCAGGCCTATAGTTCCACACAACCCCTCCACCCCCATCTGCAAATATACACACTTCAGCATCAGTGCAGTTGCTAAAATGATTAGGATTTTATCCTAGCTTGAGGCCAGGATGTCGGAAAGACCACCTCGACACATGAAAGTGTGTCTGAAATGAAGATCCTCAGCCTGGGCCCACTGCGTGTCCCACCACCGCAAAGGGCTAGGTTGAAGGATCCATGGGACAGGGCTTTCTTTGCAGCAGCACTGTAAAAGGGGAACTCCCACCCGAGAAAAGTCAGGCTGGCTCAATCTCTTCTGAGTTTCTGGCAGGCAGCTATAAATGTGTTATTTGGCTTGGCCTTCACTTCTTAATACTGAGATGGCTGCACTGTTTTAACTGTCTGTGGGTTAGATAAATATTTTGAAGATGAGCTTTTGTTTGTTTTTTAAATGTGTTTATTTGTACCTTTGATGCTTTAAATGGTTTTATACTTTGTATAGCACCCTGTGGGCCCACGAAGGAGCAGCAGCAGCAATTGCTAATTCACTATAAGGTTGACAACTGAGCAACCTATGGATTTCAAGATATTGTTGGACTGCAGTCCCTATTTTTCTCTCTCTCACACGCACGCACGCGTGCGTGCACACACACACACACCTGCCCTAAGGGCTTTGTCCTATACTCCTGGGGACAGAGACTGCAGCAGTCTTCTTAAATTGTGGAGAATCAGAGACCTGATAAAGAATAATTAAGGTAACTTAATTAACTTACCTAGTGGACAATTCTTCTATTTGAGATTCCAGGGACATTTCTGACCGCTGTGCAGATGGAGGTTCCTTCTTAGCACCCATATTCCAGGTCTGCCTGGTACTGCTGGGCAGCTGAGCTGTAGATACATCAGGGCTTGTCAGTAAAAGGCAAGGCTAACACAAAATTTTGCTCACATTTCAGACCTACCTAGGTTCCTCCATTCATTCTTACCAACTTGATTTTTTCCTTTGTTAAAAAACTTGTTTTTGCAATGAGCCTGTATAGTTACATTTTGAGCCAGCGTGGTGCGGTGGTTTGATCACTGGACTACAACTCTGGAGATCAGGGCTCAAATCATGGCTCAGCCATGTTAACCCACTGGGTAAACTTGGGCAAGTAGATTTCTGTCAGCCGCAGAGGATGGCAATGGGAAATCCCTCTGCAGAAACATGCCAAGAAAACCCGTGACACATTCACCTGAGGGTCGCCATAAGTCAGAAATGACTGGAAGGCACTCTACAACAACAGGTATATTTCAGCCATCCATTTCTGCCATGTTACAACCAGGCACTGGAAGCTCTCTTATCAAATGAAGCCATCACTTAGTCATTTTAAGTCTCCAACCCAGAAGACAGTGATCTCCCAAATTCCTGACAGGCAGAACAATGATCTAGGAATTAGGAGAAACTGCATGCTGTCTCCAAAAAGCTTTGTTCTCTGATGCCCGAGAGGGAAAGACTAGGTTTAACAGTTTTAAGTTACATGAGGGTCGATTTTGATTGAACTTTAGAAGGAAGATCATGTCCATAAGAGTGGTTTGGCAACAGAAGCAACTGCCTAGAGATGTGGTGGTGGGGAGGTCTCCCTTCTCTAGACATCTTCAAAAAGAGGCTGGACAGCTATTTACTGGAGATGCTTTAGCTAGTGTGCCTGCACAGAGCAGGAGCTAGACTGAATGGCCCATAAGGCCCCTTCCAACTCTATGAAATGAACTATCTGATGTTCTGTTGTTGACTGTTTATCGATCCATTTCCTGTATTGGTATGTACTGTATATGTATTATCCTACTTGTGAGTATGTATTTTCCCTGGATAATGATTAACCTTCCATTTTGAAGCCAAGCCATCTGCCTTGGTCCAGGCCTCGGAGGTTGAGAGGAACTGCTGGACCTCTTACCCTTTCCCGTCACCACTCCCTTCTCCTTCTGTGTTATGTCTTTTTAGATTGTAAGCCTGAGGGCAGGGAACCGTCTAACTAAAAAGATTGCATGTACAGCGCTGTGTAAATTTACAGCGCTTCATAAATAAAGGTTAATAATAATAAATAATAACTTTCTGCCACGTCTTTCTGCCGTCCTTGTTGGAGGATGGTGCAGTCCACAACAGTCTCTTCCAACTCTATGATTCTATGAAAATCGAGTCCTGCACCACTGCAGGAACTAAAAAGCTATATAAACTCTTCAGGACCAAGTGGCAGTGGAGCACGAGGAAGTGTGCTTGTGTATGTCACTTAACGTGAAGACTCTCAAAGAAGAAGAAATGGGTAGATAGAACATTAAATGTGTAACTGGCAGTGGCTACCTTCTTTTGGCTTTAGACAAAAAACGCTTCTGAAGCACCATTCCTTTGGGGCAACTGTTCCCTTATTTATATATATATATTTGCCTACTTTTAAGAAGCCAAGTTAAATCATTGTAATACGCAAGAGAGCATCTTTTATGTTACCATGGGCTGAAACTTTCATACTGCTCATAGGCATTTGATAGAAATTATGCATGTAGAGACTGGATCTCCTGATGTCCTAGGACGTAGTCCATGTTACCTGCTTTGCTCTTAGAGTGGGCTTTTGCAGAGCCAGTACTCTTTCCAGAATCTGTTTTCAGTTTTTCAACCTGTTGCTCCAGAGCAATGCTCTTGAGCTGCTGCTCTTGAAACTTCTTCTCAGCTTCCCAGACCTTAGTAGTGCTGTCATCCACCCTGACAATCAAAACAGATGAATTCAGTACAGAATTCTTTTTTAAAAAATACTATACAGTAGCTCTAACACAAAACTCACAATATTTATATTTAGGCAGATGCAAGCATGCATGTGTATTTCATCCACATCATCAGAGTATGGAAATTTTTGGACTACAACTCCCAGAATCCTAGTGCCTGTATAGCTGGTGGCCATGCTGGTTGGGAAACTCTGGGAGCTGTAGTCCAAAGAAGTACTGTATACTATATACCCATGAATAAGTCTAGAAATGTTAGCCCAAAAACTGACACAAAAAAACTACCCACAAGTCAAAGTATTGTATCTTAACTCGTATCAAAAAAAGAACCACCTCTTCCTCTTGAGTGGTGAAAGGCAAGAGCTTAGTCCATCCTGGGAGAACCCTCTATTTTCCTTTTCTTTGTCCTTTACGTTCTTTGTTACATGCCCCTAAGTTCTACCCTCAATTTATCCGTGAGTCATATAAAAACCCATAATTTTGCCTCCAAAACCAGCCCTCAACTTACCTATGAGTTTGATATACTTCAGTATATACATTTTCTAAGTTCTGTTACACAGAGGGGAAGTTGCCTTGGTTCATCGAGCTCAAATGGATCTGTACCAGTGGTAGGAACTGGGTGGCCCATGGACTGTATGCAGCCCACCAGGGCCCTTTGCGAAGTGTCAACAGCTTAACCCCCACTGTTAAGGGGGAAAATGAGGTACCACCCCTTTAGAAACCTCCACAGTGGTGTTAAATGTCATTCGCTCCCTTCCACATGTTGTTCCAGTAAGTTTCAATATTCTTTGCCACAAGCAAGGGCATGTATGCTGAACGAGAAGAAATGGGAGGATTTGGTCTATAGCAGGGGTCGGCAACCCCCAGCCCGCGGGCCGGATGTGGCCCGCGGAGGCGGCAGGACCGGCCCCAGCCCGGTCCTGCCACCACCGCCGCCGCCTCCTCCACCTCCTCCTCCTGGGCCGCACGACTGCTTGACCGCGCTGCCCTCCTCCTCCTCCACCACGCGGAGGAGGAAGAGGAGGGCCGCACGGCCTGGGGCAGAGGAGGCAAATGGGGGAAGCCCCGTGCCGCCCTCCCCACGCCGCCCTCCCTGCCTCCCCGCGCCGCCCACCTCCTTCTCCTCTGCCTCCTCCGCCCCGCCCCCAGGCCGCACGGCGCATGGAGGAGGGGGGAGGAGAAGAAGGAAGAGGAGGAAGAGGAAGAGGGGGGAGCAGAAGGAGGAGGAGGAGGAGGGGGAGCAGAAGGAGGAGGAGGAGGAGGAGGGGGGAGCAGAAGAAGGAGGAAGAGGACGAGGAGGAGGGGGGAGCAGAAGGAGGAGGAGGAAGAGATGGAGGGGGAGCAGAAGGAGGAGGTGGTGAGTGGCCAGAGGCCTCAAGGTTTTTTTTAAATTTTATTTTGTGTGCTTTAAGTGCTAACAAGTCTCCCTTGCTTTAACAATGACAGTGTGATGATGATGATGATGATGATATAAGTCAGCTTGAGAGGCATGCAGGCACTGTTTCTTAAGGCAAGAGAGTGTCACCTTCCAAAGTGTGTTTTGGGTGCTTTTAATGCTAACAAGTCTCTCTTGCTTTGACAATGATAGTGCGATAATGATGATGATGATGATGATGATGATGATGATATGAGTCAGCTTCAGAGGCATGCACGCACTGTTTCAGAAGCCGAGAGAGTGTTACTTTCCAAAGTGCCTTTTCTGAGTGTTTTTGGTTCTTTAATGGTGATATTGATATCAGAAAGCCTCTGAGGCAAGGCCAATGTAAATTGCTGTGATTTTTACAAACTCATGTGCAGTGAAGAAAAACCAAAGTCCCTTGACCAAGTACACACTTCTGAGAAGTACACTTGGTGCAAGAATGGTGAAACCACTTTGACATGTTCAATATGCATAGCCATGTTAAACCATGCTAAGTGTTAAACCCAAGGGGTTTGGTTAGGGAATAAGCCTCTGAAATATGCAAGAGGCCATGTTAAGTAAAGCCATCAAATGCACAAATGTGCTGTTTGGAATGGGGGGAGGGGGGTGGCCAGAAGGGAAGACATTTCTGCCATCTGTCTAGAATAATGCTCAATGTCCTCCATTTTGATCATGCCTAAGAAACATGCATTTATATTAACATTTTTAAAAATCAATTTTTTGCATGTCCTCCATTTTTTAAACAATGCGCCCTACATTTGAAATGTTGTCCTACATTTGTCCCAGTTTGGAGGTCCTGACTTATGGCAAACCTACCCCCAGGGTCCTTGCGGCCCAGACCTCCTCTGGACGGAGGCCTGGGGCCGCACGGGCCGAAAAGGAGCCCGCGAAAGTGGCCTGCTGCCTCCGCGGGCTCCCCCCAGGGCCCTTGCGGCCCCAGGCCTCTCCCCTCCGAAGGGAGGCCTGAGCGGCACGGGCGGAGAAGGGGCCCGCGGAAGCGGCCTGCCGCCTCCGCGGGCTCCCCCACAGCCCTTGGCCCCAGGCTTCTCCTCCGGAGGGGCCTGGGGCCGCATGGGCCAAGAAGGAGGGCCCCGTGGAAGCGGCCTGCCGCCTCCTGGGCTCCTCCACAGCCCTTGGAGCCCTTTCGGCCGAAGGGAAGAGCCGAAGGGAAGGGCCTGGGACGGGTGCCCAAGCCCTTCCCTTCGGCATTCCTCCCCTTTGGCCGAAAGGGCCCTTTGGAAGGAAGGGACCGAGGAGAGGGCGGGCACACGCCTCCTCCTCCCTGCGGGGCTTCGGTGGAAGCTCCGCCCCCAGCGTGCGGCTCTGCCCCCGGAGGGTGGAAGCTCCGCCCCTGGCACATGGCCCCACCCCCGGAGGGTGAAAGCTCCACCCCCGGCTTCGACCCCCCCCCCAGTTGTCTGAGGGACAGCAACCCGGCCCCTGGCTCAAAAAGGTTGCCTACCCCTGGTCTATAGGGTGGGTGGTCCTCTAGGGCAGGACAGTGATGGAAAGCAGCTTTCCAGAGTTTCAGTCAAGAATGAATATGGCAGCAGAAAAGCCTGGCCTTTTTTGCTTCTAAAACATGTGCTCAGCTATTGACGTGAGCTTTCTCCCTCCTTGGCCACAGTCAAGGCACTGTGAAATTTTGTCGACTTCAGAAAATGTGAGTGATTTGGAAAAATGGACAACCATAGGCCTAGGGAGCCATGTTTCTCATTCAGGAGCTTTTGTCACCTTTTTTGTAGGATGTTGACCATTTCTATCAGCCTGCCACGTTCCACTTCAGTTGCCTGGCAAAGGGTCTTATATTCTGCAATCTGGATGTTCAGGGGTTTCATATCCAGATCACCAGGCTCAGCAACACTAAAAAAGTGAAAAGGATTGAAATGATTGTGCTGGCTAGAAAACAAACATTTAAAAAAAATAATTATGGCACCTTAAAGACTAACAGGTTTATTTGACACAAGCTTTCATGGACTCTACCCACTTTATCAGATCAGTGGGCTGCACTCCAAAATTGCTTATGGCAAATAAAACTTGTTATTCTTTAAAATGCCATACAACCTTTTTGTTGATTCTTCTATAACAGACTACCCCACACCTTTTTTTTTTTTTTTTAAAAAAGAAAATCTGACATGGCCGAAGATAAGGTGCAGCCTGCTGGATCAAGTCAAGGACCAATCTAGTCCAGCCAACAAAGTCCAGTGGGATGCTTCTGAGACATGCATAGTAGGACATGAAGTTGTTCTCTCACTGTGAAAGTGGTACGAAGAAGCATCCTCCCTCTGAACCATCTCCACTCACAGACTTGTCTAAACCTATTTTAAAGCCAAATATAAGAGAAACAGAAAATGAAGTCAGTGTGGCTGCTAGCTAAGCAGGATGGGGGGGGGGTCTAAGACATATAGTCCAAAAAAGTAATCTTTCCAAGCTCTTGGTCAAAGCTTGATTTGAAATTCTGGGAGAAGCTAAAGTGGATGAACTGGGCTTTTGGTAACACCACTTTTGGGGAGTACTAGCCCATACTTGTTGTAACTACAGAATTGCCTTAGCTACATGAAACATCCCACTGAGTCCATTGATCCATTTTCATTAGCTTGCCAGTTCAGCCTTGTGCAGCGGTCATGAGCCAAAATCTCTCTCTGAGCACAGAAAGGAGCTTAGCTATCATGTTTCGAGAGCAAGAATGGAGTGAGCTTGCACAACACTGCCACGATGTGGACACCTATGCTTATTTTACAAGTTACTTGTGTCCCAGCCTATCCTATGGGCTCTGAGCAGCCGGTATCTATTTCAGTAGTAGTTGATCTCCTAGATCTACTCCATATGATCTTGCAAGGATCAGGCATATGCAGAGATACAGAAGGGGAAAGACAAAATCCCATGTTAATCTAAGCATGAATTTTCAGCCACTGCTCCATGACAGACAGATTGTACAGACCTTGCAGGTGAGGCAGTTGATGGGAAGGAAGTAGCCACAGAGTCCACAAGGGTGTGCCCCATCTTAGATACCACCCTAGAAAAGATAAAAGCACTGTCAACATTTTTTACAGCAGTCTCCATGTTTAACCTCCCCTCTTCCATTTTTGGTGTGAGCTGGCACTGATCTTCAGAGCTTGGAAAACTGACTTTTTACACTGCAACTCCTAGGATCCCTCAGCCAGCATGGTCTTTCCATACTGGCTGGTGATTCTAGGAGCTGCAGTCTCCTGGACCCAACCACAAAAAGTATTTTACAAGCTCTACTTATCAGAGGAGTGATCAGAAAATATTTGGATCACAACTACCTTTAAGATGATGCTACATTTATACAAAATTAAAGCTGCTCTTGTGGAGAATTTAGCGCTGGGCACTGTAAACGACTTCTTTTTTGGGTGGAAAATCCATGTAGCACCACCTTGGGCTACACATCATCGTAATGTAACTGAATATTCCTCTACATTTAAAAAAATGCTAGCAAATAGAAAGCTAGTACACCAGGGAGCAGGCCAAGGCTTGATTCTTTCGTCTTTACACGTAAGTTTCCTTGGTGCATAGAATTTGCTTCTGTAGAAGAACATTCAGTCATGTGAAGCTCTGCTAGAAGCCCTTAGCCATTTTCTCACTCTCTGACAACTAGGCCCAAGGAGCAACCACAAAGTCAATATATCAGCCGAACTGGTCATAAAATGCTTCCACAATGTCAACAAAAGTATTACCTCCACTGGTGAACATTAGCTTCTGGAAATGAGAATATTGTTCACATTATCTGTTTTCCTAGAAAATAGTGGTTCCTAAAGGATCAGATTTCACCAGATGTTCAAGGATTTAATCCAAGCTGAAAAGAAGTAAGGGAAGAATCCTTGCTGGTTGAATTAAGACCACTGACTAGCTTATTTTTGTAAGGTTGGGAGAAGTAATTGTCTATGATTGAAGAGAAAGAAGACCTGGTGGAGAGAAGGCTGTACAGTGGTCTTACCCTCATTGGCATTGGAATAACCCATGTCTGCATGTACAGTGCTGTGTACAGTGCTACACCGCTATATAAATAAAGTATAACAACAACAACAACAACAAAATAAGAGGATACAGCTGGAATTTCTGAAAATTGCACGACTGTTCAAAAATTGTTGATTCAGCAGAGGATAAAACCCTGGTCCCCTTCTATTTATATGGTTATTACCCCCCCCCCCCCCAAGTGAGGCTGCTTTAACTTCCACATAATCAAAATCCAACAGGGTCTCTTCAGTACAGAAGCAACAACAATAGGGAAAGCAGCAGTGGTTGAACTTCAACCTGCCATATGACTGATAAAGGACATAGCACCTAAGTTCCTGATGCTGTCCCTGGAGTTGGGGCATAGCGTCTATATGACACACACCCAGCTCCACCCCCAGGATGGTGCCACAACACTCCTCCGGCACTGCATCCACACTACAGCAATTAAGAGATTTGGGGCCCATACAGACAGGGTAAAATAATGCTGCTTCGGGTCACTTTGAAGGTATGCTGTTTCAATGATGCATGCGTCCTAAGAGGCCAGAAGCCATGCCAAAGCCATCTCCAGTCCTAAGGACTGGAGTGAAGCTTTGGTGCAGCTTCTGGCCTCTTAGGACACATGCATCATTGAAACAGCATACCTTCAAAGTGACCCGAAGCAGCATTATTTTGCCCTGTCTGTATGGGCCCTTGGAGTCCCTTTATAACTCCACCCAGGAAGGAAACTGTATTCTAGAAGGTTTATTTTTCTCTCTCACCGTCCAGAAGTATTACTTCCAACGAGGCCCTCCTTTTTGGGTTCAGAAATGTAATCCCCTTCTTCCAAAGACTCCACAGACATTGTGGAAATGGAACTGGTATTTTCATCTGTATGACGAAGATGAATCTGGTATAAAAATATCAACCAAGTCGGACATTAAACATGTTTTGCCTCACCTGGTCTCATTTTCTGGCCTATCCTTTTGCTATCACCCTTTCAAGACAGGACTGAGAGCTGGTGCTTTTTATTACAATTCACACACACTGGGATGCTGTTGTATCTTATATGTAAGAATTGTGTTACATTAAGCCTGTATTTACTATGGGTATGTTGTACTCTCTCTTTGGTAATGGCAAACTAAAATAGGTGGCAATGGCAGCTTTCCTCCCAAGGAAAATAGCAGCTGAGAAGGGAAAGGGAGGTGAGAGGCTCAATTTGAATCAGGACTGATGAAATTGTATCATGAAACTACGAATAATATGCACTTTGGGCATGTTACTGCAAGGGATCCTGAGGCAATCACCTGAGATTGTATCTGGGGTCAGTGGTGCTTCTGAAAATATTGCTTTCTCCCTCCCAGGAGCAAATATTTTGTCTGGCCAACCTCTGGGTGCTATCCAGAGACAGACCCTTTTATTTTTATATACATATATACACACACACACACACAGAGAGAGAGAGAGAGAGAGAGAGAGAGAGAGAGATTTCCTGTTGGAGTTTCTTCTGAGGACCTGTCCTATTCTAGGGTAGACATTAAAATGCACCAATGGGGGTGCAGAATGGGTCCGATCAGTCCAATCATGCTTAATGAGTAATTTCTGTGTGAGTGATCTTCCCAGGCTAGTTTGTCTGATCTGGTTTACCTGCATAGTTAGTTGCCTAACTTTCTCCTCCAATTCTTTCACTGTGGCTTCTCTCTCAGCGACCATCTGCTTGAGCTGGTCTATGAGGCAGCTTTGATTCTGTTCTTCAACATTAAGCTGCACCCCCAGGCTCTGATGTCTTTCTTTGATCCTCCCATCCTGCTGGCTCAGGTTCTTTAAAATGACTTGCATTTCCTTCTGCTGGCTCTGGCAAAACAGAAAAGGCATGTGGGACACATGGTTTTTTATACATGTGAGACATTAAATGTGCATGAAGACAGCACTTTCAGCCTAAAGCAAGGGACAGGCACAGCTTTGAAAGGTTGAGAAACACAAGACCAACTTCAGTGTTGCAAAGGAAATGCATTAGCAGGAACATATATCAGGGACAAGCCTTTTCAAGTTAAGCAACTCATGAATAGATCGAACATCCATTATAGGCATCTATGCTGCCTGAGGACCTCTTTAGCAACACAGTATATTCAATATTTATCCATTACAAGATTTTATGACTGTTACATTTTTGTATACTAAATAAAAATTCATTTTATTTCCCTTAGTAAATTAAGATCTAGAAGAAAACAAGAAACTGGGGTGGCGGGAACTGCCTGGCTTTACTCTTGTTCAGCAAAAGTGCAATTTCAAGTGCAAAAGGCCTGTCCATTAAAAAGATATTGTTTACATGATATTCTACAACAGATGTAGTACAGTGGTACCCTGGGATACGAATTGATCGCGTTACGAAATTTCCGGGATACGAAAAAGTTAGATTGGAAAAAACTGTTCCGGGATACGATATTTTTTTCGGGTTACGAAATTTTTTTCGGCGCGAAATTCAAACGCAAAGCGCGGCTAGCGGCTTTCCAGCGCTAACGGAAAGCCTTTTCGGGTTGCGAAATTACTCGGGTTACGAACGGAGCGGCGGAACGAATTAATTTCGTAACCCGAGGTAGCACTGTATATCTTGATTTCAGTAAGGCTTTTGACAGGGTTCCCCATGACATTCTTGCAAACAAGTTAGTGAAATGTGGGCTAGACAATGTAACTGTCACATGGATTTGTAATTGGTTGACTGGCCGAACCCAAAGGGTGCTCAACAATGGCTCCTTTTCATCCTGGACAGAAGTGACCAGTGGGGTCCCACTGGGTTCTGTCCTGGGCCCAGTGATATTCAACATCTTTATCAATGACCTGGATGACAGGATTGAGAGCATACTTATCAAATTTGCAGATGACATCAAACTAGGAGGAATAGCTAATACTCCAGAGGACAGGAGCAACATTCAAAATGACCTGAATAGACTAGCAAGTTAGGCCACAGCTAACAAAATGAACTTCAACAGGGAGAAATGTAAGGTACTGCACTTAGGGCAGAAAAATAAAATGCACAGCTATAGGATGGGGGACATCTGGCTGAATGAAACTACATGTGAAATGGACCTGGGAGTCCAAGTAGACCACAAGTTGAACATGAGTCAACAGTGCGATGCGGCAGCTAAAAAGGCCAATGCAATTTTAAGATGCATCAATAGAAGTATAGTGTCTAGATCAAGAGAAGTAATAGTGCCACTGTATTCTGCTTTGGTCAGGCCCCACCTGGAATACTGTGTCCAGTTTTGGGCTCCACAATTAAAAAAGGATGTTGAAAAACTGGAGCATGTCCAAAGGAGGGTGACTAAAATGGTGAAGGGTCTGGAAACCATGTCCTATGAGGAATGACTTAGGGAGCTGGGGATGTTTAGCCTGGAGAAGAGATGGTTAAGAGGTGACATGATAGCCCTGTTTAAATACTTGAAGGGATGTCATATTGAGGAGGGAGCAAGCTTGTTTTCTGCTGCTCCAGAGACTAGGACCCGGATCAATGGATCCAAGCTCCAGGAAAAGAGATTCCACCTCAACATTAGGAAGAAGTGTAGTGGAGTCTCCCTCCTTGGAGGTCTTTAAGCAGAGGCTGGATGGCCATCTGTCAGGGATGCTTTGACTGAGAGTTTCTACATGGCCGGGGGTTGGACTGGATGGCCCTTGTGATCTCTTCCAACTCTGTGATTCTACGATTCTATGAGATAATTTAAGGAATTTAGTTACATGACCAAAGCCCCAATAAGTTGTGCTATTCTGCAGATTGGTTAGTTTAATAAAGGGCAAAACAATACTACTTTGGGCTGAAATAGATGGCTCTGAAGGGGCAGCTTCAAGCCACTCCTTCTGAAGGCGGATTGGAGCCACAGCAACTGTATGCCACAGCCCCAATTCATGTTGAAGCCACCTGAAAAAGGAGTGGCAAAGAGCCACTCCTTTATCGGGTAGCTAAAAGCCAGCTTTAAGGCACTCCAGCGGTGTGTAAAAGTCAGAACGCCCAGAAGCTGGCCTACATGTGTGTGGCTGCTCATTTGAAGCTGGCTTCCGGGCATTTTGGGGTCATGCATTATCTGCACACCATGCCCCCAAGATGCCTAGATACTGGATTTTTATGACAGTGTCAGTTGAAGCTTCCAATTTGTTCCTATATTCAAGGTGTTGTTTTGGACCACATTATCCCAAACAACAAAGATAACATATGCAAAGAGATCTTGTAGCGGCTTTGAGGCTGTGTGAAAGAAGTTGTAGCATAAGCTTTCGTAGACTTGGGTCCAAACTACACTGCAGAAATCATCCAGTTTGAGACCACTTTGCCATGGCTTAGTGCTAGGGAATTCTGGGAACTGCAGTTTTGTGAGACATTTAGCCTTCTCTGTCAAAGAGCTCTGATTCCACAATAAACTACAATTCCTATGATTCCCTAGCACTCAGCCAGGGCAATTAAAGCAGTCTCAAACTGGATTATGTTTGCAGTGTGTTTGACTTTGGTCTACTTCCTCAGATGCACCTGAAGAAGCAGACCTAGTCTATGAAAGCTTATGTTACAACTTCTCTTGCATAGTTACTTTCCAAGGCACTACAAGATCCCTTTGCATACTGATATTCCAGAAAAAGCCATTGCTCTCAGCAATTCCCAGAGTGTATGGTACAGGGGTTGGCTGGAAATATTGGTTCATTCAGTTTTGGAAAGTAATGCCCTGTTGTCACTGCCCTTCTTGGAAAATAGCACCTCTGTGGTATAACACAGGTATTAACTCACAATTTGAGACTACTTTAACTGGTACTGATTTAAAACTCCTTGCCATTTTGACATTTCATGCCCACACTCACCATTTCCTTGGAACCTCTTTTGAGCTGCAGCACTTCCCTTACCCAGAAACCTAGCTCTTCGTTCTTGCAAGCCTAACCTATAGAGTTCTGTTACATGGCACTCACCTGAAAGGCCAGGGGGGACGCTTTACCCACCCGGAGAGCCCGAAGGGCCATAGCCTCTCATGCATGGGGGGGAAATGTTTTGCCACCAAGATACCTTCTGGGAACCATGTTTCTAGGCCCCACAGGCCATTTAGGCCCAGGAGAAGACTTTTTAACAACATAAAGTGAGCAAAAGTAAATTTGTTTCAAAAAAGGGCTCGCCTGAGCCTAAATTGGGCCAGTAAGGGCAAAACCATGGTGAAAATGGTTTTGGGACATTTGGCGGGGGGGTGGTGGTGGTGGTGGTTTTGACCCTTGAGAACTTCTGGGCAGGCCAAAACTGTCCCTGGGGCTTCGTGCATTATGTAGCTGCACTTTTGTTATTGTTGTTGTGAGACTTTAAGTTGTTTCCAACTTATGGCAATCCTAAGGAGAACTTATCATGGGGTTTTCTAGGCAAGATTTGTTCAGAGGAGATTTGCCCTTGCCTTCTCCTGAGGCTGAGTATGACTTGCCCAAGGCTGCACTTTGCTCACCCTCAAACTAGCCCATTAGTATCTATTCTAATGAGCAGTAACTCGCTAGGATTGTAGGGTGAAATCATATACAGAGGTAGAGTTTGCAGTGAAGAATGGATGTGTGTGGAATATGCACATTTGAAACATCATGGGAGTTTAGACAGCCATAGGTAACAACCAGCATTGAATCTCTCTAGTATGAAGCACCAGCCTGAGCATACCGTTAAAGCGTCAATGAGCTCATTGTCATGCTTTCCTTTGTCCAGCAGGGTTGAAACTTGTTCCTTCAGGATTTTCACTTCATTGGACAGTACTTTGTTCCTAGATTTAGCACCATCCAATTTCTTTTTCAACTCCTCATGATCCTTCTGGAGGGCATTGTGTTCACTGGTAAGTTTCTGCAGTCAAGTAAAGACAGAAAGTAGAAAAATGTGAGCGGGTTACAGACTGCTGAAAAGCGGCGGTCTGCTGCCGCCGCTGGTTGCAGCGTCTGGGAACCGCAGAAGCCAAATGGCGCGGTTCCCGGACGCTGCAAAGAAGGAGCGCGAAAATTGCGCTCCTTCCTGGGCCCCAGAAGAGACGCCGCAAGTGCCAAAGCATGCACTCATGGTGTCATTTCTGGGGCGTGACGTGTGGACACAGCGCATCCGCTACATCAAGATGGCGGCGGCCGTGTGGAACGGCCGCCGCCATTTCGTCCAGACTCAGTCTATGCTAGGGTTAGGGTTATATCTGCTATAGTTTGTGATGGAAAAACCTACATGACTTTGCATTTGAATAACAGTTCTGCATTCCCATGGCTCCAAGATATTCTCCTCTGCACTTTTCTTTTAACACAAAGCAGATTACATCTGCATGGAAGAAAAATGTGAACAGCAACCATTTAATCCTCTTCCTTCCCTGCTTTTAGCTCAATGCTTCTTCACCCATATAGCCAAAGATACAGGGCCTTTCTATTTTCCATGAACAGTCCACACACACTCACTTTCTTGACAACAGTGTGCAACTGCACAATGGACTTCTAAGCACCGCATGCTATCACAAACTCATTGATCACTACACATAGTGTACATACCTCCAGTTTCCACCCAGAATGAACTACCAAATCTATTGCCTGAGATCACCTAGTGAGATTCCATATGCAAGTGGGAATTTGAACCCTGGTATCCAGAGTCCTAGTCCAACACTGAAACCATTACACGACGCTGGCTGTCACTGGACAAAACATAGATCGTGATTCTCCTGAAGAGCACAGAGCCTCTGTGTCTTTAGTGGCTGCCTTCTCTGTCAGAAACCAGTCAGGAGGCCAAACACTCAGATCCAAAAAAGACACTTTATTCGTACGCTCACTTCCTTACCTCCAGAGCTTCTTTCTTTTCTTTTTCCAAACTCCGGATCCTCTGCAGGTTTTTCTCTTGGGCAGATTCTTTCCTTGAGTCTGTAAGGTTTAACACTTCATCACTGCAACCGTTTTCAGATAGCCTGCTTTTGCCGTGGCCCAACTGGCTCTCAAGCTCGCGGACCTAGAGGAGAATGGAAAGGATATTCACATAAGACTAAATGCGGCTCAGCTGCATACTGACTGTTCCTCTTGAATGAGAAGGTAATATATGACCGGAAAAGATGGATCACCTAGGGTGAGCATAAAATACCCCAAGACACTCAAATTGTAATAAAGTCTCTTTTCAGTTCCTTTCCTGCTTGAGTGTGGGCATCAAAAAGAAATTTAAGCAAGTGATCACTCATAGTGAATTCAGCATTTGGGAAACCTTTCACTATTTACATACTCATGTTCATGCTGCCAACTTCTTTCTTTAGTTAATCTCAAAGGTGATACAAGATCTCTCTACATACTGATTCTACAGGCTAACATGACTATATCTTTGAATTTGTTCACACTCTGCTCATTTCCCACAATGTTTAAGATAGGAATGCCAGGAGGAAAATGTAGGACCAGTAAATCATGTGCTCTTCTGCTGAAAAATGGGCTTCCCTAATCAATCTACCCTACATACAATTTGGCACATGCAGAAAGACAAGGTGCTTACAAAGCAAACTAGGGATGAGAACTGTGCAGCCTGTTAGATGCTGTTGGACTGCAAGTCCCAGCAGAGCTAGTGGTAAAGGATGCTGGGAACTGTGTTTCAACAACACCTGGAGTGCTGCACATTTCCCATAACTGGAGTATGTTGTACCAAATTGACTCAAGTAAGCAAGTTAAACGTGTATGTGATAGGAAAACTAAAACTAATCCCCTACAACTCATTAGCCATGACTTTGGCAAAATTCCTCACTCCATAAACAAGGAGCTGGACAATAAGCATGAAGAAGAGGGGAGAAATGGAAACATCAACTCACTTTGCCTTGCAGGACAAGAATCCGCTGAGCCCGCCCGCGCCAGGTGCCCGGGGTGGTCAACAGATTCTGAATGTCAACGTCTTCTCCAACTTCATTTGCTAAAAGCTGAAAATTATATGTAGGTAGGATCACATCAAACCAGACATTTTACAGCAGAGATTTTAATGTTTTACTTAAATGTTGCAGCAACTTTAAGCACCAACAGCTTACTTATTTTTAGAAGGCCATAAAGTGAGTCCAAATTGGATTCCTATCCCATTTTTGAAGTTTCACTTCTCTTCTATTGCACTCTTAAAAAAAGATGGCTTTTTCACATAGGTGTTTTTAAAGCAGCTTCATAAGACATGTCAACACTTCTACCCAAATAAACACAGAACCCAGGTTGAGTTGACATGGTGAATCATCTTGGAAAAATCTGAGACATTCACTTGGGACTATGGGAACAGCTGCTCTAAGTTGGGACACAATAACTTTCATGTTTAGCCAGAGGAGAGATAATGCTGGAGATACCATATGACCTGAAAGTAACTTTAGTGATGGCTATTAGGATGAATTACTGCCAATACATTCAGTGATATATGAGAATTTTGATTTATGAGTAACATCAATACAAAAAAAAACATTACTAAGGCTTCTATATGGTGTGGTACAGAAGGAGGTCAATGTGGGGAGTGACACCATGAGTTACCACAATAGGTGACACCAACCCTAGTGTGCAACTATTATACATCATTATTTAATTAGTTAATTTGTATCCCACTTTTCTCCCATGTTTGGATTCAAGGTGGCTTCAAATAATTTAAAGAAGAATTTTAAATATTTATGCAAGTTTAAATTGTTTATGCAATTTAAAACTACTTCAGTGTAATTTATTTATATTCCATGTGGTTTTATAGACATTTCACCCCAAGTCAGTATAATATTGTTTGGTGTCTCTCCTGACAGATCTAATTATCAAGAAAATCCAGATTTCTGTGAGTTGCTGGCAGATTTTATTTCTCAAATAGTCTAAGCATTCAAGTCTGATTTTCAGTTGCACTTGCACCAGTCTATTGCGACTTTACAGTCTCAAAACTGAATATGGAACCTGAACCTCTAACTAGGCAATTTAAGGACCTGTATTCACCACAGCAATAGGTATTTTTTCTATGAACCTTTGTAGCCCTATTGTATCCAGTAGAGGGCAAATTTCAAAGGGAAAAAAGATTCCTTTATCTTAGCTGATAGCAATATATGGAAACAATCACAGAATGACTCCTACCTTCTGTGTCATCTTAAGCTCCTGTTTGGCAGTTTGGAGCTGGTTCCGATATTCAGAAATTTTGAGGTTGGCTGCTGTTAGCTTTTCTAGCAGAGCTTTCCCCTCTGGGTTCTCATGGTTGAAGAGAATGAAAAGGAATGCAGTTATTTGAGGAGTACAGAGAACCCCAATAACAGCAGACATTCATCAAAGAGGAAAGAAGTTTGAAGACTTATTTATTGACTTATTTATAGCATTTATGCATCCCTCTGATCGCATCAGAGCCTCTGAGGTGATGTACAATGAATACAAAAATATTTAGAATATATTTTTTTTAAAAATCCAGCAAGAATGAACATGGACCACATTTGCTTGGAATGGAAAAGGTTACAACTTCACTGGTTACAAATAAATAGTCTTGATCCACAGTACACTGGTGCCTCGGGTTACGAAATTAATTCGTTCCGCCATTCCTTTCGTAACCCGAAAAGGCTTTCCGTTAGCACTGGAAAGCCTATAGCTGCACTTTGCAGCATTTGAATTTCGCGCCGAAATGAATTTCGTAACCCGAAAAATATTTCGTAACCCGAAACAGTTTTTGCCAATCCAACTTTTTCGTATCCCGGAAATTTCGTAACCCGATCATTTCGTATCCCGAGGCACCAGTGTATGTCTCTGGATCCAGGCATCAGTAGCCTATGACAATCCTGTTAGCCTATGGCAATCCATTCATTGGTTGGCCCAACTGTCAACTAGTGGAAATCCATTCACCCAGCCCACCTGCTGGATAATACTGAAATAACATATGTGGGAATCCACTTGTGCGGAAGCCCCTGTGGTTCCCCTGCCATGTGGGAGTAAAACAAAGCCATATGCCTCCAGGTTAGGCATGGCCTGATTCCCTACACCCCCATAGTTCTTTAAAGGGACCCACATACCAGGTATGGGCCCTATCTACCCCCAAACTTAATCCAGCCCCCATGCCAGAACTACCCAAAGTTGTGACAACCAATATTAGCACTGTGATCGTACTAATTAATAAACTAATCATCTTTACAACAATCCTAACACTGAGGCGGTTGTGTAGGGATGACAATCAAAGCTGACTACTAGTATGGTGTAGGAAGCAGCTTACACATGCCAGAAGAGGACCTGAGTAAAGCCTTCACTTGTTCCTGAGCCTGCCAGCAACCGGGCTGCTTCTGGTTGGTTGGAGTTTCCTCTCCATACTAGACTCTGAGGAAATAGTGTGGATCTCTGGGAAAGAATATAGCACCCATCTTCCCTTTGCCCACAGCTGTGATACAGAAACAAGTGTTCCCTATGGGTTGAGAAACCCACTTACCAAAGATGTTTCTGTTGTTTTACGGGCTGATTGACTGTCTTTGTCCCCATGTGACTGCAGCTTGACAAGTACCATTTGCAACTAAGAAAAAATATATATATTTGCACAATTATAAAGCTGATTACCTGACAGTGTTTCTCTAACAAAGTACAGAAGCCAATGTACAAAGAGATGTGAACAGCTATCAGAGTCAAATGCAACAGTCTTTAGCCTGGCACCCACAATATACCACAAGGAGGAAAAGAACTAAGAAGCAAGTTAGAAGCAACAAGAAACAACATGTTGGCACCACATAAAATCACTGTCAGGTTTCCAGCTGCTTGCTGGGCTCAGAGATGCAAAGCAGATAAGGTGAAGTGGATCTTATCTAGCAATCTGGGCAATTATCTTGTCTTTATTCTCTGTTATCAAACTGAATTTATGCAACACACTTATAACAGAAGGTAGCCTTACTTCTTTCTCCAGCCCTTTGATTCTGTTATTCAGCTGTTTCACTTTGGCTTTCTCCCTTTCAGTTTCAGCAGTCAAATGTCGATTCTGTTTTGCCAGTTCAACAATTTTAGTGGCTGCAACATCTCCTACTAAGCCAGATGTGCCTGCAAAAGGAGAAAGGGAAGAAAGCACTATTACTATTATTATATTTGAAAACTTTTTTGCTTTTCTAATCTAGCCAATATTAGAATCTAAGGTAAAACTGGCATAACTATACATCAGTACTATTAAAATGTCTAATGTGTCTTTCTCTGGACAATATTCAGAGTGGCTCAACAGCAGTGAAAAACTACACAATTTTAAACAGCTAAATATGCATGGCATGGGGTTGGACTGGATGCCCCTTGTGGTCTCTTACAACTCTATGATTCAATGATATAAGCAGGTCTGGGTCTGAATCATGCCTGGATGAGAGATAATCTGGGAAAGTACAACGGTCCTAGAAGAAAGGTGTGTAAAATTAGAGAGAGATATTATTATTGGATTGCTTTTGTGCCTGTCATAGTATTTCCTTGCCAAGATTTTTCAGAGGGGGTTTGCCTTTGCTTCCCCCTCAGGCTGAGTGTGTGACTTTGTCCATGGGCACCCAGTAGACTTCCATGGATGAACGAGGATTTGAACCCTGCTCTCCAGAATCATACTCCAATTGTCAAACCACTACACAATACTGGCTCTTTAGCGTATTATTGGATCACAATAGCACAATTATGAAACGCAAAGCAAATTTAAGATCATAGGGAAACATGTCTTTAGCCAGAAACGTTGCGGTGACAGAAGTAAGAGTATACTAGGAGTAGACGCGGAAATCAATGACAGAGGAAGGATAGCCCTGAGCAGCACAAAGCATTTTGAGATATTTCACTGCTTAGTGTTTGACCAAAATAGCTTTCACCATTCTAGCACCTTCCAGTAGTGAGATTCTTACCAAGAAACAGAGCTGAATGTTGCATGTATGTTTTTCTTTAGATGACCAGAAATAAAAAACTACAGAGTTTCTCAAAAATGAAGGAAGAAATGAACAATTCATGGGGGTAAACCTGGAGATTGTAACTCATCCTTCCCTATGGCTTTGCCCCTTGTTGGACAAAAGGAAGAATCTAGGAAAGATAGGAAGGTTACGTTTTTAAAAATTGAGTTGTACGAGTCAGTTGTTTGGATAAGAAAAGTGAGAACCTTTTCTCCCCCTCTCCCAAAATGTTTTTCTTCATAAAGAAATTTATTTACAGGGCTAAAAGAAATACGGCATTTTCAATGAAAAGGGTTAATTACAAGTCAAACAAGGGATCTTTTTAGATGGAATAAGATAAATATACAGATCATTACAGTGCACTCTTTTCAGAAATGTTTATATGGTGTAGGAATTTGGGATTTTTCCTTTCCCTTAAAGCCTTTTAAAAACAGTGTTCCCCCCAGAAGTACATTGTGGTGGTCTCACGAATGCCAAGAAATTCATATAGGTACTCATATTGGCTTTATTAAAAGTCAGACTGTTCCCTATTTTTCAAATGCCAGGTAGTTTCTTTTCTCCCTATCACATCTTTTTCTCCTTTTCTCCCAATCTCATTCTCTTAAATTCTGCAAAGTAAATTGCAAAAATAAAGCATGCTTTAGCTAAATTACTTGGTGAAGATTTAATATCGTTCCATTGTAGAATGCATCCAATCTTGTTTTGTATTAAGTTTTCTAATGCTCCTAAACTATCTGTATTACTTGACACTTGTTGCTCTATGACCCTTATAATTGCTGCAGCCCACATAACCTGAAGGAGTATGCAGAGAGCTGAGAAGAGGCGTGGTGGCCTATAAAGCATCTGTGTTTACCCATCAGAGCAAATCTTTCCTCCTCTAACTTCTGTTGGAGTTGCTTGATCTCAAACTCTCGTTCCTTCAGCAGTTTGTATAACCTGCCATTTTCATCAACAGTTTCACGAAGCTGGCTCTGGAGACGCTCATTTTCATTTTCCAGCAATCTGAGGAAGAATATATATTCTTTTTAAAGCTTGCTATGAATTGTGAATGTTGTTCTGATGCCAGAGAACGAGAGAGAGAGAGAGAGAGAACTGTAGTAAGTGAAAAAACAGTGGCCATTCCTAACATATAATAGTTATGAAATTCTTTGCTTTAAGATGTTGTGATGACCAATAGCTTGGGAGGGAGGATCTTCCTCTACAAATGCCCCATGCCTGAACCCACACTAGTTTAATGGAACTAGAATTGTTTGCCTCATAAAGTTTAGCTGTGATTAACTGCATCTGATCACAGTGATGCAGTTACTTTTGTCTCATATAATCCATTATCGTTAGGCACGCTGTCTTGGAATTCTGGGAAATAAAATCCAAAATATCTGAAGGACCATTTTTGGCTTTAAGGACACAGAGAATCAAACCACAGACATATATAACCAAGCATATGTTCCCACAATGGTCAACAATATACCTCAGAAAGGCCCACAGCAAGACATGAACACAAGTAGCACCTTCTTATGTGTGCCTGACTTCCTCAGCAACTGTTACTCAGAAGGATACTGTGTCTGCTAAAGAAAGTAATATGCAACTATCATGTAGTTTAGCTTTCATTGAGTATTTTAGTAGTTACTCCTGGAAACACAAAGTTGGATTAGATAAATTGGTTTTATCCTGTAAAACAGTTACCTAAAAACTGCACAGTACTGTCAACTACATTTAAGAAAATATGGAGGCCTGTTTGCAGCTTCCAGGTCCAGAAAACCTTGGAGCCACAAACACCAGGATATTAAATAGCTACAGAACAAGAACTCTTAAGTGTCCTGTTCCACAATACACTCCAAGTAGATACTTAATGTGAGGCAGTATATTTTGATGTTACTTCTTGAACTGCAAATAGGGCAATGAATAACACTGAATATTGGGAATGGGAAGGAATGTATTTATCCCTCATTTAACAGCATAAACTCACCTTGCAAGGACTGGAATCCTCTGCATTTCCCTGCTGTAGAAGCAGATCCAACCATAAGCTCTCTTTAGCTATTTAGGAAGCTAAATATTAGTTACTTTCGTAACCCGAGGCACCACTGTACATGGTTTTTTGTGGGTTTTTGGGCTATGTGGCCATGTTCTAGCTAGAAAAGGGCCACATAGCCTGAAAAACCCACAAAAAACTCTGGATGCCGGCCATGAAAGCCTTCGACTTCACATTAGTATAATACATGCTTCAGCTTCCTAAATATTAGACCAAATGAAGGTATGATTGCATCTGCCCCAACAGTTAACCTTGGGGAGTTCTGCCCTGGTTTTGCACCACTGTGTCTCCTATGCAGAGGACTGCAATCTCTGCAAGTCCTGATCTAAAATCTAGGTAGATGTCATGCAGATTCCCCATTTCTAACACCACACACATGTTAATGAAGTCTATTGTGACAGTGCATGAATCCTGTAGGTCACCCATTACGTGTTAGTGCACTACAAAGGTTGTGTCAGATTTACACAGACTCCCCACATCTTTTGTTGTTGTTGTTGTAGTTTTACTGATGGTGGAACCTATCTTGACCTTTTACCTTTTATTTGTGTCCTCATTTGGCGCTTCATTGTCCAGATTAGCAAGCTTGGATAAGTTGAGATCATCTTGGACTCCAAAGGCATCGTTTTGGTCATCATGTTTGCTTTTCATGACGCTTTGTTGCCTTTCCTTCTTTCTCTCCATCAGGTGTTGCATTCTCTTTTGCTGCTGTTCTTGCAGAGTTTTGAACTGCATTTTTAAATTTTCAATTACTTCTACATTGACATCCATCATTCACTTTTTAAAGGGAGGAAAAAAAGAGAGCAAATGAAAGCAGAACACTTACATCTCAAGAAGACCTTTCAGAAAGCTTAATGAGCTTCATCCACTCCTCCTTGGTCGTCTTCATCCACTCCAGTGTGTCCACCCTGTCTATTTTCAAACACTACAATTTCCCACCAAAGTCTACTAATACGAGCAACCTTTCACTCGACAGGTGGCTTGTGAAGCTCTGGAGGAATCGCTATACTGCATTCATTTAAATGCAGACAATATTCTGGGCATCACAATTCAAAAATGAAGTTGAGAAACTGGAGCATGTCCAGAGAAGGGTAACCAAAATGGTGAAGGGTCTGGAAACCATGAAGCCCTATGAGGAGATACTTGGGAAGCTGGGTATGTTCACCCTGGAGAAGAGAAGGTTAAGAGGTGATATGATAGACCTGTTTAAATACTTGAAGGGATGTCATATTGAGGAGGGGGAAAGCTTGTTTTCTGCTGCTCCAGAGAGTAGGACACAATGGAGCAATGCATGGAAGCTCCAGGAGAAGAGATTCCACCTCAACATTAGGAGGAACTTCCCGATAGGGATAGCTGTTCAACAGTGGAACACGCTTCTTCCTCAGAGTGTATTGGAGTCTCCTTCCCTGGAGGTGTTTAAGCAGAGGCTGGATGGCCATCTGTCAATGGGGATGCTTTGATTGAGAGTTCCTGCATGGCAGAAGGGGGATTGGACTGGATGGCCCTTTTTGGGGTCTCTTCCAACTCTATGATTCTGTGATTCCATGAATGCAAATATGGACAAGATATTTCCTGACATCCAAGGGCAATCCTTGTTTTTACAGCACTGTTGAAATAATGCAGGGAGAGGGTGAGAATTGGATGTGGGGGACGGGTGAGAACAGCATCGCAGCATATACATGCGGGGGATCCGTTTTGGGGGGCCCTGTGAGTTACAAAACTCACGCATATTCAAACCCCATAGGCTTGAATGGGGTGCGTGCATGGGGGGGGCCGCACACTCATGGTGCATGTCCCCCATGCACATACCCCATTCAAGTCTATTGGGGTTAATGGCGGTTGCCCCTCTACGGACATTCAAGTCCGTGGATCTCAAGTCTGCAGACTTGGAGTTTAGAGAGAGAGGGAGAGGCATTCAGTATATATATATATATATATATATATATATATATATTCAGAGAGTATGCGGCATTCAATACATACAAAGTGTGTGTATATATGTATATATATATAGTGTGGCATTCAATAGTTGGGAGAGTGAGTGTGTAATTCAATACATAAAGTATATATATATATAGAGAGAGAGAGAGTGTGTATATATACTGTATAGTGGCATCAATATATATATAAAGTGTATGTGTATGCATCTATCTATCTATCTGTCTAGCTATCTATCTATCTAGTGTGGCCCTCAGCAGCGCTCCAGTCGAGGCAACCTGCTGCTGGAAGGACCCCGGACTGGCCCCCAGCCCTCCGACCAACGCAGCGGCGCACTCTGGGTTCTTACCCTGGCATCCCCCGCGAGGCCTCCCTTCCTTCCCGGCCTCCTGCTCCTCCTCCTCCTTTCGGGGCGAGGCGTAGCGAGCGACTGGGCAAAGGCCCCGAGAAGGACCCCGAGAGGCCTAAAGTTTTTCTTGACGCGGTCCCTTTGGCAACGGTCGCCATGGCGACGCCGAGGGCCTAGTCGCGGAGACGAAGCCTGACTAGAGTTAGACTGAGAAGGAAAAAAGGGGCGGGTTTTTGTTGTTGTTTTTCCACAGCAGAGAAAAATGGGGGCGTTTTTTGTGTCTGTTCCATGCAGCGAGGCTTCACTCTGAAGGTGTTTGCCAAGGCCAGAAGCCCGTCGTTTAAACCGCCAAACTTTGGGCCTCCCTGTGTTTTGGACTCCATCTCCCAGCATCCCTCACTGTTAGCTCAGATGGCTGAGGGTTCTGGGAGTCGAAGTCCAACCCCCCCTAGAGGCCCAAATAGTGCTAAATACATACAGTTCTTAACAAAAAATGGCGTCCTACTATCTTCTCTGTGCAGAAGTGATGCCCAAAGTTTGGTTTCCAGATGTTTTTTATTTCATCTCCCAGAATTCTTCCTGACTGTTGAACCAGCTGGCAGGGGTTTCTGGGAGTTGGAGTCCAAAATAGTTAGAGGACCAAAGTTTGGGAACCATTTAATTAATTTATTATTATTATTATTATTATTATTATTATTATTATTATTATTATTAGATAGGGCCCCTGATGTCTGCTGGGGTTTGGTTCCAGAACCCCCCTTGGATACTGAAATCCATTGATGCCCAAGTCCCATTATATACAATGGGGGAATGATGATGATGATGATGATGACAACGACTAGATAGGGCCCCCGGAACACGGCCTCATAGTCCGAAAATCCCACAAAAAACATGGATGTCTCCTGTGAAAGCCTTTGACTTTACATTAGGGCCCCTGGTGTCTGCTGGGATTTGGTTCCAGGACCCCCTGTTGGATAACAAAACCTGTGCATTATCAGGTCCCATTATATATTGGTGTATTATTATTGTTGTTGTTGTTGTTGTTGTTGTTATTATTATTATTATTGGATAGGAATAATATCTATGAAACCCCCTTGGATACTAAAATCTGTGGATGTTCAAGTCCCATTATACACAGTTGGGAATAACTATAACAACAACTAGATGGGGCCCTTGGTGTCTGTTGGGGTTTGGTTCCAAGACCCCCCTTGGATTCCAAAATCTGTGGATGCTCAAGTCCCATTATATTTCCAATTCTGAGCCGGGATTCGAAGCCTGGTCTCCTGACTCCAGAGTCGTAGTCCCGGTTTTTTCTCCTCCCAGTTTACCAACTGCGAATGTAGGCTGAGATTTATGAGCAGAGCCAACCAGAAGGAGTTTTTGGCTGAGTGGCTTAAGCCTCTGCTGCTGAACAGGAGTGCGTGCCCATACAACAAATTCTAGGGATGGTAGCGCAATGAGCTGTGCAGTTCCCATGGGGCAGGCCGCCAAATTTTTCCTTGAGTAACATCAGGTCAATGCCCTCTGATTGTAAAATGGATTTTATTAAATGCTTTCCTGGCATTGCTTAGCCTTAGGGCAATGCCAGAGCAATTGAATATTGAGAACCAGTTGCCTCAAGAGAACTCACAGTTACGAGCAGCACCTTAACTTCGTGTTACACTGGAATCGTGGAGTTTAACCTCAAAAATGTACACAATACATATAGTGATGAAGTACTGGGAAAGTGACTTAGGCACGGATGATAAAACCTGGGGAAAACAGCAGAGCAAAATTCTGATATGAGCCATTTCTTTAAAGGTTGGAGAGTATGGCCAGTGCTCCTTTTCCTGCATCAATACTGAACTATTGCTTCAAAAACTGTCAGACATCAACTCACACAGCTGATGTTGTTGGTGGTGTTGTGGTTGTTGTGGTTATTTCTAACTTATGGCGACCCTAAGCCCATGGAGCTTCGAAAGCTTGCAACAAGTATATTGTACATTTTGGTTGGCTAATAAAGGTTTCACATTCTATACACTGTAACAGTTTTAATAACCCAAAACGAGTGCAATAAGACTACGGAGATTATCACACTGGGAAAAGGACATCCTTGTCCTGTCTTTATCACGTAAAAGACTTTCAAATGACATCACACTTATCCAGACTTTATCCCATCTGTGAAGTGCAATTGCCCATGACTGCGTGAAAGATTTTCTGACAATATCGTGCTGATCCTGTCATTGTCCTGTCAGTGAGGTGGAATTGTCCTGTCATTTCCCTTCGTTTTTGAATAACGGAATAACCTGTTAATACTAGTGAAAGGACAATTATACTTCACTGACAAGATAATGACTGGATAAACACAATGTTTATGGTAGCCTAAGAATGGGATAAGAACAGAAGAGCCTTCCGCCTCGCTCCTGTCCCCGTTTGGAAATCTCATATGCATTGCTCACAAATGCTAGCTTAATGGAATTTCGCCATGTGCAGAAACCAGATTGCTCCGTGTGTGTGTGCGTGCGTGCGTGCGTGTGTGTGTGTGTGTGTGTGGAGGCGTATCTAAGGTGATATGTCAAAAAAAATAATTTTTCTTTTGGGTACATGTGCTGACTTACAGATATTCAGTTCTTAATGACTGAGAGGCAAGTTTATTGATCCTGACTTTTGAAGCTAACGTTTCCTGTGAGTAGGGTCTTGCACTCAGAAGGTATCTCTTCCACATCCAAAAGAAAGACACATCAAAGGAAAAACTGAGAGGGACCTTGTCCGCTGATTTCAGCACCAAGTGGAGAAATGCTAACTCGCAACATCCAATCTCTTCCCTGAGAAAGATACCATCTACCCTGTCCCAGAGGTACGGAATATGTGCATGTACAACCTCAGACACACAGCTCCTTTGTGTAAGCCAAGACTCTGCTTCAGAATCTAAGTGGAATGCAATAATTGTGTTGTGTAAAAGAGATCACAAGATATACTTTTATTAGGCTTTTATAAAGACACTTTTTCTAGCCAGTGAAGGGTGGAAACAGGGAGACATTTTGAAATTCCTTCCCTTCCTCCTCAATTAAAATAATATACAATCTAAACCACAACTCCTTTAGAGAAAGAATTCTGGGGTCAATTACTTGCCCTAAGGCCAGCATTTTAAATCCCTGTTGCCCACTTCCACTCATGCATTCTTCCCATCTTCTATTGCAGCTGACATTGTGATGTCTTCCTCCTTTCCTTGCTTGCACAAGGAGGTAATCCCCTCTACATGGCTGTCATGGGCCCTCTGATGCCAAAGATCTCCCAAGATCCAACAAATATGCTTCATCCTGGAGTGCAGACAGAGCTAGCTCCATACCTTCCAACTGTCTCAATTTGGCAAGGACAGTTCTGACTAAATCCTATATCACTATATCAGATGCTTTTAAAAGGTCCCGGTTTCTTTCTGTTCCTCCCATTTTCCCCCTTTGGCCTCAGCTTATTTCGATTACTGCAGACGGATCAAAGTGAAAAAGTAGCTTGCAGTCAATTAACTCAGTGGAAGGAGAAGGGAGAGAAGAGGGCAGAAACCTCTCCTTCCCAGTAAGCAGAAGCAGTCTGTGTGTTATTTTTTGTGGGTTTTTTGGGCTATGTGGCCATCTTTTAGAAGAGTTTATTCCTGACATTTTGCCGGCATCTCTGGCTGCTATTTCTTATTGAAACTTAAACTATTTGTTGTTATTAACATCCTCGGGTCGATCCCAACTCATAGTGACCCTATGGATGAGACATCTCCAAGACTCCTTATCCTCCACTTTTCTGCTTAGGTCCTGTAAATTCATACCCGGGACCACCTTACTAGAGTCCATCCATCTAGCTTGTGGTCTTCCTTCCTTTCTACTTTCTTCCACCTTTCCCATCATTATTGTCTTTTCCAGTGAGTCATACCTTCCCATGATGTGGCCAAAATATGACAGTTTCAACTTAATCTTTTGGCTTTTGGGGAGATTTCAGGCTTGATCTCTTCTAGGACCCATTTGTTTGTCTTTTTGGCTGTCCATGGTATCCTCAGCACTCTCCTCCAGCAACACATCTCAAATGTATTGATTTTCTTCTTATCCATTTTCTTCACTGTCCAGTTCTCATATCTGTATTGGTAATAGGGAAATGCAATTGCTGCTATGATTCTACCTTTTATGCTCAGTTGTGGCCCCATTCCCACTTGCTCATTTGCCCTGGGTAGATCCGGTCCGGAACTGCTAAGCCAGTACTGAATCTCCCCAGAAAGAAGTTCCCACTACCCTTTACATTGATCAATGCAATTTGCCCCTCTGAAGTTCACATTTGCAGTACTGCTTTAAAATGGACCCTTCTTTGTTGTCAATCAAATTCACTTCTGCTTTCGTCAAAGGTGACATATCCTACAACCATTGGCCAACGGAATGGGTGCTTTCCCCCTCCTTTTTTAAAAAAAAACTGGCAGCAGTGTTCGCATATTCTGTCAACTTGTCAAATTTAAAAACCTCCAGGTGTGTGTGTGTGTGTGTGTGTGTATGTTGTGTGTATTTGGGTCATTACAGATTATGGCAACTCTAAAACGACCCCATCCTGGGGTTTTATTGGCAAGATTGGTTCAGAGGAGATTTGCCATTGCTTTTCCCCTGAGGCTGAGAGAGTGTGACTCCCCCAAAGTCACCTCATGGGTTTCCACAGCCTTCCCTCTGCATGCCAGCCTCTAGCTTCCCTTTCACTTCCAGCCCAGCATTTCCTCCTCTTTGGAGCCTCTTCCCTTCCCTTCCCTTCCCTTCAAGCCCAATGCCACCTCCACAGCCCTTGCCTCCCCCTTGGATGCCAGCCTTTTCCCTTCCCTTTGCTTCCAGCCCAATGCCACCTCCGAAGCCCTTGCCTCCCCCTCGGATACCAGCCTCTTCCCTTCACTTCCAGCCCAATGCCATCTCCTAAGCCCTTGCCTCCCCCTCCCCAGCCTCTTCCCTTCCAGCCCAAAGCATTCATGTAATCTGTCACAATAATAATAATAATAATAATAATAATAATAATAATAATAATAAATGTTGCTTGCAGGGGAGGCCACCTCACAATGCCATCTCTGCATCCTCTTTCTTTGCTTTCCCCCCCCGATTGCCACCCCAGAATGCCATCTCTCCTTACATACACATATGTAGCAAAAGCATTCACACATTGTATCAATTTGCCAAATTTAAAAGGGAACACAAGCATTCGCATATTCTGTCACACACACACACACAAAATAATTTTTAAAAAATGCCGCTTGCAAAGCGACCGGTGCGAGAGGGGAGGCATGTTCTGCCCACTGCCCTCCCTCTGACCTAAATCCCTCCCCTGAACTTGACCCGATCAGGACCGGGGCCAAGTTCACATTTGCCGGCAGCAGGGAAGAAATAGGTTTTCCAAAAACAAACAGGAAATAATCCACTTTCGGAAAAACCGCTCTAAGGGGGATTTGCCCTGTATCTGATGTGCAAGACTCTGATCCTGATGTGTTTAAACCAGTGCCAATAGGAACTTCCCACTTTTAATCCAGATTACAATTCGGTACAAAAGGTAGTCTGAATGGCTCCTGTATATCTTTACTCTTATGGATCCTTTCTAGCCATAAAATGGAGCCTTGGCTTTATTTCCAGTACATTTTATGGCGGACGAGAGATGCTACAACACACCTGCTGAACCATGCATCTCGTAAACATATGTTTTCACACCCACCATGAAAACCAGTCTGGAATCTTACTCCTTTGAGCAAGCCCCATACATAGGACCCATCAGTTCTCCAGTTCATAACCCTGGTTGCTTGTTGTGAGCCAAGGTGCATAGACTAAGAATGAATGGCATAATAATGGAGGCGGTGCACCTGAATTAAGATGCAGGTATTAATAATGCAAGCAGAGCAGCTTCTGACAGCTCAGACAGAATGAAGCAACTTTGCCAGTCCTGCCAAGTGATCATGTGCTTTATAGATAGAGGTGTGTGTGAAGTTTGTTGTCTGTTGACAGCAGCTTTTGCTCCAGTCATGATGTTTTGGGAGACTGTGCTCTTGGCTTTTTTAGCATCTCTCTTCGCAACTGTTATTGGTGGACTATATGCGATAGGAGCCTTCCGCAAGAGAAAAGCCAAGGAACCACCATTGGACAAAGGTTTCATTCCATGGCTAGGCTATGGTATAAATTTCAAGAAAAACCCAGTGGAATTTTTGGAAAGGATGAAGAAGAAACATGGGGATGTTTTTACAGTGCTAGTTGGTGGCAATTATTTACATTTTGTGATGGACCCTCATGCTTACAGTCGCATCATAAAGGAGTCAAAAGACAAACTGGACTTCAACACATTTGCTTCTGTGATAGTTTTCAATGCGTTTGATTTTCACACATCAGAATCTCATCATAAGATTGTGCAAACAATTAGCAAGAAGTATCTCAATGGGAAGAATCTAGCTGTCCTGAACCAGGTTATGATGGAGAAATTGGAGACTGTCATGCTTCACAGCCAAGGTTCAGGCGGGAGAAAAAGATCTTGGCAACAGGATGGAGTCCTCCACTTTAGCTACAAAACCATCTTCCAAGCAGCTTTCCTGACTTTGTTTGGCACTGATCCAGACCAACATGTTGCGGAGGAAGAAAAAGCTGGAGAAAACAACCTCATGCAATGTGGAGAGCTATTTGACGATTTTAAGAAATTTGACAATTTCTTTCCCCAAATGGCTCTTAGCCTTCTGGATCCTCTGGGCAAAAAAGAAACACAGAGGTTGAAACACATCTTCTGGAATGTTCTGTCTGTAGAAAAGGTTTATCGGAAGAACAACATCAGCAGTTGGGTCACTGAGCAAGATCGCCAGATGGCTGAAATTGGAATGACTGAGAAGATGAGAGCTCAATTCCTCTTTCTTCTCCTCTGGGCATCTCAAGCTAACACCGGCCCAGCTACCTTCTGGATTCTTGTCCATCTCCTAAAATATCCAGAAGCAATGAAAGCAGTGCGGAAAGAATTGGATAATGCACTAAGAGAGATTGGTCAAGAGATAGAGTCAGACAGCCCCATGATCCATGCCACATTGAATATGATGAAGACCCCTCTTCTGGACAGTGCAATACAGGAAACGCTGCGCTTGAAAGCAAGTCCTTTTCTGTTCAGAAGTGTGATGCAGGACACAAACATTAAGATGGCTGATGGAAGAGAATACGTCTTACGGAAAGGAGACCATCTACTTCTTTTCCCCTACATTTCACTACATATGGATCCAGAAATCCATCCTGATCCTCAGAGATTCAAATATGACAGGTTCTTGAACTTGGGTGGCACCAAACAAGAATTTTATAAGAATGGGAAAAAGCTGAAGCATTACAGTATGCCCTTTGGTGCTGGTCCCTCTATGTGCCCCGGGCGATTCTTTGCCGTTAGTGAGATGAAGATGTTTGTGATCCTGATGCTCACCTACTTTGACATGGAACTGGTTAATTCAGAAGAGGAGATACCTCCAGTAGATGGAAGCCGCTATGGGTTTGGAACCACACATCCTTCTCATGATATTCAGTTTAGGTATCGATTACGAGTGTAACCTAGCTTTCATAGCTTTCCAGCACATGGGAGGGGAGGCTTTAAAGTTTTCTCATTTCATCATGAAAATTATTGGATTACAATAATTTTGACAACTTTTTGCTGCCTCAGCCACATTCTCCTTCCCAGTCATTTTAGGGGATAAATGGTCTATTGTTTAAGACAGTCCATTGCTTAGGGGATAAATGGTCCATTGCTGCTCATCCTCATTTTTTAATCTTATGGTGAGTGGGCTGTTATAGACCTACAGGAGGAAGCTTCTGCATGAAAAACTTGCCATATATTCCTAGCCTGGGTGGGTTCCTGAATTGAGCTCCAGCCAGCCTGGAATGGGAGCCTCCTAATTCTGATATTAGGGTAAACATAAGGATATTGAGGAGTAGGTACACTTAATCTTTCTCATCTATCCTTTTTCCGTGGTGCTGCACAGACCTAGAGAATCAGAATCGGCTGGCTGTCAGCACCCAAAACTGGAAATCTTACTGCTATTTGTGAAGTCCAAATTCTCTGTGCCGACAATGAGATGTGTTATCTCAGTTACACAGAGGTTTATTATCTCTTTATTATTTTTGGCTGGCCGTATTTCATTTCCAAACTTCTAGGTGTGACTATTTGAGTTCACTACCGAACGTTGCTTTTGTATTACCTTAGTGAAGTCTTTCTGTTCTGCCATATTATAAGCTATTGGGGATTCAAGTGCATCAATTCCCCTTTCCACCTTGAATGTTTCTGTTTTTGTTTTGCAAACTAATGCTTCATATTCCATAGTTCTCATACAGAGTACTACATTCATCTTTCCAAGTTGGGCTATTTCATAGTCTCCACTTTTCCCTTTTTAGTATAGGCAATGCCCCTGAGAGAGTATATTGTATGTGTGGGTGGTTCCATTTTGTTTCCAGGCTTGACCATCCAATTTCGTTGCTAACATAGATAGTGATTGTATATTGTACCTATTGTTGCAAAACAAATTAACTGTGTTAATACTGTGGAACTTTAGTACTGAAATGGGCTTATTGATTATGCTTTCATTTTGTTTTGTTGACTGCTACTGGTTTTTCTGACTGATTCACACTGAGTTCATTTGGGATATTCATTTAATAGATAGAGGCCAAACAGAGGTGAACCCAGCTATGGTCCGTATGCACCTGAGTAACCCAGAGCTCAATGAGTCATAAATGTGTGGAGTCATAAATGCTAATGAATAGTCATTAAGGGTGATAGACTGAATGCCAGAATGAACAAGATGTGGAGATACAGAGATACAGATCTTTGAAAGACCCCAATGCAGCTGGGCAACCCATCAATTTTGAATTTGTACCAAGTAGGTCTCTGTTTATTTTACTGCAGTAATTTTAAAAGAAAGTGTTGCTTCCTTTTCCTACATATTTTCAAACACTGCATTTTGTTTCCCCTTGGAGCCAACGTACCAATATTGCCCTTTGAATTTTCATTGCTTTCTATTATGCCATTAAATAAAGAGCTAAATTTCTTATACGGTATTTGACTCTCTATTCCCACATTCACTGAAACTGTTGTAGCCGTTTCAAAAGTTAGCTCTGTCTCTGTGAACTTGAGTAACCCAGAACCTTCAAAGACTTTTGCAATGTGCTGTACATTGGGCAACCTCTGTAGCAAGTTAAGAAACTTCAGTTAGTTCAAAGCACAACAGCAGAGATGTAGCCAAGGGGGGGGGGGGGTTTTTGGGGGTCCGGACCCCCCCCTTCCAATAGAAAAATGAATGGTATGTCACCCACAGCAAAGCAAATTGAGGATTGACCCCAGGGGCTGTGCTGTTCCCAATGGAGCAAACATGCTGGGAGTTGGTGATATTTGTTGCTGTACTTTTTAAACTAAGGAGTGAAACACACAGGCCAAATAAAGCGGTTTGAAATTGCTTTGGAGGTGGACCATTTAGATGATGCACATCTCCAAATGGGGTGGAAATCACATCAAAGCTGCACTCCAGGGTTAAATACCAGAGCAAAAAAACTCCCCAGAATATTCTGATTTAGTCCAGAAAATGCACACCTTCAACCCTGCATATAAATGCCCCAATGTGAGAGTGGTTCCAAAGGAGCGATCTAGCCTAACTCTAACCCTAAAGCTGCATATAAACACAATGGTGCAGGTGTTCAATTTGATGTACCCAAATGGTCGGGGCAGCGATGGGAAAAAAAGGAATGTGTGACACCTCCAATGGATGTAATTACAACATACACAAACCAGACAGTCCAAGAAGGGGCATGGGGTGAAGAAGGGTAAAAGGGGCATGTAGGGAGGTCTCCACGATTGTGCTTTGCCAGTGTCCATATTTGTTATGTGTGCCAATGTGATACATGTACAATGCATATTTTTCTTACCTATGCAGAATTTCTTCTGTATGCACAATTTTTTCAACAATTGCCCCCCCCCCCCAATTTCTTCAAATGCAATCTAGGCTGCATGACTGGCAATTTCACACTCTCTGGGCTATCTCAGACCCAGCAACAACCCTCAGAAAACAACAGCAAAGTCAAAATGTGGTTCAACTAAGTGCTTACAGAAGCAGCCTGAAGCATGCACTCTGGGCCTGGTGAGATACAACCACCGTTACCATTGCTAGCCATATGGTGTTTTTAATAAATAATAATAATAATAATAATAATAAAACTTTAATTTATATCCCGCTTTTTGTTTCCACAATCAAAGCGGCGTACAACCTTTAAAAAATACAATATATACAATTTCCCCCCTTAAAAAAGGATTAAGCAATTCCATCTATTAAAATTACAGACAATAAAAATCTAAAACCAGTACAATAATAAAATAATGGTGGGCAGAGTCTTTGCTTGTATATGTCTGTGGGGGGAGCGTTACATGGCCAGGATCTATTCCGGGAAGGCCTGCCGGAAGAGATCCGTCTTGACAGCTTTCTTGAAGCTCTCTAGGTAGGCAATTTGACGGATCTCGTCCGGCAGGCCATTCCATAAAGTGGGAGCGATTGCAGAAAAAGTCCTCTGGTAGGTTGCCGTCAATCTGGTCTTTGTGGACAGCAACAAATTCCTCCCAGAGGATCTGAGGGTACGGGGCGGATTGTACGGAAGGAGGCGGTCCCTTAAGTAGGTTGGGCCCAAGCCATGGAGGGCTTTAAAGGTAATGTGCAACACCTTGTACTGTGCCCGGAAACGAATAGGCAGCCAGTGGAGTGATTTTAATATAGGTGTAATATGGTCACTCCTAGTTGTTCCTGTAATCAATCTGGCTGCCATATTCTGTACCAGTTGAAGTTTCTGGACTAGGCACATGGGTAGCCCCATGTAGAGTGCATTGCAAAAATCAAGTCTTGAGGTTACCAGCGCATGTACTACAGTTTCGAGGTCACTCCGTTCCAGGAGAGGGTGCAGCTGACGTATCAGCCGGAGCTGATAACAGGCACTCTTGACTGTCGCATTCACCTGATTCCTCATCTGAAGCGACGAGTCAATAAGCACCCCTAAGCTGCGAACGCAGTCCTTTGAGGGGAGCGTGAACCCCTCTAGGACTGGAGGTTGCAGCCCGATACCTGATTTGGGGGCCCTTACCGTAAGTACTTCTGTTTTGTCTGGATTCAGCTTGAGCTTGTTTTCCCTCATCCAGTCCATTACTGCTGCAAGACATTGTTTGAGGGGAGAAATGCCATCTGCTGTCATTGCTGATGACCGAGACATGGAGAAGTATATTTGGGTGTCATGAGCATACTGATAACACCCCGCTTCATGTCTATGGATGATTTCTCCTGGCGGTTTCATATAGATGTTGAATAACATCGGGGACAGGATGGCTCCCTGAGGGACGCCGCAATTAAGCTCTGTTTTTGAAGAGCAACTGTCCCTGAGTATCACCCTCTGGAATCTACCTGAGAGGAAGGAACGGAACCACTGCAAAGCAGTGCCTCCAATTCCTATTTTTCTTTTGTTGAGTGTACAGGTACATGAGTGGCTAGATGCACCATTGACCCATTGCACCAGCCAGTCATCACACACCCTATGAAGCAAATCATAGAGTTGGAAGAGACCTCAAGGGCCATCCAGTCCAACCCCAATCTGCTGTGCAGGAAGACGCCATCAAAGCATCCCCAACCGATGGCCACCCAACCTCTGATTAAAACTCTCCAAAGAAGGAGATTCCATCACTCTATGAGGCAGTGTCTTCCACCATCGAACAGCTCTTACCATCAGGAAGTTCTTCCTAACCTTTAGGTGGAATCTCTTTTCCTGTAGTTTGCATCCATTGCTCCATCTCCTATTATCTGGAACAGCAGAAAACAAGCTTGCTCCATCCTCAATATGTCATCCCTTCAAATATGGCTATCATATCACCTCTTAACCTTCTCTTCTCCAGGCTGAACATACCCAGCTCCCTTAGTCACTCCTCAAAGAGCATATATGGGGAGGGGGGGCTCCATGATTGTCCTTTGTCAATGTGTCATTGGGCACATCGATCCACTGTATGGGTGGATTTGTCTTGGTTGTGGCCCCCGATCTCTCTGACCAGGGAAGGCTAAATATCTCACAAAACTACAAAGCCCAGGATTTCAGAGCATTGAGCCATGGCAGTGAAAGTGGCGCCAAACTGCATCATTTGTGCAGTGCAGATGCAACCACTGTTTTACAGGGGTTCCATTTCTTTTGGAAGGCAATGCCCCAGAAGGTGGGATTCTTATTCGAGTCTTCTGGAGCCCCTCGGGGGTCTGTTTTGACCACCATGCTATTTAGCATATATATCTCAAACCTCTGGCAGAAGTTATTTGGTGTTGTGGCACCCTGTATTGCCATTATGCAGACCAAAAGAAATATACCAGAAACTTCTCATTTCTCCTTTCCAGCAAACTTCAAGGAAGCTATTTCAATTCTAAAGCAGTGCTTGGCATCAATAATAGATCAGATGAAAGCAAACAGACTGAAGCTTCATCAGGACAAGAATGAGGTGCTCCTGATCAGTTGCAGGATAAATCAAGGAACAGGGATTGAACGTATGCACTTACCTTGTGTCCCTATACTGGGAGGAAGGCAAGATATAAACAAACAAACAAACAAACAATAAAACAATAACTTACCTGGAAGACACCATTTTAGGTGTGCTTCTGGATGGAGCCCTGTGCCTAGAGGACCAGTTTGTATTTTCTCCTTTGAATGGATTTATTTTAAATGGTTTAAATGCTACTGTATTTTAACAGTATTTGTTAAATGTGTATTTGTTTTATTTTTGTAAGCTTCCTGAACGCTATGCTTTGGGAGGGGAAGGCAGGAGATAAATGAGATGATGATGATTATATATATATATATATATATAGAATAGAATACATCATCATTATCATCATCAGAACAAATCCTGCTAAGATAAGCCTAGAACAGGGTTGCCATAGATCAGGGCCAATGTCAAAGTATGTAACAACAACCAAAAATCTATTCCTTTGTTGTGAGTTTTGGTTTAGTTACCCATGTCTACCAGAATAGGCCTGCAGACAGGTTACACATTTCCCCCCCCAAAAGAACAATATAAACACCATCAGGCTTCATTACCCAGGACTTAATTGTTACCCACCTCAATGAAATGCCATAAGAATATTAGTGGAGTTTTTCTTCATTCAAAGCAAGGTGAGAGCACCATCTGCAGTCCACAACCAGTGATTCAAGGGATGTGTGTGTGTTTGCCTTTGTGTTATCTTGAAAGACGTGAATAAAAGTTTCCATAGATATACCTTTCAATGCAAGCATGCTCTTTTTCTTTCTGGGGAAAAAAAACTACAAGGAGGCTTTATCATGTGCAACTGGACAAGGCTGATGACTAAAAGGTAAACTGGCCCCATTCCCACTCGCTCATTTGCCCTGGATAGAACTGGGCAGATCCGGTTGCCCCCAGATCGAATTTGCTTGGAAAGAAGTGCCCACCACCCTTTACCTTGATCGGGGCAATTTGCCCCTCTGAAGTTCACATTTGCAGTACCTAGGGTTGCCATAAGTCAGGACCTCCAAACTGGGACAAATGTAGGACAAATGTAGGACACAGTTTTAATAAATGGAGGACATGTGAAAAAATTGATGATTTTTTTAAAAAAATGTTAATATAAATGCATGTTTCTTAGGCATGATCAAAATAGAGGACATTTTGAAATGTGACAGAAGAGGACATGTCCTGGAAAAGGAGGAGGATGCCTGGTCACCTTGTCTCTGGTCCAAAATACACTGCAGAAATAAAACATAGCTGGACTGAAATGCCCAGAGTTCCTCACCAAAGCTGCATCCGCACTGAGGAAATAATCCAGTTCGAGAGCGACTTAACTGTCCTGGGTTAGTGCTGGGGAATGCTGGGAATTCTGTTGCACTGCTGCCACTTGGCCTCCTTTTCCTTCCTCCTCCTTCTCCTCTACTCTGCTCTTCCTCTTCCTCGGGTGCAGGTGCAGAGGAAGCAGGGAGAGGAGGAAGAGAGGGAAAGAGGAGATGGAGGAAGAAGCTAAAAAGGGCGAGCAGCAGCAGGGCAGCGGGCGCGAAAGAGGAGGAGGAGGAAGAAGGAAAAGGAGGAGGAGGACAAGCATTCGCCTCTTCTGTCACACACACACAAAATAATTTTTAAAAAATGCCTCTTGGAAAGTGAGACGCCGTACAGGCAGCAAGCCAAGGAAAGGGGAATGTAGCACAAGTATTCACATTCTATTCATATGTATCCATCTGTAGCATAAATAAAATTACCCAAAAAAGGGGGGGGGAGCTGCTTGCAAAAAGCCGGTGGGAGAGGGGAAGCATGATCCTCCCACTGCCCCCCTTTGACCTAAATCTCTCCCTGAACTTGACCCAATCATGCCCGGGGCTGAGTTCATATTTTCCGGCAGCAGAGAAGAACCAGTTTTTCCAGAAAGAAAGGGTAAATAGTCCTCTTTCAGAAACATCGCACTAAAGGGGATTTGCCCTGGATCTGGTGTGGAAGCCCCTGATCGGGTAGTGAAAAAATCGGCCTCGAGTGAGAACTTCCAACTTTTAAACCGGTTTGGGAACCGGGGTAAAATGTAGTCTGAATGGCCCCAAAGAGGATATTGCTATGCATATAGTGATGCTAAAAACATGGTAGGAAGGCAGAGAACTTGAGAGGAAAATAATGATGGATGATATATTTTGTCCACCAGTGTATATCAAAATGTTACTTGCATATGTTGTTGTTGTTGGTTTTCTTGGCAAGATTTGTTCAGAGGAGTTGTTCTTCTTCCTCTGAGTCTGAGAGAGTGTGACTCGCACAAGGTTGCTGAGTGAGTTTCCTTGGCCAAGACAGAACTTGAGCCCTGTTTTTTTGGTCTCAAACCATTACACCACACTGGCCCATCAGTAAATGGCAACTGTTTTAATCTATCTGGGTCTAAAGCTAGCGTGCGTCATAGTGTTTGGGCTGAAGAAACCAGATTGAAATCCCTCTCCTGCCAAGAAGCCTTCCCCAATTTTTATCTCCCAGTTTAATATACCTCACAGGGTTTTTGTGAGGATAAAATAGGGAAAAAACATGATGTTGCCTGAATAGAAATGTAATAAGTAAGAATCCAGAGCAGTGCCCATGATAGTCTGTTGCAGCAAAAAACAAAGAGCCTTGTGGCATTTTTAAGGCTGGCACATTTTATTTAGGTTAAGCATTAGTTTAATAGATTTATGATGGATGATTAATCCACCAGAAATAAATAGAGAACGCCCGGGTGGAGTGTGTCGATTGCTTCATTGTCACGTGTTATTTCTCATAAAAATTAGAACAGAAATAAAATTTCAGCTGTGTCCAAATAGACATCAATGAATCCTGCTTTTCATTCAGAAAATAAAAAACACATGCCTTTGAGAAGACCAGCCTTTTGATGGCAGCAAAGAGCAATTGTAAGTACCTATATAAGTTACTCATCCTGAAATTGCTTTGCAGAATCCAACAGGTCTCCAAGACCTGTTTTCCAACTTTGCATTTAAATAATTAAATAATTAAATAATAAAAATGCTGTGACTTAGATATCCATGTTTATGGTCACTCTTTCAGGTGACCACAAAAAATGAAGCAGGAATGATATAAAACAATCTGATGTGGATTATGGGCATTGGCACTGATGCATGAATTAGCTGCCCTGTCTAAAATGTTGAACAAACGACTGGAAACTCCTCGTGTTTGGTCAACATTTTTTGAGCATATCACTAACATATATCATCCTAGGCTGCATGCCATCCTCTGGAATGATATACAATTAGCCCTCTGCATCTGTGGCTTTGACTTTTGCCCATTTGATTATTTGCAGTTTTGATTAATCTGTTCTCTCTAGGAATCTCTAGGTCCCCCAACACAACTGTGCCAGACGCTGGCCATAGAGTTGTGCTGGTGAACCTAGAATTTCCTAGAGAAAACACTTCTCTGGGCATTTGTGCGATTCTATGGTCAGATTCTGGCAGATGGAGGACCTGGAGATTCCTAGAGAGGTATTCTTTCAGGTAAAAAGAATAGTGGTTTTTCCACATTCATAGAATCATAGAATCATGAATGTGGAAAAACCACCCTTATTTAGGGGTCCTTCATCCCTATCCCCAGCAAATGTGGAGGGACCACAGTACTCTCTTAGATTTTGTCATTGGAATAAATTCTGTAACTGAGGGGCTCTACAGACCGCCCCAAAGGGACAGAGGGATGCAGTCCCTTTCCTTGCCAGATTGAGGCCACAGTAACCTCACACCATGGCCCTGATCCAGCCTTTTGATAGTGCAAAAAGGAGCCACAAAAGTGGCTCCTTTTTGTGCCCACAAAAGGATGCCATAGCTGTGGAGGCTCAGCTATATGGTGCTCTTTTGGCACTGCATTGTATGGATGCAGCGCCAGAGGCATGCCATGATGCTACACACTGTGTGGAGCAGTGCATGGCATCAAGGCGCCCTGGGAAGGTGGATTCGGGCACCACATCCCAAATCTGCCTCCATGCCAGTCTTTCAGGCCGGTCTGTAAAGGGCCTTGCTAATGCTCATCTTCCTTTTTGGTCATAGATGTTTTGTCAGATGGTTGTATCCTTTTGTTTTTGGTTTCATCTTGTTATTTCCTGTCCCTTCGTTTTATTTGTACAGTATTATTTAAATCACAAGATTTCGAAACAAGAACAACAAGGTTCCTTATTTATCCAAGCATGCTTTCAACTCATGCCTGTGTCCTTCCTGCCCTATCTCTCTCCTGAGGGTGCTTACAGAAAAGCGCCATGCAGTTGTGCTGCCTCATTCATGCAAGTTTATTCAGTCAGCAGCCCTCCCATGTTTTCCCAGAGTTTCCCAGTCTTTATTTTTTTTTCCTTCACAAAAGAGCTTCATCTAGCTAGATATCATCTTCAGGGATGTGCCAAGGATCCTTGTAAGCCTCTGCAGATGCCTGCAGTGCTTTAGTATGTCGTGCTAAAGGAAAATAGTCAAGCATGCATTCGGGGTCCCAGGCACACTCATCAAGCCGCTTTTCAAAATCAGGAGTTTTCTGACTTTGAAGAGCGGCTTTCTGGGCACTCCTGGGACCCAGGCTGCAGCCGGGCTGTATTCAGCCGTCGGATTCAGCGACGAATTATATGCTGCCTCCTGAATTAGAATTCAACTCGGGAGAGTTTTTAACGGTGCAATAAGCTCCTTAGTTTAGATCACCTTCTATCTCTTTTAAGTGTTTAGATTTCTCCCTGTGCTTTCCCAGCTACATGTTATCTTAAGAAAATGGCCACCAGAGCATCCCTGGAAGTGGGGATGGACCTGGGCAGTGTTCGGGCAGAAAATTCGGTGGCAAAAATCTTCTGATAACATCAGAATTAAGCTTTAAGACGGATAGAGGTCAGCTGAATTTAAAAGCCAAGCAATAAGCTCCAAGGATGTGCGATGTGCAGGAAAAGCTACCGGACATGGATGGAGCTAAGAAAACGCACAAATGTCAAAAAGTCAAAGCAAAGAGAAGGGTGACTACATTAGCAGTGATTGCCAATGATCTATGATAAATGATTTGGTAATAACACTAAAGGCACAATACTGTATGTGATGGTTCTTTTTGTGTACTGGTAGAAGAATGATAATTGGTGTAACCCAAGACCTAGGCTGCATCAACACTACAGAATTAATGCAATTTGACACTGCTTTAACTACCATAGCTTAATGCTATGGAATTCTGGGATATGTAGTTATGTGAGATATTTAGCCTCCACTGATCCAAAACATAGAATCATAGAGTTGGAAGAGACCGCAAGGGCCATCCAGTCCAACCCCAATCTGCCATGCAGGAAATCCAAATCAAAGCATCCCCAACAGATGGCCATCCAGCCTCTGTCTTTAAACAAGGAAGGAGACTCCACTACACTCCGGGGGAGTGAGTTCCACTGTTGAACAGCCCTTACTGTCAGGAAGTTCCTCTGTTGAGGTGGAATCTCTTTTCCTGCAGCTTGGATCCATTGTTCCTGGTCCTGTTCTCTGGAGCAGCAGAAAACAAGCTTGCTCCCTCCTCAATATGACATCCCTTCAAATATTTAAACAGGGCTATCATATCACCTCTTAACCTTCTTTTCTCCAGCTCCCTAAGTCGTTCCTCATAGGGCATGGTTTCCAGACCCTTCACCATTTTAGTCGCCCTCCTTTGGACACGCTTCAGTTTCTCAATGTCCTTTTTGAATTGTGGCACCAAGAACTGGACACAATATTCCAGGTGGGGCCTGACCAGAGCAGAATACAGTGGCACTATTACTTCTCTTGATCTAGACACTATACTTCTATTGATGCAGCCTAAAATCACATTGGCCTTGTTAGCTGCCGCATCGCACTGTTGACTCATGTTCAACTTATGGTCTACTTGGACTCCTAGATCCCTTTCACATGTAGTTTCATTCAGCTAGGTGTCCCCCATCCTATAGCTGTGCATTTTATTTTTTCGCCCTAAGTGCAGCACCTTACATTTCTCCCTGTTGAAGTTCATTTTGTTAGCTGTGGCCCAGCTTTCTAGTCTATTCAGGTCATTTTGAATCTTGATCCTGTCCTCTGGGGTATTAGCTATTCCCCCTAATTTGGTATCATCTGCAAATTTGATAAGTATGCTCCCAATTCTGTCATCTAGGTCATTGATAAAGATGTTGAATAGCACTGGGCCCAGGACAGAGCCCTGTGGGACCCCACTGGTCACTTTTCTCCAGGATGAAAAGGAGCCATTGTTGAGCACCCTTTGGCTTCGGCCGGTCAACCAATTACAGATCCATTTAACAGTTCCTTTGTCTAGCCCACATTTTACAAGCTTGTTTGCAAGAATGTCATGGGGAACTTTGTCAAAGGCCTTACTGAAATCAAGATATACTATATCCACAGCATTCCCTTCATCTACCAAGCTGGTAATTTTATCAAAGAAAGAGATCAGGTTTGTCTGGCATGACTTGTTTCTCTGAAACCCATGTTGACTTTTTGTGATTATGGCATTGCCTTCTAGATGTTCACAGACTCTCTGTTTAATGATCTGCTCCAGAATCTTTCCTGGGATTGATGTCAGACTAACTGGACGATAATTGTTGGGATCCTCTTTTTTCCCCTTTTTGAAGATGGGGACAACGTTTGCCCTCCGCCAGTCTGCTGGGATCTCTCCTGTTTTCCAGGAGTTTTCAAAGATTATTGCCAATGGCTCCGATATTACATTTGCCAGTTCTTTTAATACCCTTGGATGGAGTTCATCTGGTCCCGGAGACTTAAATTCATTTAGATTAATAAGGTGTTCCTCTACTATCTCTTTACTTATTCTGTACTGAAATGCCCCTATTCTGTCCTCTGCTCCATTATCCTCAGGTTGAGCACCCTTTGCCTTTTCTGAGAAGACTGAGGCAAAGAAGGTGTTGAGTAATTCTGCCTTTTCTCTGTCTTCTGTTAGCATTTTGCCATCTTCTCCACGCAGTGGCCCTACTGTTTCCTTCTTCTTCCTCTTGCTGCGGACATATCCAAAAAAGCCCTTTTTATTTTTCTTAACCTCTCTAGCAAGCCTGAGTTCATTCTGTGCTTTAGCTTTTCTGACTTTACCCCTACACATGCCTGCTATTTCTTTGAATTCCTTTTTCGTGATTTCCCCCTTTTTCCATTTCTTATACATGTTCTGTTTCAAACTCAGCTCGGTTGAAAGTTCCTTAGTCATCCATCCTGGTTTCTTGAGACACCTCCCGTTTTTCTTTCTCACTGGAACTGTTTGAAATTGTGCCTTCAGTATCTCCCTTTTGAGAAACTCCCATCCGTCCTGAACTCCTTTATCTTTTAATATTTCTGACCATGGAATTGCCCTCAATACTTCTCTAAGTTTACTGAAATCCGCTCTCCAAAATCTAGGATGCGTGTCTGACTATGCCTGGCTTCTCCTTTCCACTGTATTACAAACTCCAGGAGAACATGGTCACTTCCACCTAAGGATCCCACCACTTGCACCTCATTAACCAAGTCATCCTTGTTGGTTAGGATCAGATCTAAAATAGCTGAGCCTCTTGTTGCCTCTTCCACTTTTTGGACAATGAAATTGTCTTCCAGGCAAGTGAGGAAATTGCTAAACCTTGAGGATTTGGCTGAGTTTGACTTCCAACAAATATCAGGATAGTTGAAGTCGCCCATCACTACTAGATCTCTCTTTTCTGACTGTGTGGTCATCTGTTCTAGAAAGATATCATCCAATTCCTCAGTCTGACTTGGGGGTCTGTAGTAGACTCCCACCGTAACATCCTTGTTGTTTCCCTCCCCTTTAATTTTTACCCAGATGCTCTCCACTTGGCTTCCATGATTGATGCCCTGGATCTCTTCACTGGTGTAAATATCTCTGACATAAAGTGCTATTCCTCCTCCTTTCCTGTTTGGCTTGTTTCTCTTAAAAAGGTTATATCCTTCTATTTCTACATTCCAATTATGAGACTCATCCCACCAGGTTTCAGTGAGGCCAATTATATCATATTTGCTTTGTTGCACTAGGATTTCAAACTGCAGTAGTCCAGTTTGAGACCACTTTAACTGCCCTGTCTCAATGCTAGGGAATTCTTGGAATTTTACTTTTGTGAGACATTTAGCCTTCTCTGTCAGAAAGCTCTGGTGACACAATAAACTACAGTTCCCAGGATTCCCTAGCAATGAGCCAGGGCAGTCAATGCGGTCTCAAACTGGACTGTTTCTGCAATGCGTTTTGGACCAATGTTACAGCCCTCAGGTGCCACAATAAACTACACATCCCTCCATCACAGGATGGAGTCACAGCAGTTAAAACAGTGTCAGACTGCATTAATTCCACAGTGTGGCTGCTGCCTTGGACAAAGGCCTTTAATTTCAGAAATCTTGTCATTCTTTCCATGGGTCAGAAACAAGAAATTGAGTCTAAAATTGCTCACATGTTAGGAAGAACGATGCCACTCGCCTTCAGAAGCTATGGCTGGTTTGGTGGAGGTTTTTATCATGCCATCGTCCTGCTTCATCCACTAAATTTTACATTGCCATCCTCCGCTAGTAACCCTCCCTTGTTTTTCCTTTGCTCGCTCCAACTTTATTTCTTACCACAGAAAATGGGTTAATAGCCAAAGGATGGAATGGCCTTTTAATTGCTGGGTTGAGGAGCCCTCTGGCTGGGAACACCCTTTAATTGAGCTATAGAGGTTGGCATGCACCCACACTCACTTCCTCAGTCGGGCTCCTGCCCTCGATTTTCATCCTGGGTTACTACAGGTTGAGTCTCCCTTCTCCGAAACACTTGGGACCAGAACTGTTTGGGATTTCAGATCTTTGGATTTTAGATTATTTGCAAAGACATGATGAGATACCTTGGAGATGGGATCCAAATCTGAATACGTATTTCATATGCACATGCACATAGCCTGAATATTGCAGATTTTATTCACAATGTTTTTTTTAAAGAAGTTTGGGTATGAAACAAAGCTTGGGCACATTGAACCCTGGGCAAGTAAAGGTGGCACTATCTCAGCTATCCAGGCAGACATTTTTGGATTTTGGAATATTTTGGATAAGGGACACTCAACATGTATCGTCCAAACCTTGAGTTACTAAGGGTCAAGTCCTCTTTCGTTACACAAACAGCATGCAACTTAGGGTTGTCATGTACCCTTGTCTTTAGGGTATTTAGGCCCCTTTAAGGCCCTGTCTGATCTTGGAAGCTGAGCAGGGTCAGCCCTGGTTAGTAGTTGGATGGGGGACTACCAACAAATACCAGTTTTTTTGTTGTTGTTAACTGTTCTCGAGTCGATCTCGACCCATGGCAACCCTATGGCTGAGACATCTCCAAGACCCCCTATCCTCCACTGCTCTACTTAGAATCATAGAATCATAGAATCATAGAGTTGGAAAAGACCACAAGGGCCATTTAGTCCAACCCCAATCTGGCATGCAGGAACTCTCAATCAAAGCATCCCCGACAGATGGCCATCCAGCCTCTGTTTAAAGACCTCCAAGGAAGGAGACTCCACTACACTCCGGGGGAGTGAGTTCCACTGTCAAACAGCCCTTACTATCAGGAAGTTCCTCCTAATGTTGAGGTGGAATCTCTTTTCCTGCAGTTTGCATCCATTGTTCCGCATTCTAGTCTCTGGAGCAGTAGAAAACAAGCTTGCTCCCTCCTGAATTTGACATCCTTTCAAATATTTAAACAGGGCTATCATATCACCTCTTAACCTTCTCTTAACCTGCTTAATTCCTGCAAGCCTGTACCCATGTCCTCTCTAATAGAGTCCATCCATCTAGCATGCGGCCTTCATCTCTTTCTGCTTCCCTCCACCTTTCCCAGCATTATTGTCTTTTCCAATGAGTCCTTCATTCTCATGATGTGTCCGAAGTACAACAGCCTCAATTTTGTCATGTTGGCTTCCAGGGAGATTTCCGGCTTGATCTTTTCTAGGACCCATTTGTTTGTCCTTTTGGCTGTCCACAGGATCCTCAGCATTCTTCTCTAGTACTCCATCTCAAATGCATAGATTTTTAAATACTATCACAATTGCTATCACAAATATTCCTATCACACATACCAGGTGTCGTGGGTTATATACCAGAGGAAAGAACTGGCAAAGCCACCTCAGCATTCCTTGTCTAAGAAAACCCTGTGAAATTCATGGGGTTTCCATAAGTCGACAGGCAACCTGAAGGTACCCACACAAACACATACACACACACATGTAACTTTACCTGTTGTACAGAAGCAAGAATTTCAGGTGTTGCCTTGTTACCTGCTGAAATTCCCTCTTCTACCGAAGTATTAGGATGTAGGTTAAAAGGGATTGCTATTAACATCAATGGAGTTTTTGTTCTTTTGTAAACTTTTGCTGGAGAGGGGGATGTCCTGTCGCTGCCATAGTCATATTTCTGTGAAAACAGCAGAGATGGAGGGGACCTTGTCACAGCTGTAGCACCTCCGACCTTGCAAAACCATCAGGATTATACTATGCACTGCAAAAATAATACAATGTGACACCACTTTAACTGCCATGGCTCTATCACATGGGATCCCGGGATCTGTTGTTTGTTGTGGCACCAGAGCTCTCTGACAGAAAAGAAATAATATCTCACACAACTATGAAGCCTAGAATTGCATAGCATGGAGCAATGGCAGTTAAAGCGGCATCAAACTGCATTATTTCTGCAGTGCAAAGTGGCTACTTCCTCAGAAACATGACCATTTCCATGGACAGGGTTTGCCAAATGAAAATGAGGACAGGGCTTTTGTTGCCATTAGTAGTTGTGTGGGAGAGAGATTTCAGTGAGAGCAATTTATCATGCAAGCTTCACGTGCTTAAATTTCCTTATCCATGCAGCTATTAATTGGTCATGCTAGATCTATAGGAGATAACAGCAAATAGATAACAGAATGCCAGCTAAGCACTCCTTAGTGATGAAACAAAATAGTGACCACACAGAGGCCTCATTCCCACTACCTTTTAAACTGGATTGCAAATCGGTTTGAACCAGTTTAAATGGCCATGGTTTGCACTTGAATCGAATCGCTGAAGTGATTTAGAGAGGGGCCCCATGCGCTAGACCCATTTAACCTCTATCTTTTTGATGCTGATTTTCTCCACGTCTTTTTAGATATATAGATTCCGCGCAAATGTCAACCAGATGCGGATTGGACTTGATTTAAATTTGCCCTTTGGCCGGCTGGAGTGGGTCCATTTTGAATCATTCATCAATGTGAACCACAAGTGGGTTATTTTATTTTAATTTGCAGCAAGAAAATGCAATTGGGGCAGATGTAATGTGAAACACGCTCCACTGCCAAACCAAACCATCGATTTGGATCACAAAGTGATTTGTAAGTGGCAATGCAGCCATAGGGTGAGAAGTAATGCATGGTAGCAGGAAAATTGGCTCTTTCACTAAATGTTACCGCAGAGAATATTGTACTTGAAAAGAAAGGATCATGACATCAGTGTTGCTGGGTTGTCTGAAATCTATGGGCCCACAGCATGCCACAGTCTGGCCACAGATTTTTATTCCCCCCAGAAAATCCAGTTTAAATGTTGTTCCTTACACTTAAAGGCCTTGGCACAAGAACTGTTGTGGTAATTTAGAGTGTATCTACACTGTAGAAATAATGCAGGTTGACACTGCTTTCAATGCCATGGCTCCAGTCCATCCTACAGAACCCTGAGATTTGTAGTTTTGTGAGACACCAGCACTTTTTGGCAGAGAAGTCTCAAGACCTTGTTGTTTGCCATAATAATAAAAATTATTATTATTATTATTATTATTATTATTATTATTATTATTATTATTTGTATCCCACCTCTCCCTGTATTGGATCGAGGCAGGTAACAGCAAACAAGAACAATAAAATCAAACATGAATATCAATAGATAAAATCATAACAGGACATATTCAAGTTGTTTCCAACTTATGGTGACCCCTATCATGGGGTTTTCTTGGCAAGATTTGTTCACAGGAGGTTTGCCATTGCTATCCTCAGGCTGAAAGAGTGTGACTTGCCCAAGGTCACCCAACAGGTTTCCATTGACGAGCTGGGAATCGAACCCTGGTCTCCAGAGTTGTAGTCCAACCCTCAAACCACTGTGAAATGACAAATCCCTGTATTCCATAGGATAGAGCTACAGAACTTCAAGTGTTGTCAGATTGTACTGCTTCTACAGTTGTTGTTGTTGTTCTGTCCCCTCAGGTCATTTCTGACTTACGGCATCCAAAGGCAAACCTATCATGGGGTTTTCTTGGCAAGATTTGTTCAGAGGAGGTTTGCCATTGTCTTCCCCTGAGGCTGAGAGAGAGTGACTTGCCCAAGGTCACCCAGTGGATTTCATCACCATTTAGATAATCCAGCCCTGCTGATCACCTCTGCAATGTGCATCGAGACTGAGAGTATTCCAGGAACAGATTAGTCATCTAAACATGTGCTTCTGCAACATAGACAAGATATCAATCTAGTGCTTCCAGACATACCTGAAATGAGGACAGTGATTTTCATCATCATCATGAAGCACATTAAAGTTGTATGTATCTGTAGTGTGCTCAGAATATGAGTGCCCTGGTTTAAAAATTAGGTTTTTATAAACAGGGGGTCTACAGAGACACTGACCCTTTAAGGATGAAGAATTTCAGTGGTTCCAATTTTAACACAAACTAACTGGGGCTGAATCTGCACTGCAGAAATAATGCAGTTTGACACCACTTTAACTGCCATAGCTCCATGCTGTGGACAGGGTGAACAGGCATCCTCCTTTTCTAAGGCATGTCCTACATTTCAACCTTCTGTCCAGGATGAATTTCAAAATGTGCTCCATTTTTAGCATGACTAAGAAGAACAATATTTATATGAGCGTTTTTAGCATTTATTTTGTCATGTTCTGTTTTTCTTGAATGTCCTACGCTTTGTCCTCCTTTGCAGTTATGACATATGGTCACCCTGGCTGTGGAGTCCTGAGATTTGTAGTCTGTTGTGGCACCAGGGCTCTCTGACAGAGAAGGCTCAGTCAGGAGCTTATCACCCAGCATTTTAAACTGGCTCCAGTCTCCAGTGATCACAGAATCATGCAGCAGGAAAGCTTCCAACTTCGAAAAAGTGCTGGCAGAGCATGGCTGGGACCTGGCTTGGATGCAGGCTGATGGCGGGCGGCAATTAGGCGATGATTTAGCATGCGATAATCCCCACCTCCATCCCGCATCTCAGCTCCAACCTGGGAGGCTTGAGCTGGTTTTAAAGTCCATCTGATAAGCTCCTTAGAGTTAACCCAGTTGAGATAAGCTCAGTTGAGTTTAAGAGCTGATGTACTGGACTGCACTATAAGTTTCCAGCATAGGGAGTGTTCCCACATTAAATTCAGCATAGGTTAAATGTATGTTACAGGTACATGTATAATACAGTTCTACATAAGATCACTGGAAAAGGACATCCACGGATGCATCCCTCTGCCAGTGGCCTCATTGGGCAACCACACCCTTGCATATTGGCAGCAAATATTACAACTCCATGATTCTGTGATCAGTAAATTAAATGTGTAGTTGTAACAAGAGGTTGAATCTGTACAATGAGTGTACCCTAGCTCAGCTGCATAGTAGCTACTATGGTTTGACTCTTCAGTTCAGCAATCTGGTTATTGGTCATTCCTCAAAGGAGGTCCTCAGGTATTTCTTCATTCTCCTAGTCACAAGACAGTAGGTGGAACACAGTACCCACACAGGAGCCTTGCAGAGCAGAGTCGCTATAACTCTTTTTGGTCAGGGGTTCAAATCCTACTGAAGCAGGAAGAAACTCCTTGGATCTGTGGCATGGAAAGTCTCTAGTTTCTGCATTGGAAGTACATACTTCATCTACTTCAGAAACTCAGTGCTAATTGTTATTTGTGCAAAATAGTTCCACACCTCCCTGTTGACTCACTCATGTCTATAGGGAATGCTTGTTAACCTCTAGTTTATGTAACCATTGCTTTAGTCCTGTTTTCCACAGACACACAGACAACCTGTAAAGCAGTAGTTTTTATTGCCACTGAAATATTTGTTGGGCACTTACACATTTTGATGGTTTTACTGCTGAATTTATTTTCACTTGTGTTATTGGCATGGAATTTAGTAAGAGTGCTTGCAAGATTGAGTCTTAAATACATTGAAAAATACAGTTTTTAATTTTATAAATCTTTATTCAAAACACAGTCAATATATATATAAAACCTCCACACATTAACTACAGTTGTCCATGTAATTATCACATAATTCATGTCAATTACTTATCAATATGTTATCTAAACCCCAGTCATTTACAAATTATCTCCTATCCATTCTCTTACACCATCGCCATCTATCACTTGCTCACCTTTAATACTCTTTCTTCTATCATTTCACATTTAAAAACCTTCTAATTCCTCCTACCCTTCTATCCTCCTTACACACTTCGCTATCCTTCTACCTTCTCCTTCCTTCCTTCCTTCCTTCCTTCCTTCCTTCCTTCCTTCTTTCCTTCGTCCTTCTACCTTACCTTCCTTCACTTACTCAAACATTCCTTCACTTCTCAAAACTTCACTTCACATTACTGTGCCATTCATACCTTGACTTCCTCCCTTGCATTCTTCATTATGTGCATGATGAGATATCTAGTCTTAACACAAAAATTCATTTATGCTTCATATTCACCTTATCCATGTAGCCTGAATTTAATTTTATACAGTATTTTAAATAATTTTCTGCATGAAACCAAGCTTGTGTACAATGAATCCTCAAAAAACCCAAAGGAGTCACTATCTCAGCCATCCATGAAAAAAAGCTTTAGGTTTTGGAATATTTTGGATTTCAGGATTCCAGATAAGGGAGACTCAATGCGTACTGGGTTTGTGTGTGTACATGCGTGTGTGCGCGTGCAGATATATATTCAGACCCTTAGAATATATACGCTCCACACCCTGGAGCCCTGAATTGCCAACAATTCTCTTATGCAAACTCTATATAGCTCTGACCCTCAGAGGACAGCTTACCACCTGTTTCCAAGTCTCAGCTTTTAGCTACTTGTTTCCAGTGAGTTGTCTACACAATTAAAATACTCCCCATTCCAATAGAATATTCATTGTGGCCCCATGAAAGTCATAGGATTTTGGACTTTTTCCGGGAAAAGGGGTCCCTAAAAATTCCATAAATTCAACTGAAAAGGGAACTTTGTTTTTTACTGGAGTGTCCTTGAGGATGGGCATTATCAAACATGTGGCTGTCCATCCGTTGGCTCTGCATAGATTTGAAGGGATGTGCCTTTTTGGCAGAGGGAGCGCAAATAGATGAGAATTTGCTCAGGACAGTGAAGATAATGAAGCATTGATGCAAATGTGTGAAAATCCACAGTGGTTTGCATAACATACTTATGTGTAGACTAGCCACAGGTCATCTTCTTCTCCAGCCTCCAGCAGGTCAGGTCTGACTGCTGTGCTGCAGCCAAGGCACACTTTGTATGGCAGGAGCAGAAGAGAATAGACAGTGAGAAAGCAAAGAGCTGTAAATGCTGTCTTGAGTTCCTGGGAGAAAGAAAGATCCGTCCCCTTCCCTTCTGGCTTTGTCCTGTTCAGACGATGCACAGCTCAAACCACACTTATGGTGGGGGCAGTCCAGCATGGTCCATACCAGAACTGGGGCATAACAAGGTTAAAATGAATTAAAATAACTTACCTGTTGATCCAAGATGATCTTGAGCTCTCAGTTTCTGAATCACAGCAGCTGTCTGCATGGATATCCCTCTGGGCTGCGCACAGGTAGGGATGCCATATCCCGGCGGCCCCTGGGACAATCCCGCTTTTGGAGGAACCGGGCCTGCCCCAGCCTGGTTCCCCCTAAATCCTGGGTTTGAGCCTGGCCTCTGGGCTGGGCCCACTCATGAGGCCATTGCTGCAGCCGCTAATGCAGCTGGCGCTGGCTGGCCACCCACCTCCTCCTCCTTTTCGCCTGTGCCACCCTCCTCCTCCTCCATTCCTCCTCCTCCTCCTTCTGCACAGCTGCTGCGCTGCCCGTGGCACTTGCCTGGGCAGCGGCCAGCAGCAGCGTGCACTCGCCCCCCTTGCGCACCTGTGCGCGGGGCTTAAACAGGAGCACGCATCCCTGAAGCTGTCTGGCCAATGGCAGAAGAGCGGGAGCTGGCCTGTTTCCAGCCCCAGTCTGCCATTGGCCAATGAGCTTAGGAGGAGGAGGAGGAGGAGGAAGAGGAGGAGGAGGACCAAGGCCTTTGGCAAGGAGGAGGGAAATGCGCCATTTCCTGGCGCGAAATTCAAGCGATGAGGAGGAGGAGGAGGAAGTAAGAAGAGGAGGAGGAGGAAGAAGAAGTAAGAGGAAGAAGAGGAGGAGGAGGTGGGTGCCCATTTCCAAATGTTTATTTCCCCCAAAGTGTCTTTTTTGTGTATTTTTGGTGCTTTTAATGCTAAGAGGTCTGGCTTGTTTTAAAAATGATGGTGATGATGACGGAATGGAGGGGGGTGGTTTGGCCAGAAAGGGAAGTACATTTCTTCCATCTGTCTAGGAATAATGCCCAAATGTCCTCCATTTTGATCATGCCTAAGAAACATGCATGTATATTAACATTTTTAAAAAATCATCAATTTTTTTTGCGTGTCCTCCATTTTTTAAAAGGTGTCCTACATTAGAAAATGTTGTCCTACATTTGTTCCAGTTTGGAGGTCCTGACTTATGGCAACCCTACGCACAGGTCACATTTTCTGAGGTCAGGATGAGGTGCCCAGCCATGTTGACCCTCACTGGGCACCTTGTTCTGACTTTAGGTACACCTGATGGGAACACAGGGCAGCGTCTTCTCTGTGGCTGCTCCCAGGCGCTGGAATTCTGTTCCCAAAGAGACTAGACTGATATTTTCCATGCTATATTTCTGCAGGCAGGTGAAGATATTTTTTTTAGTAATGCAGGCCTTTGAAAACCATTGTTTTTTGGTAAGGGAATCAGGCTTTGTATAACTTATAGTTCTTTTTAACTTTCATATTTTAAGGTTTTCATTTTTTGATAGATTAATTTCCTTTTACTGTATACATTTTATATGAAAGATTACCGTAAGTTCCGTTCTCCCTCCAGAGGGAGCTGCTTGTAAACGCGTAGCTTTTGCCAAAGGGATCATCTCCCTTGGCAGTACTTTGTGGGCATGTGTGAAGGTCAGCAAAAAGCCATTTCTATCTTGCTGCCTCTCATCTTTCTTTTGCAATGCAATAAGGCTGTCAGTGGGGTTTTTTTAAACTGTTTTATTTATTTATTTATTTATTTTCAAAGACAAATAATAATAATAATAAAAACCCTAAAACTTCTATTGTTCAACTTCTTTTTCACAATACAAGATCGTAAGTCTTTTCAACATGGGACAAGGAGTGGAAACCCTGAATTAGGTCCAAGTGTTGTGGAGACAGCCTGGACCTCATTCAGGGTTTTGGGGCTGAGTTGTGTAAGCAGCATGCAGCCAGCTCTGGGGGGAATTTGGAGTTGATAGGTAATGTAGGCAAGCCCTAAGCATAGATAGGTGGCACATGATCAGCCACTGAACCGTAAAAAGACATGTGAGAGAACCGGCTCTCCAGAACCAGAGGTCCATGGAAAGACCTTTCTTAACCTGAGAAATGAAGAGCAGGCTATGCCAGGGTGTGTGTGTGTGTGTGTGTGTGTTTTAGTCTTGATTAACATACTGTAAATTAAATACAACACCTTGACGACGAATCACACAGTGACCATGCATTTTTATTTTGCTTTACCCATTTCTTCCCCCTTTAACATGGATTGGGTTGATTCACATATTACAGATGCTTCTGATTATACAATTAGATGCTCTAAATAAATGGCATACTTTGGTTAAATGCTAATTTGTTTTGTCAGCATGCATCATAATTACTTATTACTAAGACACCAGCTGAAGTAATGAAGTGATGCCGGCCTTCGACTTTAAACACCGGCTGAAGTCAACACACAAGTTTTAAGCTGAACCAGAAAAGATTCTGGAAAGTTGCTGAATTGGTGCCAGAATTTCTTCATCTACTCTTAGAGAACTGCAGCTCCCAGATTCCTTTCTAGCTGCTTCATTTTCAAACACTTTCAAGGAGTGTAATATAGCTAGAGACTTAGATGAAACTTTATGCTAGATGCCTCAGGATTTAAAGGAATATTTTTAGTTGTCATCCACAAATACTGCATCCAACTTGCAATGTACGGTTTCAAGTCAAAATTGGACACTCCAAATGGGTGGTTTCTTAGAAAGGGGCATGCCATATTCATTAGGACATTGTGGCAGATACTTAAAAATATCAGTCTTTGGTTGCTACCCAAGGGCTAGTCTACATGTAAGTGTATTATGTGCACTGACAGATTTCCGCATATTCTCATGGCTAATTGTCTTCACTTTCCAATGCAAATTTACATCTATTCACCCTGCCTCTGCAAAAATGCACAGCCATCTGAATCGATGCAAAGCACATGGACGACCATTTGCAATAATATGCATTTCTGTGAATTCCTATGGCTACTACAGTAAAAACTGTGAACCCTTTTACTGAAGACTTTAAGGACTCCCTCACACTTGCAAAAAGCCTGAACTCCTGCAAATCCTCTGTCATCAGAATGAGGAGTGTTTTAATTGTGTAGACTAGGAGCAAGTTGGATTATCAAGTCAAATTTCAAAGGACAGGCCAAAAGCAAAAGAGGGTCTTGGCATAATTAATTGGGAAGCTTCTTTTTAATAAAGTGGTTAGAAAACAGAAGAGGAATCACTGAGAAGATTATCACACAGAGATGGAATAAGGACAGGATTGCTCCCCCGTCCTTATCCTGTCTTTGACTGCAGTCCCACAAAAGGCTTTCAGATCACAGCACTATTGTCCCATCATTGAAGTGGCATTGCATTAATATGAACTCCCATTAATGCAGAATGCTGGGCAATGCCGCTTCAATGATAAGGCAATGACGGGATTAGCTCAACGTCGTTTGAAATCTTTCATGTGATTGTGGTCAGTCGTGCTTTCTGGATGGGATAATGATGGAATAAGCATGATGTTGTATGAAAATCTTCTTGTGATCGGGCTATAAGAATGGGATAAGAACAGGACATGGACGTTTTGTCCTCCATCTTATAATCTTCTAGACATTTCTGGTAAGGTTCCTAAGACACAGAATGAAGGGAGGAAAATTGGACAGAGCTCTATGGGAATGAGCAGACAAACTAAGATCATGCTATCCTGACCGAAGTCCTAACTTGGGTCAGTCCCCAGATGGGCACAGGGATGGACAGTTGTTTACGCACCTGTCCATTGCTGCACCATGGTCCAGCTACTGCTACACACCCCTTACCTTCCTCTGCCATTGTAGCTACTGGGAAGACTCCCCCATCACTATGTCTAATATAGGAAGGGGACACCTGGCTACATCCATGTGGTCAGGTGCTCCCTTCGCATGTCAGATGTGGCAACAGGGGTCTTCCCAGTAGTGGCAATAGAGGAGGAAGGTAAACATCCAGTCTGCCAGATGCTACTGCAAAGTCTCTGAGAAATTCCATGACAAACAGTGGGTCAATTTGACTCACATTAAGGCCCCTTTGCCAGATTGTCGTCTGGGTTGCCTGATCCCTGCCCGGGTGGATTGCCCTACGTTGTCCAAAGAGGACAACATAAGAATGGGGGGATACGGACCTTTTGGCTCATGTCCATTGATATACTGCTGGTAAAATTTTGAGATAAAATGTGGATGTGGGCACTAAAACTGGAGACCCTTTGGTATTAAATACCACCTGGGCAGTGCAAAGTACACTTTAGTTGTTACAAATAATTCAGAGAGAGAGAGGGCTAAACGCCTCATAAAACTATAATTCGCCGAATTCCCTAGCACTGAGCCATGGCAGTTAAAGTGGTGTCAAACTGGATTATTTCTGCAGTGTGGCTGGAGTCTTAATGTTGGAGCTAATCAGAAGCTGTTTTGTTTTGTGGCTGAGGTTCCATTTGCAGAACAGAACACATGTTTTTATATATATAGTTACTTCTAGGACCTGTAGTTCCTTGAGGTGCACTGTACGCATGAGACATACTGCTAAAAATTTGCTTGTGCAACATGAGGCAGATGCCCTTTAATTGCCCTTTAAATGCCCTTTGATTTAAGTGAAACTTATTAAATGTTTTCCCAGTATAGGATGATGCTGTGCTGGAGCAATGTTTGGGTCTGAGAAGCAATTGCCTTAGGAAAACAGACTGTGGTGAAGCGCCTGGGTTTCAAAGAAGTGAACACAGCCGAATGTGCATACCTTCACAAATTCCACCTTATGTTCATGTGCAGTTTTCCCATACGCCAACACAATACTGTTTCACACATGGCACATCTAGAATAGCATGTGAAATTTCATTCTGGGCTTTGATACGTATTCTGACTTAGAGGTGTTCAGGGCTTGATTCCTGAACAGCAAACTTGATAAGTCTGCCCTTTAAAAGTAAAGTAGAAAAATATTCATTTAGAGTTCTTTCAAAGATGTTATTTTTGTGTTGTTGTTGCTGCTGCTGCCACTGCCGTTGTAATGAAAATAATTATAATTCTTAGGCTGCACCTGCACTGTAGAAATATAGCAGTTTGAACACACTTTAATTGCCATGCCCCCATGCTATGGAATCCTGGGATTTGTAGTTTCACAAGGTCTTTAGCCTTCTCTACAAAAGAGTGCTGGTACACTCTTCCCAGACCTTTCACCATTTTGAAAGCATCTATGGTGAGTAGTACCATTGGAAAGCAGGATTTAACACTATGGCTGCCTTTGCACTGCAGAAATAATGCAGTTTGACACTGCTTTAACTTCCCTAGCTCAGTGCTCTGGATTCCCAGGACTTGTAGTTTGTTTAGCACTAGAGGTCTCTGACAGAAAAGGCTAAAGGCAGTTGCCCATCCATATCCACAGATTCTTTATCCAAGGATTCAACCATCCTCGGTTTGAAAATATTTTTGAAATAACTACATTCCAAAACGTAAACCTTGATTTTGCCATTTTATATAAGGGGCACCATTTTACTATGCCATTGCATTTAATGGGACTTGAGCATTCATGGATTTTGGTATCAGTGGGGGCCTTGGAACCAAACTACAGGAGATACCAAGGACCCGCTGTATCTCACAAAACTACAAATCCCAGAATTCCATAGCAGTTACAGTGGTGTCAAAATGTATTATTTCTGCAGTGCAGATGCAGCTCATGTCAGGAAAAGTTTTGGAATGTTAGACCTAAATCGATATGTTTATCGGACCTAGAGTAGACCCAGTGAATCAATTGCTAAATGATAAGTCAGCATGTGGTGATTCAGTGGGTCTACTCCAGCTAGGACTTGCAGTTGAATTTAAGCTTTAAAGCCTCCCTCTTAACCATCTAGTGTTGCTCACTATCATTAGATATGCCCAGTTTAGCCCATCAGCTTGGAAGAGTGGCATCAAAGGAAGTGATCCTGGCTGACAACTGATAATGGGATCTTTCAGATCTCCTGAGGAATATCCCAAAACAATTTTATGCACAGGCATAGAGTCTGAGCTGTAATACAGTATGTGCAAAGCCAGGGGTTGACTAGTACCCCTCTCAATCCCAGAAAGAATACAGATGTTATTGATGCTATTACGGTATTCTTGCTTCAATAATAGTCAATTCCAACCTGGATTCTCTTTCACTGATACCCAGCAAGGACCACCTTCTATAGTAGAAAGGGCAGATATGACCATGCCTCATACTACACCATTACTGCATGTGTTGTATAATACAGTCTGCTGTCTGTATCCATGAGAGATCCATTCTGGACCCCCCCCCCCCCCCCCATGAATACCTAAATCTGCGGTTACTCAAGTTCACTTGTCCCTAATGGTGGCGCATGCATGTACCTGTGCGGCCATTAGGGACAATGGGGCTTCAGGTGGCGCAGCCAAATGCACACGCTACCATTGGGAACAACGTGGGCTTGCTGTCTGTGAATATTCAAATCCATGGATGGCGAGTCGGTGGATACCGAGGATCCACTGTGTTAATTAATGGATTAATTAATAGTATTGGTATGCCACTTCTAGGTAATTTACCAAAATGAATAAAGAAATGCAAAACAAGGACACAAAAATCCACAATATATTATTTCAGCATAAAACAGTCATTAGTATTACAATAACAAATAGGCTTGTAGCCAGGCCTTGTATTAGGGCTATACATCATTGGGCAAACAGGCAACTTTTTTGGGAGCTTGCTGTTAGCCCTTTAAACCTCCTGGCTCATCTCATGAGCAAGGTAGTCTCAAGGTGTACTCTGGCAATTATAAAACAATGTGGACAAACCTTTGACTTTGGCATTTCTTTCTATATTTGTTGTTGTTAAATGCCCTTGAGTCGATTTTGACTCATGGCGGCCCTATGGATGAGACATCTCCAAGACTCTCTGTCCTCCACTGCTCTGCTTAGTTCTTACAAACTCATTCCTGTGGCCTCCCTAATAGACTCCATCCATCTAGCAAAGCGGCCTTCCTCTCTTTCTACATCCCACCACCTGTCCTAACATTTTTTTCAATGCGTAGATTTTTTCCCCTATATTTTAATAAGATATTATTATTATTATTAACCTTTATTTATAAAGCGCTGTAAGTTTACACAGCGCTGTACATCAATTTTTTATGTTTTTATAAGAGCTACTGTTTATTGTAGCATACCTAGTTTGTTTGGCCCCCATAATGGATCATTTTTATAGCCTCCCCTGTCTCTTTTCAACAGCCTTCTCTGTGTCTGGCAGATCTGCTGGTCAGGTAGGAAAGGGAGGCGACTCGCTTTCCCAGCCAGCCAGCAGACCCAGCAGACTTAGAAGACAGTTCCTTTCCACCAGCAGCTTTTGGTTGGAGTGGGCTTCTGCTGCCCACCCGAAAGCCTTTTTCCCAATTGGGGAGGGGGCTCATAAGACCCAGGAGGGTGCACTCCACCTTTACCAGCAGCCACAGTTGAAGGATAGCAGAGGCACCCTAGCTGGTGGATGGGGCAAACAGGAGGGTCTTGAAACAGATGAGAATGAAGGTACGCATCACCCAAGTGACTGAGCCCTGACTGAGGCACCACCCGGTGCAGTCTGCCCTCCCTGCACCCCAACAATGACACCGCTGACTATTTAACAATCTTTCCCCTCCTTTTGTCTGAGAGTTTATCAAAACAAAGAAATACCAACCAAAATATTACACAGCTATAAAAACCATGTTTACATTTATTTAATCTTTGCATCTCAGGCGATACCTGAACTGGATATCATGAGAAGGGTTGGCAGTTCCAAAGCCACAGCGCCCTTCATCCGTTGGTGGTATATCCTCTTCTGCGTTAACCAGTTCCATATCAAAGTAGATGAGCATCAGGATCACAAACATCCTCATTTCGCTGACAGCAAAATATCGGCCAGGGCACATTGTGGGACCAGCACCAAACGGCATAATGTGATGTTTCAGGTGTTTTCCATTCTTATAAAATTCTTTTTTGGTGCCATCTGGATTTATGAACCTGTCATATTTGAATGTCTGAGGATCTGGGTAGATTTCTGGATCCATATGCAAGGCTATGAAAGGGAAAAGAACGACGGAATCTCCTTTCCGTAAAGTGTATTCCTTGCCATCACCCATCTTAACATCTGTGTCTTGCATGACACTTCTGAACAGAAAAAGAGTTCCTTTCAAGCGCAGTGTTTCCTCTATTGCACTGTCCAGAAGAGGGGTCTTGATGGTATCCAGAGACAGACTGAGGAAGGGGCTGCCAGGCTTCACCTCCTGACCAGTCTCCTTTATTACTCTGTCCACTTCTTCCTTTACTGCCTTCATTGCTTCTGGATATTTTAAGAGGTGCGCAAGAATCCAGAATGTAGCAGGACCAGTGTTAGCCTGCGATGCCCAGAGAAGAAGAAACAGGAACTGGGTCCTCATCTTTTCCGTCATTCCATTCTTAGCCATCTGCTGATCCTGCTCCACAACCCAGCTGTTGATGTTGTCCCTCTGATACAGCTTTTCTATGGACAGAATATCCCACAAGATGCTTTGTAATCTCCTGGCCTCCTTCTGGTCTGCAGGATTCAGCAAACTGACAGCCAGTTGGGGAAAGAAATGGTCAAATTTCTTAAAGCATTCAAATATCTCTTCACATTTTGCAAGTTGACTCTGGACTGAATGACTCTGGCTTTCTTTCTCTTTCTCTGGCTCGGTGCCAAATAGAGTGAGAAAACCAGCTTGGAAAATGGTTTTGTAGCTGAAATGAAACATTCCTTCCTGATGCCAAGATGTTGGGCCATCACCTGAACTTGTCCTGTTAAGCATCACAAGTTGCAGCTTCTCCATCATAATTTGATTCAGCATGAAGAGATTCTTGCCACTGAGATATCTCTGGCTAAATTTTTTGACAATGTCGTGGTGAGCTTGCGTGGGCTGAAAACAAAAGGCATTATGCACAACCATCGATGTAAATGTTTCAAAATTCAGTTTTTCTTTAGGTTCCTTCATTAGAGGTTCATATGTGTGTGGATCTGCCACAAGACTGATATATTTGCCACCAACCAAGACTGTAAATATGTCTCCATGTTTCTTCTGCATCTTTTGTAAAAACTCCGCCGGACTCTTCCTGAATTGTATGGCATGGCCTAGCCAGGGAATGAATCCTTTATCCAGCGGAGGTTCCTTGGGTCTCCTCCTGCGAAATGCTCCGATTGTATAAAGGCCTCCAAGTATGAGAGCGAGAAGGGAGGCAAGGAAAGCACAGAGCAGAGTCTCCCAGAAATTCATGACTGGTGTGATGAAGGAGCACTGCAAGTAATTAATAGATCTCCTGTGCTACTTATGAAGCTTCCAATGAAGGGACAGAAGTGGGCAGGACTTCCTCATTCCACCTGTGAGCTGGCAAAAGCAGTTGTGGTTTTCCTGTGCCTTTGGTTGTTAAAAACATTCCTGGACTCATCCGTCCCTCCTAGACTATTATGTTTTATGTTCTGCCTGTTCATTTTTTTCACTCTATGAAGCTGTCATTGTCAGGAAGGATATGATCCCTGCAAGAACTCACTGGGAGAAGAGAGGAGATGGAAGAGGACAAGAAGGGAGACAGGCAAGTGCCTTCTGTTGTATGGCTCCCATTGGCACAAGAAAGGCTACCCCACTTAAGGCTTCTAAAAATTTGATTAGGCAGAGATTCTGCCACCATACTTTACATGGAGACAGAACGGATGGAAAGGATTGTGGATGGTGGAGGGGAGAGTCTAGTTAGTGATGCTGGAAGAGACTTTGGTTGTTATAAACATGAATGGAGTTATTCTGGAGTAAGGGCACACTCCAAATGCACAAAACACGGAGGAACGCTTAGTGCCAATTTTCTACTTCCTTACTAGCTCTACTTCCTTCCCAGGCAAAATGCAGGCAAAATGCAGCATTTTGAAGTGATATGCATGTCAAGAGGCAAAAAAACTGGAACTGGAATAAGGCAGCATTCATTAAAAAATAATAATTGTAAGCCGCTCTGATAGCCTTTAGGGCTGAAGGGCGGGGTATAAATACCACAAATAATAATAATAATAATAATAATAATAATAATAATAATAATAATAGTAATAATAATATTGTAGCATTTGTTAATCCTGTTTGCACCAAAGCAATATGACTCATTCTGATTCTTGAGTGATTAATGGGCCTTTATGACATGGGCGATCACTGTTTTGGCTTTAGTAACTCAACCACAGTCTCACAATAAGGCTGGATACCTCAGAAGTGATTTGGACCACTTTTACTGCAGTCAAATGAAATCATTTAGGATTCCCACCAGTCTTGGTCATCTAGGTTATGCCACCTCCTTCCCAAGTTTTCTGTTTCCCATCCTTCAACAGTTTAGCCATCCTATACAATCTCACCAAGCATACTTGGCTCGCACTGGGCAGTTTCAGGGGCTCTTCCACCCTATTCGAGCCCCCCCCCCCAATTTTAAATTATTTTATTTTATTGGTACTGTTGTGCAGTTCTTGTCAGATTTCTGTGAGCAGAGCTATTTTTCTGGGTTGCCCTATCTGGCCAGAAACATGGAGTTACTAATAGTTGACTTATGTGTTTCCATGGGAATTAATATATATACTCATGTATAGACCTAGAAATTTTAGTAAAAAAATTGACACCCCACCCCAAAACCTGGGTCGACTTATCCATGGGTCAATGTAAGTAAGGTCCTTTAACTCTTATCAAAAAGGGAACCATGCCCTGGTGAAAGGTGAGAGCTTAATCTCTTCTCGGAGCGCCTACAAGAAGAATCGAACCCCTCTGCTATTTCATCCATCCAGCCTTTAAGGTGAGAGCACAAACAGTTATGCCTGTCAAAATTTTAAACGGTTTTTAGCATCATTTTCCTTTGCTTCATCCTTTACATCCTTTGTTACATGCGGCTAAGTTTTACCACCGCCTTATCCACGGGTCATATCAAAATCCATAATTTTGTCCCCAAAACTTTCCCTCGACTTATAGTTGAGTATGTACGGTAACTGTGAAACTGTTTTCTACAGTTCTTATGAAATGTCTAACTGAAGGTATTCTTCCCTCTCCTTTCACTTTCACAGACACTTGCTCAAGAGTGTACACACAAGTCTGTGCTCCAAAACACCATTTTCTTCTTTTGAACAGTGGCTACCCTAGAGTTAGCATCACCGGTGCGGTAACTCATGGTGTGTCCCCCACATTGACCTCCTCCCATACCATACCATACCGAATCCTTAGGAATGTTTTTGGTACTAATGTTACCCATAAATCATAATTCCTGTATATCACTGAAATGGAAAGGCAATAGTTGTGAGATAAGCAATTAGCAAAATTAAAATGATACCTTGAAATTACAATATCATATGTACGACCCGGCGGCGCAGTGGTTAAATGTCTGTACTGTACTGGGAGGTGAGCAGCAGGAGATGCAACATTAGGGAGTCCAGCCCCAGGTTTTGTTAGCCCTCCCTAGATCCCCTAGAGAGAAACAATTATAGACCGGTCTCCCTATTACCTTTTTTGGGCAAGGTGATCGAGAGAGCAGTCGCCTTCCAGCTCCAGGCTGTCTTGGATGAAACTGATTATCTGGACCCATTTCAAACTGGCTTTAGGGCAGGATATGGAGTGGAGATGGCCATGGTCGCCTTAATCGATGACCTCCGTCTGGGCACAGACAGGGGAAGTGTGACACTGTTAGTGCTCTTGGACATCTCAGCGGCTTTCGATACCATCGACCATAGTATCCTTCTGGAGCGCCTCAGGGAGTTGGGTATAGGGGGCACTGCGCTCCAGTGGCTCCGATTCTACCTCTCGGGCAGGTCCCAGATGGTGAGGCTGGGGGACTGTTGCTCTTCTAGGAAAGAGTTTACATTTGGCGTCCCTCAAGGCGCCATTCTGTCCCCCATGCTATTTAACATTTACATGAAACCACTGGGAGAGATCATCCGCAGACATGGGGCGCGGGGTTATCAGTACGCTGATGACACTCAAATATGCTTCTCTATGTCCCAGACTGCTACAGTGACTAAAGATGACTTCTATCCTCTGAATCCCTGCCTTGAGTCAGTAATGGGCTGGATGAGGAAAAACAAACTCAAGCTGAATCCAGAGAAAACGGAGGTACTTGCCATAGATTCCTTAGGTCCGGGGAGGGAAATTTGTCCACCACTCCTTGATGGAGTTACACTTCCCCTGAAGGATGAAGTTCGCAGTTTGGGAGTACTTCTGGATCCATCTCTACGTTTGTCATCTCAAGTGAATGCGACAGCCAGAAGTGCTTGGTACCAACTTCAGTTGATACGCCAACTGCAACCCTACCTCAACCGAAAGGACCTGGAAGCTGTAGTACACACTCTGGTAATCTCTCGTCTCGACTTCTGCAATGCACTCTACATGGGACTACCCTTGTATTAAGTTCGGAAGCTTCAGCTAATGCAAAATGCAGCAGCCAGGTTGGTCACTGGTTCTTTGAGACTTGACCATATAACACCTATTTTAAAAGATCTACACTGGCTCCCAATTAGCTTCCGGGCACAGTACAAGATGTTGGTCATTAACTTTAAAGCCCTACATGGCTTGGGTCCGGGTTACTTACAGGATCGCATCTCCCTATACAATCCAACCCACACTCTTAGAACAAGTGGGAAGAATTTGCTGGAGATACCATCATCCAAACATGTTTCTACTTCCCTAAAGGCATTTAGCATAGCCGCCCCCAGACTTTGGAATGGACTCTCAGAGGGGACCCGCCTTATTACATCTTTATAAATCTTTAAGAAGGCAGTAAAGACAGAGCTCTTCTGCCGTGCTTATCCTCCTGACCTCCTATGAAGATCACTAGCATGGAACGAGACCAGCTGACCCCTTGATTGATTGATGTTATTGTTTTTAGATTCTCATGTTTTTATGTTTCTATTTTTTATTGTGGAGAAGACCGGGCAGGAATCCCTCTGGAGACCCTGAAAGCCAGTGAGGACACCAAGCAAGCTTCTCTCTTTTCCCTCCTTCCACCTGGGCAAGAGAAGCAGCAGGCAGCAGCTGAGTGAGGGGCCGTGGACTGGGGGTTCCTGTTCTGCAAATATTAAGGTGGCAAATGGAGGACTTGAGTTTGGGAATGAGGTGGGGGCAGCTATTGGAGTTGTGCTGGGGAATGGGAGGTATGGCTGGAACAGAGTGAACGAATGTTACAAAAGAAGACGGGATCACTGTTTGATAGCTATCCTGCTTTCAGTCTGTTTCCCAGATTGGTTTGGAGAGCAGACCAACCATTCCACAGAACCTCACTCTGCTTCTCTGCAATGCTAGGTCGGTTAAGAACAAGACTCATGTCATTCTTGATCTCCTCCTTGATGAGGATGCTGACCTGGCTTGCTTTACAGAGACCTGGCTGGGAGAGGACAGCACAGTCACTTGGGTGCAGGCCCTCCCAGCCGGATACTCTGTCAGTGAGCAGGTGAGGGGAAGTGGGCGGGGAGGCGGAGTAGCTCTAGTTTACAAAAACAACCTGACTTTGACCAGGATACCTGTCCGGAACACAGTCCACTTCAAGTGTATGTACCTTAGCCTGAGGACCAGGGATAGTTTGGGGATTCTACTAGTCTACCAACCACCTCGTTGTCTAGCAGACTCCCTAACCGAGCTGACACAGCTGGTCTCTGAGCTGTTGTTGGAGTCCCCCAGACTTTTAGTTTTGGGAGACTTCAATATTCTGCTCGAGACCAGTTTAACAGGTGAGGCTCGGGAGTTCATGGAGACCATGACAAACATGTACCTATCACAATTGGTCACTTGGCCCACACATTGTGCAGGTCATACACTCGATGTGGTCTTTAGCACGGAACAGGAAGATCTGTGGGCGGAGATTGCTAGTACCTCCGCATTGTCATGGACGGATCATTTCCTGGTCAAGACGGAACTTAGAGCCTGTGTCTGCCCCACTGGGGGTGGTGGACCCATTAGAATGGTCCACCCTTGAAGGCTAATGGAACCAACTCGATTCCAGAAAGCCTGAGAGGGTTTAATGGTTGGGAATGCCGGTGATCCTGTCGATGCTTTGGTTAATACTTGGAACACCGATCTTCCCAGGGCTGTCGACACGATCGCTCCCAAGCGTCCTTGCCATTCCACTTCAAACCGTAATCCATGGTATACACCAGAGCTTAGGAATATGAAGCGGCTTGGACAACGACTAGAGCGCAAGTAGCGAAAGACTCGACTCTTATCCAACAGAACTCACCATAGGAACTTTCTTTGGTCCTATCGGGAGGCAGTACTTGCAGCAAAGAGATCCTTCTTCTCTGCACATATTGCGTCTGCAGAGTCCCGTCCAGCAGAGCTGTTTAGGGTGGTGAGGGAGCTGACGCAGGTGTCCCCTGCGCCAAATCCTTTACTTAACCCGACAACAGCCTGCTGCGACACATTTAATTACCTCTTTGTAGATAAAATCTCTCAGATAAGAGCTGACTTAGAAACCAATATTTTAACAGAAACCATAGACGAGGTGTCCAGCGACTCTGTCGATGAAGTTATTCTGGATAAGCTGCAATCTGTAAGTACCGATGATGTGGACAAGCTCCTTGGTAGGGTGAGGAAAACAACTTGACCTCTCAACCCTTGCCCATCATGGCTGGCCGTCCGGGGGGGGGGGGATGCATTGAAGAAGTTCCTTATGGATATCATCAATGCATCCTTCAGGGAAGGACATATTGCATCTTGTTTGAAAGAAGCGGCTGTAAGAATCTTTTTAGATTCTTTTTATACAATATTGCCAAAATCCAACCATATCTCTCCGCCTCTTCTGCCAAGATCCTGGTCCATGCCCTAGTGGTCTCACGACTTGATTACTGTAACGTCCTCCTGGCTGGGCTTCCTCTTTCTCACCTCTGTCCTTTAATCTCTGTCCAGCATTCAGCTGCACGCATTATCACATCTGCCCACCGCTCTGACCCCATCTCTCCTGTGTTGGCATCCCTTCACTGGCTCCCCCTCCCTTTCCGCATTCAGTATAAGCTCCTGCTGTGAACATTTAAAGCCCTCCATGGGTTGGTCCCTCCTTACTTATCAGACCTTCTTTCTCCTCACCTTCCCACCAGGGCCCTCCGTTCTGGTAGTCAAGGTCTGCTGTCCCAGCCCAGGATTTCCTCTGCCCCATCCTGGATTAGCCCCTTTTCACTTGCTTCCCCTCACTCCTGGAACCTTCTTCCCCCGCAAGCAAGAACCATCACTTCTTTAACCAGCTTCAAAACAGAGTTGAAGACCATCCTGTTCAGGGCAGCGTTCCCAGGCATTGCATAATTGTCACTTGCTATTTGATGTTCTTTTGTTGCCTGTTTTATTGAATC
>NC_056527.1:5373143-5379141 GCF_019175285.1 Sceloporus undulatus | reverse complement strand
TTCTGGTGGAGAGGAAGAAACCAGATTTATTGTTAAAAAAAGGATGAGAAGGAGAGGAAGGAATATTTGGAGGAGATGTGATTGCAAGCAGTTAATAAAATAGCACAGGGATTGAGATAGTTTAATAGAAGAGAGGAGAAGGTGGGGAAATATATATTCCTGTTGTTGTGTGACTCATTTCCGACATGGTGACCCTCAGGCATCCCTATCCTGGGGATTTCTTGGCAATTTGTTCAGAGGGGGCTGTCATTGCCATTCTCTGAGGCTGAGAGAGTTGTGACTTGCCCAAGGTCTTGTGAAATTCAAATGTTCTCGCTTTTTACTCTGGTCATCATGGAAGGAAGGGAAGAAGGAAGGAGAAATGGATGGAATTGCACCACCACCATCTGAATGAAAGATTGTATTGTACTATCCTTAAAGACTAATTATTCTGGATTATAAACTTTTGCCCCCAGTCTTTGTTCGCGAGGCAAACCAGCTGCATGTCAGTGAGGCAGAATCCGCTCTGGGTTTGAGTCCTAATTTTAAAGCATCATGTTTACGCTCTGCAAGATTCCTTTTGTTGCTTTTGATGCAAGAGGCAGACATGCAGCATGAGCACGTTGCTTTTTCCATGGCAGTAGGAAAGTCAGTCCACTTTGGTTTTAGTCCAGATTTTAAAGACCTTTAGTGCGTTGCTACAGGGGCAGACCTGCTGTTTGTGCCAGCTTCAAAGGGCAAATGCTGAGCTGATGGAGTTCAGCAACACTTTTGAGCCACTGGTTTCTTTTAGGATGGTTTGATGGACCTTCTTCAGCCCTTCTTGAATGTTGGGGTCCACCAAATGCATGCACAAAGAAACCAGTTGGTCTCAAAAAGGCATCTAGACTCTCCATCAACTCTCTTCTCTTTTCTCTTTATGTTGAACCAAGGAGAGGTGTGGAAGAAATCCACAGACTTCTGCGATCCACTGGCTTCTTTAAGCAGCATTTTGGTGGAACTTCTTGAGATGTTGGGTCCACCAAAACTCATGCTCAAAGAAGAACACCAGTTGGTCTCCAAAAGGCTGCTGGATCTCTCCATCACTTTCCCTTCTCCTCCATTTTGTGGCGAACCTTCTTTGCCACGCGAGGAGGAACGTTTTCCAATGGATTCTCTCCATCAGGCCTGGGGATTTTCTTTAAAAGATAAAATGCACGTCGGGTGGCTTTCTAAAATAAAGAAATAATAACCCCAATTGCTTGCAGCTCAGGTGTGGAGGCAGCCTGGTCTTATCAAAGGCTGTGTATTTGCTTTTATTCTTCTTGTGCCCTCAGTCATTCCTGAACTATTTGGGGAATTTTTCATCCCGGCCCTTGGCTCAGATAGGGAAAAAAAACCCCTTAGATCACGTGTGTGTGTGTGTGTGTGTGTTGGTGTGTGTGAGGTGAGTGTGTGAGAGTGTCTGGTTTGTAACACCCTGCATACACACATCCATGTCATAGGGGTACATCCATACCTGCTTTACATATAAATTCTCGGATTTTTTTAGAAATTCTTTGTGTATACCTGCACAACGCTATCATTTGTGTGATTTGTACCATACAGATTATATCGGCCAACACAGAAGTCATGTATTTTTGTGTTTGTGTGTTCTCTCTCTCTCTGTGTGTGTGTGTGTCTGTGTAGTGTGTGCACATGTATCCCACCCATCTCATATATAATCCATTTAATTTGTGTGCTGCATGTACACCGACCACGTATCCACATTATTTGTGTATCTCTGAGTGTATATATACACATAGGCTTACCTTGGGTCACCATAAATCGGAAAACAACTTGAGACACGCAACAACAACCTCACATAATCTATTTACCTGTGTGCCTCTGGTGTATCCCTGTACAGACATACACACCCAACACTTCACTATAATCCATAATTTGTGTGTGAACCAACACATGGCGTGTGCACAACTAATCCAGAGTTTGTCTTCCTATGAGTGTTGTGTGTGTGTGTGCACCTTCAAATTGCCTGTCAATTTGTGGCAACTCCACAAAATTCCTACTTGCCAATGGACACAAGCACACTCCATTTCATATAGAGCCATATTATTTGCATTTCTCTGTGCATATCTGTGCGCACACATACCATTTCTAATGATGTTGTGTGCAAGCTGTGTCATCGTGTGTTTCTGCCTACACAAACACCTTTCAGTATATTCTTGATAGTTTGTGTGGTCTCTGTGTGAAATATGTGTGTGCATGAGCACACAACACACACACCACTTCTTATATCATCCAGAATTTGTGTGTCTGAATATATCTGTAGACAATCACCACTGAATTTCATATACATCCATAACTTTCTGTGTATATACCACATCTAGTGTATAACCCACCCCTAACTTTTGTGTGTGTGTGTGTGTACCCAACAAAACACCCATCCTAATATACAGTTCAGTTTGTGTATTCTGGGATCCACTACTTGGAGGCACGAGAATACCATTTCATTCAAGCCTTTATATTTCTCTCTGTGTCTACATATGTGTATATGCACACACACATGTTAATATGTTGATGTGTAATCCATACCAATTTGGTGTGTTTGTGTGCGCACGCCACACATCCACACACAGAGGAGAAATGAGAGAGAGGGAGAGGAGAGAGATCCCATCTGCATCTCTGTGATAACCCCATCCTCCTTTAATTCCCACCATGCGGCATCTGCACTGCAAAATTAAGGCAGTTGGCACCACTTTTAACTGCCATGGCTCCATGCATTGGAATCCTGGGATTGGTAGTCTGTGCTCCAGAACTCTCTGACTGGAAGGCTAAAAATCCCATGAAACTACCAACTCCGTAACATGGAGCATGCATGGTGCAATGAAAAGCCTGGTGTCCAAAAATGCCGTTGTTTCTGCAGTGCAGATGCAGCCCAGGACCATTATATATATTATCTATATATATATATTATATATATATATAATACTATATATGAGGTTGCTTGTGGGTGATGGGGGTTTGTGTCTCTTGGATCCATGGATCCATAGGGAACCCACTGACTCCAGTTCCATGGTCTTCAAGGGGAGAGGAGGGGCCCGGAATACTTGGGTTAAACCTAATCTGGACCCAACCCATTTCTCCTTCCTGGGAGATAGGAGTTGGGAAGAGAACACTTGGCTTCTGATATGAGTTATGGTTGCACACTTCCAGACGCAGAAACTCTCCTAATGTTTGGAGGCTCCTGTTAAGCCTCCCAGGTCATTAAAAAGGGATGACTTGTGTATCTCTCTCTCTGTTGTACTGTGCTTTCTATATAATATATATATAATATATATATATATAATATTGTATGAAACTATACCTATTATTGTGTTATGGTACTGTATGAACTATAGCTATATCTTCTATGGGTACAAAACAGGGTTGACAAACTAGTATTGGTAATGTATAAACTAGTGAAAACTGAATTTGTACCCTATATGATAGATATAATGAAGTTAGTATATGTGTGTGGAAGGGAATTGCATATCTATGTATCTATATGGGAGAGAGCGCGAGAGAGCGAGAGAGATCCATCATATAAATCATATGGGTACAAATTCGGGTTTATAACTAGTTTATGCAATAACACACACACACACACACACACTTCATACAATGCCATAGATACATAGACTGGTTGATGGTATTGTATATTTACCCTGGCTCCATCCATATATATGGTGTTGTCTGAAAGATATATGGTATTATATGTGCATACATACATACATATATATGGTATTGTATGAACTAGTTCGTAAACCCGAATTTGCACCCATTCCTATGGACCAGAAGATGTCCAATCAAAAGGGCATGGACTCAGTCGTGGGAAACAACGTTTCTTTGTGAAGCCTCCCTTCCAAAAGATCCAGAGAATGGACTGAACTGTCATTTTCTTACTTCTCAAGACCTGAAGAAGCATCTCCCTTCTTAGGGCCACGTAAAGGGTTGCATCTGCACTGGAGCAACAATGCAGTTCTACACCACTTTAACGACCCTGGCTCCATCCTACAAAATCTTGAGAGATGTAGTTTAGTGAGCAAACACCCCTCCAAGCTCTCTTTGGCAGAGAAGGTGCAAGGTCTTGTGAAACTACACATCCCAGGACTCCATAGGATGGAGCTGTAGCGCTGAAAGTGGGTTCAAAACTGCATTATTTCTACAGTGGAGATGCACCCTATAATAACGCATCACAGGCTGCATCCACACTGGAGAAATAACCCGGTTTGGCACCGATTTTAACCCTTTTTCTGGCTCAAGGCTATGGAATTCTGGGAATTGGATGACCTTGGGCGAGTCACACTCTCTCAGCCTCAGAGGAAAGCAAAGGGAAAGCCCCTCTGAACAAATCTTGCCAAGAAAACCCCCGTAAAAGGATCGCCATAAGACAGAAACGACTTGGAGGCACAAAACGACGACGACGACAACGATTTATTTATCCATCGATCTGAGGGAGCTGACCACCCACCTCTCCTGTCCCTCCCTCCCTCCCTCCCTCCCTCCCTCCCTCCATCCATCCAGGGCTGCATCTGCATTGCAGAATAAACGCAATTTGACGCCGTTTTAACTGCCATGGCTCCATGCGATGGATGGGATGCTGGGATTTGTAGTTTGTGCACCAGAGTAATCTGACAGAGAAGGCTAAATACTGTGTCCAACAAATATCTATCTATCTATCTGCTCTACCTGTATCCAACTAAAGACAGACTCACCCACCCTCTCTGTATTTCACTTCTATTTAAAGGCTTTCAGCCCCAAATAAACCTGAGTCCAATGGCTACTAGTCTCAGTTTTAGGGAACCCACTGGATCAATGGGACTTCCAGCAGGAGTGCCGTTTCCCATCCAGTGACCGAGTCATGGCTTTCCTTTGGTTGCCACTAAGAACTCATCTGGTCCCTACTGGGATTTCCAGTCCTGAGAAGCCTCCCAGTAAGGACTTCCTCACTGCATCTATTGCGTGACTTCCAGTGCCATCCAGTTCATGGCGACCCTAAAAGGCAAACCTCTCCCGGGGTTTTCTTGGCAAGATTTGTTCAGAGGGGGGTTGCCTTTGCCTTCCCCACTGCGGGAATAATCCATTTCGACACCGCTTTAACCGTCCTGGCTCAGCGCTGTGGGATTCTGGGATTTCTAGTGTATTGTGGCACCAGAGCTCTCTCTCTGAGAGGGAAGGCTCACCAAACTACAGACCCCAGAATGCCATAGCACTGAGCCAGGACAGTTAAAGTGGTGTCAAACATCATTTCTGCAGCGCGGATGGCCCCATAAGTGCAATTGCAAGGGAAACAACGTGTGAAAGCTCCTGTCAAACAGGACACGCGTGTCGCGCTGCAACACGCGGGTTTGCAAAATTGGGGAACAGGTTCCCCTTGTTATCCCGCAAGTCGGGTCCGCGTCACTTGTGAACCTCATGTTTCTTCATATTCGGCTCTTACAGTCGCCTTTCGTCCTAAGTACAGATTCCTCATCCGAACTATCAAATCTAGTCCCACTCCCATGACTTTAGGAGCCATCCACACTTTTATGGGAATCAAAGGCACTGCAAAAACAATCCAGATTGACACCACTTTGGCTGCCATGGCTTCATTTTATGAGATTTGTAGTTTGTTGCGGCATGACTGACTGACACTTCTCTAGTCCTTCCATAGCTGCCCTTTCCATCCCTGGTCTTCTTCAAGTCAGATATTATTATTATTATTATTATTATTATTATTATTATTATTTTATATACCGCCTTTCCAAAGGTTCGAGGCGGTTTACAAAATTACATAAACAAATACATAAAATACATAAACAATTCACATAAGCAAATACATAAATTACCTACACAATAATTAACGTATACAAACTAAAATTCCATCCCTCATTATTATTATTATTATTATTATGGGATGTGAAGTTTTGGTGAGAGCTGTTTCGCCTTCATTATGGATTTGGAACATATGATGATGATGATGATGATGATGATGATGATGATGATGATGATGATGATGATG
>NC_056527.1:5369669-5373133 GCF_019175285.1 Sceloporus undulatus | reverse complement strand
TTAAGACACTTCCTTGGGGAGTGATAAGAGTCTCCTTCCTTGGAAGTCTTTAAGCAGAGGCTGGATGGGCATCTGTCAGTAGGGATGCTTTGATTGAGAGTTCCTGCAGGGCAGAAGGGCTTGGACTGGGTGGTCCTTTTGGGGTCTCTTCCAGCTCTAGGGTTCTAGGGTTCTATTTCTGCAGTGCGGACGCAGCAGCCTACAAGCAGCAGATGCTGAGGCTGGAGGCCAGCCCTCAAAGCAAGGCAGAAAAGGGACATTTCTCCCTCTCAGAGGAATGCAGGAAGGCTGGGGTTTTGGGCAGAGGGGTCTCCTGCAGGACCCTTGCAAAGGGAGGCTTCTCTCTGGGAGGAAAGGAGCTCCTCGGCCTCCTTCGTTGCTCCTTTGCTTCCAACTCTGGAGTCTATAATTATTGTCAGTCGGGGAGATCTGCTCTGACTTGCCCAAGAGAAGAAGCCAGCAAAGCGAAGCAGAGCAAAGCAAAGCAAAGCAAGCAAAGCTAAGCCACCTTCTCTCTCGGGCTCTCTCTGCTCATCTTAGGCCCTTAACGTGCCTCCTTGGAAGAACAACGAGTTCCTTTTTAACACGTTAAAGGTACATTTTTGCCCTTCCAAGAACTGAGTTCCCTCATCCCCCCCTTTGCCCCCCCCACCAAAAACCAAACAAACAAACGATGACTCCCGGTCCAAAAGGATTCCTTTGCAAAAGCAACAAGAGGGACGATTGAAATGCAAGGACCAAAGTCTGCTCAGCCTTGGAATAATAATAATAATAATAATAATAATAATAATAATAATAATCAGCTTCATCTTGTGAGCCGCCTTGGGCCCCTTTTCGGGAGAAAGACGGCATAAAAATGAAATGAAATGATATGAAATAAATAAATAATTTTTATCTTGCGAGCCGCTTTGGGTTCCTTTTTGGGAGAATGGCAGCATAGAAATGAAATTAATAATACTAATACTAATAATACATCATCATCATCATCATCATCATCATCATCATCATCATCATCATTATCATCATCATCATCATCTTGTGAGCCGCCTTGTGTCCCTTTTCGAGAGAAAGGCGGCATAGAAATGAAACAAAACAAAACAAAACAAAACAAATAATAATAATAATAATAATAATAATAATAATAATTTTTTATCTTGTGAATCGCCCCTTGGGTCCCTTTTTTGGGAGACTGGCGGCATAGAAATGAAATGAAATGACATAAATAAATAAATAAATAAGTATTGTAATGAATTGTAAGTGGTAGGGATGGCACCGGACTATTTACAGTATGGAAGGTCAAGGAAGAAAGTGTAGAGGCCGGCTTCCTACAATAATCATAGCCCAAAATGGAAATCATAGGAAAACTAGATGATGATGATGGTGATGATTCTTTATTTCGCCAGCCTCCACTTTCTGTCTGGTTCCCATTCGGGGCCAGTGCTGAGGGGCTGGGCCAGGACTCTGGAGCTCAGGGTTCGCTGCTTCATGAAACCCACTGGGTCACACTCTCTCAGCCTCTGGGCAAGGCCTTGGCAAACCTCCTCTGGGCAAATATGGCCCCGAAAAGCCCCGCATCAGGTTCTCCCGAAACGAGGCGCACAAGAAAGACCAACTTCGGGGTCTGGTTTTTGTCAAACTTTTGTTTCCTTTGATGGAAATTTATGTGGTTTTATTTTAAATCCTTGCGAAGTCGTTACACTGGTCTCTTCTCATGTAAGCCGCCCTGGGTCCTTTCCTGGGAGAAAGGCGGCATAGAAATGAAATGAAATGACTAGAAGGATGAATGGATGGATGGATGGAGAGGGACAGAGAAGGATGGGAGAAAAGATCAAACCCTTTCAAATTGGGAAGAAGGGAATCTTTGCCTCCATCTCTAATTTCATCCCCAAATTTCTTAGCTATTTCCTCCTATAAATCCCCTTCCAAACTCTTTTAGGGATCTCTTTTCCTTCTTGGTTGCTTTCCGATGAGTCTTTCCCTCCCTTTGCTTTCCAAAATTTGGGGGTCTTTTAGACACTTTTAGACCTCCAAGGCCCCAATCCCCCCATAAAAAATCCCGTTTACCTGGGAGTAAAACTCCATGCAGCTTTAAAGAAGAGTTACATCGTTATACATATAAATCTCCAAGGATAGCCATATAGCAAAGCACAGCAACACCCCAAAGCCAGAAACAGCGATACCTTTATGCGACCTCCCAAAATGCACACAAGAAACAACAACAACAACAACAACGATGCAACCTTCAGCAATTTTTTTATTTATTTCTGTATTTATTTATTTCAATTTTTTTAAACCATGCCACCTTTTTTTTCTCCCCAAAATGGTCCCCAGTTATTGCAGATAGAGAAAATGAAATCAATAAGTAAAAAATAAAATGTGCTGAAACCGGTTTTTGGGGGGAGAAAAGAAGAGGATGCTGGTTTAAAGAGGACAAAATCGAGGAGGAAAATATAGACATAAATCTCCTCTTTTCCCCCCCGGATTATCAGGAGAGGAAAAAAAGGACGAATAAATCAATTTTTTGGGGGGGGGGAGAAGTAAGAGGTTGGAGGAAGCCAAATAATGTGCGTTTGATGGGGATGTTCTGCTTTTCCTCGGCGCCTGGTTTTCCTCGCAATAAATGCATTAAAAATAAATATATATATAACAAGGCAAAGTAACACTTGTCTAGGAGTTCATGGGGTATATATCACTTTTAAGTATGTTTTAATTCTTACGTTGTTTAATTGCATTTTAAGAGAAAGGCGGGAATTGAAGGATTTGGCTTGTACGTTATTTTTAATCCGCGCCGCTTTGGGCCCAAAACAAACTCCAACTCCCAGAATTCCGCAGCCTTGAGCCAGACAAAGAGTTAAAGCGGTGCCAAACCGGGTTATTTCTCCAGTGTGGATGCAGTCTCCTCAGAGAGGTTTTGAAAGAGAACTATTCCTCCGGAGGCAGGCAGACAGAGCCCCCAGGTCCACCTCCTCCTCCCTCCCTTCCTCCCTTCCTTCCTTCTTTCCTCCCTTCCCTTCCAGGGATCTTTAAAAACCACCTTCGCGAAACTCGTGTTGACTTGTATCGTTACTCTCCTCTGTTTAATTCGATCGATCGGAAACCTTTTGTTCTTTTGGCAGCAGAGGATCAAGCAACCTCTCCTTTCCTTTTTGTGAAGAAGAAAAACCCTCTTTTCCTTAAGAGAGAGAGAGGAGAGAGAGTTCCCACTCTGATCTCTCCTCTTTCTCTCACCCCCTTGCTCTCTCTCTCTCTCTCTTGTGTCTCTCTCCTCTTGTGGTGTGTGGGTGGTATATATAAAGGTCTCCTCTTCTCTCCCCTTGCAGATATATATATTCATTCTGCAAAGGGGAAAGAGAGGAGGAAAGATCAGAGTGATATATATGTGTGTGTGTGTGGTTCTGCAAAGAGGAAGAGAAAGGAGAGATCATATATTCGCAAGGGAGAGATAAGGAATATCTATCTATTCT
>NC_056527.1:5358556-5369644 GCF_019175285.1 Sceloporus undulatus | reverse complement strand
TTTTTTTAACACGGGTTATACGCCTTTAACACGGATTTAATTAAAATCCGATTGGCAAATCGCATTTTAGTGGGAACGATTGCGGGTTGCTCTAGAACTGTTCTAGACTTAATTCGGTTTCTAATAGGAACAATGTACCTTGGATTCGATTTGTAACATGGAGTATAAGCCAGTGAGAACACCCCCTTATACTCTTTTCAGTTAGGAGGACTGGAAACTTGCTGATCTAGATTCTTTTTCAACCAGATTGTCCTAGTATTTCACATCAGTTTCTGGAAACAACACCATGAGCCACATTGCAAAATTTGGGACAGCAAGTGTGCAAAACTGTGGTCTCTCAGTCCAGTGAATGCTACCACAAGCTCAGTTTAAATGTAGAACCCTTTAAAAAAGAAGGAGTGAAAAAAGCACGAACATCCATTGAGATCTGTTTGCGTCCAGACAATAGATGTCTTGTTATAACAGTACACAAACACTTGGAATCCAGGCACGGAAAAAAAGGAAGGAAAGGAAATATTCAGAGCATCAAGCTGTCAGTCCTGTGACTCCATTTGTCTGGTACATGTCTGCATTTCCATAAATATTGTGGCAGAACACGACCTCTTTGGGATCTATATTTTTATTTAGTTGCAACCAGTCCAGCAAAAAGTCTTGTATGGTGGTGCTCCCATTCACTCCTCTCCTCAATCTCTGGAGAGCTTCCCCTACTTTGGAAAAATACCCGTATGTACTGTACTCAACTATAAGTCGACCTCATGTATAAGTCGAGGGCAGATCTGGGGGACAGAATCATGGATTTTGATATGATCCATGGATAAGTCGAAGGTAAAACTTAGGGGCATGTAACAAAGGATCTGAAGGATGAAGCAAAGGGAAGTGATGCCAAAGAACGTACAAAATTCCAGCAGGCGTAACTGTTTGTACCCACACTTAACTCTGGATGGATGAGAGAGTAGAGCTGGGTCACAGCTTCCAGGACAGATTGTATTCTTGCCTTTCACCAGGGGATGGTTCCATTTTTAAATAAGAGTTAAAGTACAGTTCTTACATTGACCCATGGATACATTAACTCAGGTTTTGGGGTCAATTTTTTGACTAAGATGTTTAGACTTATACTTGAGTATATGCAGTACAATTCAAAGACATTGCTATGTTAATCTGGAAAGCCAGTATACAAAGGGATGTTGTTATCTGCTTTGGTTTGGCTCCAGGATCCTTCGTGGATAACAAGATCCATGGATGCTCAAGTCCCATTAAATATAATGGCATAGCAAAACAATGATCCCTACATAAAGTGGAAAATCAAGGTCTGATATTTGGAATTTATACTTTTTAAAAATATATATTTTTGAACTGTGGATGCTTGAATCCATGGATAAAAAATCCGTGGATAAGGAGGGCCAACTGTATTGGTAGCATGAGCTTTCATAGACTGGAGAAATATAAGACTGTTACAAGTAGAGTGTTTCATCCACCTTTGCTCTCCTGCCACATCCTATCCAAAGGAGTGTCCACATTACATAATTATAGCAGTCTGATACCACTTTACTTCCCATGGTTCCATTCTGTGGAATCCTGGGATTTGTAGTTTGGTGAAGAACTTCACATTTTCTACTGAATTCCCTCTGGTAAGAGAATTATAAGTACCTTATGAGTCTATATAGGCCACAACTCCAAAAGATGTGACAATGGCGGTTAAAGTGGCATAGCGCTGATACATTCTGTTTTTGCACATTGCAGAAGCTATGTTGTCAAAGGATGGCAGAGAGACCATAATTAGTACACTTCTTCTGTTTGTCTCATGGAGTTTCCTCAACCCAAACTCTCAAAATACCCTTATCTGGGGTTGAGAATTTTCTGGGCTGAAGGAGCCCACTGCCACCTTCCCGCCACGGGTGACAATTGTCATGGGCATTGACAGAGGCCAGAGCAAACATTTGGTGGCTCTCGTTTCCGGATTCGCTGGGTCTGCGGGATGGTTGCACCTTAATTAAGCCTCCTTGATAGCGGGAAGCATGCTCGTCACAGTGGTCATGGTGGGACAAGAGAGGAGGAAGACCGGCTGGAGGAGTTTCTAGCACTGAGAGGAGGTCGTGGTTTATAAGCCGACCCCCTCATCCTTGCGAAGAGATCACACCCACAGCCCTGGGTTTCCCGAAGGCCTCCAGCAAGGAGTGCAAGAAACTCACACAAAGCAAGCAACCCTGGCGGGAATCCGACTAGTCTTGGTGCTATGTGGAACCTTCAAGTCATTAGCCGAACCCATAGGGAGAGTTTTCTTGGCAAGATATGTTGCAGAAGGGGTGTTTCAGATGATGTTCAGGTAGGGGGTAGTGAGCTATAATTCGAAGCTATTACTACTTGGTAAAGAGATTTCCAAGCAGCATTTGGGCCTTTGCCTTCGTCTGAGGGCAAGAGAAGGTAACTTACTCCATGGTCAACCAGAGGGAGGTTACTCAAGGCCAAGCAGGGATTTCAAACATGGGTCCCAAGATCATAGTCCCAATGCGCAAAACCACTAAAAACCACAATGGCGCTCTCAGTCAAGGTTACTACATGAGCACAGAAATTCCCTCCCCGTCAAACAGTGGGTTAAACAGTTTTTGTCCAATGTGGAATATCAGGCACAGCTCAAGGTCGGGGAAGTGAAGTTGTAAGCACACAACATCAGATCTGCAGACAAAGGAATATTGGGGGTTCCAGCAATGCGTGCGGCTTTGATCAAGGCTGCAAGTCCCTTCCAGGATCTGGCTTCACATTTGGAGGAGTCTTCCCTTTGCAACAGAAAAAAAAAACCGTCAGCTGGAGGAGGAATCTAACCGCACTTTCATAAGGGACTGAGAGACCGCCGCTTGAGAGTGTGGGCCAAATTAAGTTGCTGAGTGGTGCTAAGAGGGTCTTCGCGCTTCTCTTCGTCTTCTGTTGTTGTTGTTGTGTGTGGTTGTGTTGCTGGCGGCTGCTGCTAGCTGCTAGTGCGGGTGTTACTGTTGTGTACTGTCAAGTCATTCTTCTGACTTACAAAACAACCCTAAGAAGACAAATCCATCGAGAGAAAAGTGTTTAACGAAAAAGATCTCTTCAGAGGGAAGAGGGGTCATTGCTTCTTCTTGAGAGAGCGTCGGTTTCATGTAGAGACAGATATCCGGTGCCAGCGACGAAAACGTTTAAAAAGGGATATTGAATGGAATACTATGGTGAGCCTGGGCCTTCGCTGAGCTATTAGTTAAGATGGCCATGACCACAAATCAAGGCAAGATGCCCTCTGTAGTGTAGGATGCTGAGGAGGAGAAAACGAGGGCGCCGAAGCTACATTCATAAGCGCTGCAAGTGGGCGCCCTAGGAGCGAATGGGAATCTGTTGTCCACATATGTTCCGCTTTGAAAAACCAACCATCCTAGGAGTTTTCATCGAAAAACCTAGTTGAAATGGATAGGACGAAGAAGAACCACTTCTCCCGGAAGAGAAGGGTGGCTTCCTGAATATTCGTAGTGCTGAATAGTCTCAGTGTTGCTGGTGTGAACACTGAGTCCATCTCAGAGCCAGCAACCTCAAAGTAACACTTAGCAAGCTGGATGTTCGCCACAAAAGGGCCAGAGACACTACAGATCATAGCCAACGAACCAAAGGGCGCATGAAAGGGAGGCACTGTGATGACACACAAAGCCTGCTACCTTGCTGCCTATACTTACTTACTCATTTTTAGATCTTCGTTAATTTATGTTCGATATAATGCCCATTAATATGGGCGCTAGAATAGATAGATAGATATAGATCACCATGAAACAATGTACAATTGTAGGTCTCAGCTAAAGTAGACTCCTAAATCACCTGGAATCCTGTGTGCAATTCGTAGGCACCACAAGTCAAGACAATGGTGGACAAGTTGGAGTGTGTCCTGAGAAGGGCAACCAAAACGGTGAAAAGGTAGGAAGCATGACTTGGTTGCGTGCTGTCAAGATAGAGACATCTAAATGGCTATATATGATGTGATGTCATCCCATGGCCTACTGATCCCCTGAATAAATGTGAAACAAGTGAAATATTTGAGGTTTTTGGGAACACCCCCAAAATCATCCCTTCAACAAGCCCCTTCCCCTTTTTTTACTGGAAATATCCGCCACATGAAAATGTTGGTCAAACTAGTTAAGAACAACCTATAAAATCCAAAGTGGAGTTCAGTTTTCCATCTCGTGAGCCTGAGGCCATGGGATGCTTTTCCCCAAAAGGATAGGCCCTTTGCCATTTTTGAATTTCCGCTACTCTTCGGTTGTGCTGCAGAAACTGGGCATCTTCAACATGGAGAAGAGGAGAAAGACTAGGTGCAACGATTGCCCCTCTTTAAAAAATACCCAAAGGAGGTATTTAGGGTACAGTGAGGAGGGAGGAACTTCTCTCTGCTTCCCAGTTCAAATATGGTCTGAAGATCTGGAGGGTAAATTTCAATTGAACCATTAGAGGACACCAGTGGTTCAGTAATAGAACCAAATGCCAAGAGAAGTCATGAGGTCTTCTTCCTGGAGATCTTCAGAAAGAGGCTGGACAACCTTGCTTTAGCTTGAGATCCGCATTGAGCTCTGGGTCAGACTCAATGGTTCTGGGGACCCCTTCAACATTATGAGTCTTATTCCTTCCCAAATTTTCAATTAATCACTAATGCTTCAGGAGAATTGGCACCCACTCAATTTCCCTTGAATCCTTCATGGTCACACACCCATCCATTCTCCAGGGAAACCAGACTAATGAATAGATATACTATACACACACAAAGGAGTGTTGCTTTACTATAGGAGCCAGAACCCTCATTCTTGGTGGTTTTGGGAAGCATGGATCCCAAAAACTGGGAGTGAGGAGGTTCACAAGGCAGACGAAGCCTGGAGGGCTGAGCCCCTGGAAATAATCTGGAAATCTGGAATAACATGGTCTAATCTTCACTCGCAAGAAATAGTGCACCTTGGCACTGCGTAACGGCCACGGCTTCAGCCATGAAATTCTAGGATTTGCGTCCGGAGCCAGGGGAAGTTAAAGCGAAGGTCCAGACTGTTATTATTTCTGCAGTGCAAAACTCAGCCCAAGATGTGTCTCCTTAGGCATTACCAAGTGAGACGTTTGCCTAAGGTGAAGAACTAAGGAAGATTAATTCAAAGATATAGCGGTGTTAGTCTGCAGAATCAGTAATGTAGAGAGGTATGTAGCACCTTTGGAAGTAACCTGAAAGAAAGAAGTTGGCAGTATGAGCTATCAATGGGCATGTATACAAAAGCTCAATGCTGCCAACTTCTTACTTTCAGTTAGGCTCAAAGGTGCTACCAGATCTCGCTAGATAGAGACAGCTACTGCTGTTGAGCTTGCCTAGGAATAGCAAAGGCTGTCTGCATGCGCTTACCTGGGAGGAAGCAACACTGAACACAGAGGGGACTTCCAAGTACAACTGCACTGTGCAAGCCATTTTCAATCTTAAAAGGGTTGGATGGGAACCAATGGGAAAAGTATTTGCCTTCCTCTGCAAGTAACCGGCAAGTAGGCAAAGATAATAATAAGACTCATCATCATCATCATCATCATCCCCTTGGACTGAAGCAGGGAATGACAAATGCATCAACAATGAAACAACATCAGTTAAAAACACATTAGATTTGAAAACATCCACCATTAAAAGGACAGAGTAAGATAACACATTTGAATACAATCCACATTTAAACGCAGTACATACATTCACAGTTTAAAAATCCCTGGATAAGCTTGCCAGAAGAGATGGGTTTTCAGTGCTGTTCAAATCAGAGAGTGCATTTACTCCTATGGGAAATATGAGAAAGACTGGGACACGTCTACGTAAATATTTTGAAGTAAAACGGGGGAAAAGAATCATGTGGTAGGACTGACAGAAGAAACAAATAGGCTTTATCTGGGAAAATGGTGTTGTAATACATTAAAAAATGTAATTAAAATTATAAACAATTTGCCGCAAGGGGCTGAGGAAAAGAGAAAAAGTCATCTATCAGTTGGAAAAATGTAAAGCACAATAAGAAAAGTAAGAAAGTTAAAGAGACGACTACAGATTCAATTCTGGAGGAAGGAGGTTGATTTAGTTTAATATGTAAGGTGTTATGTTTCAGTGTGAATTACTCTTATCTATTTTATGGTTGGTATGTACAGTGCTGTGCAAATCAATTACAGGCGCTATATAAAAAGCATAATAATAATAATAATAATAATAAAATAATAATAATATAATAATAATAATATAATGTGGAATTTGCATGTATGTTTTCTGTGGTTTGTTTGTTTGTGTAGCAGTTCATAAAAATATGGTAAAAAAAAAACAAATCCAGACAGTGTATCCAGCCGTTGTCTCTCTTCTGGCTGGTAATTCCAAGTTTAGGGGCGGCTGGGGAAAAGTCTTCTTGCGACACTTGCCAACCTAGTCCTGACCTGATGGACTGCCTAACAGCTTGACTTGCACACCCTGAGCCCTTCCTCACCTGAAAAGCAGGTCGCAAGATCCATGTCCATATTCACCGAAGGGACTACTGGGGATGTTCCAACCTATGGGCATCCATTGCACAGTGGGGAATACCTGATGTTCCATGGCCCCAATGCACAGATGGGCACCAATGTGCATTGAGGTGCTGCATGATGCACGTCTGAATGCCAGAGACAGGAACTAGCAGAGCCCAAAAGGATCCAAGCCACCTTGGAAACTCCCATGTAGGGAGAAAGACAGGAGATAGATCCAATAATAAAAATAATAATTGTGCAGTGGATTGACTAGAGCCTTGGTGAGCATCTTTGCAATTCACAATGATGATGAGATGCTGTACTTCTATCATGCAGCTATAGATTTGTACATAGTTTATGAAAACAGAGCGACGTAGGATTTTGGATTGCTTCTTTTGTGCAGCATACCTTAGGTTATATGTGATTTACAGGAACTGGTGAGATTGCAGGTGGCGAGTTGGTGAAAGCATTAACGCTTTATGACCCATGCCTATATTGTATGGTGTGGTGATTTTTTGTATTTGTGGCTGTGGACACATCTGTCAAGCAAAGGTATATATGCTGCTAGACACTAGGCAGGTGTGTGCAAATATACAGCTAAACAGGGTACAAAAGCTGTCACTGACAGAATGCAGCATTTTGCAGGAAGGAACAGTTATCATTTGGGCTGGGATTCAAAACCTTTACACAGCATGTTGGGCCGAGAGAATGCAATGGGCACGGCTGAATATTGGAAACCTGGTTAAGACAAAGTTATGAGAAGGTAGGCAACATAACAGACAGTGAATCACAGGGGCAAGATGCCTCCGAATCAAAATGTGGATAAACCTGGCAGGAACTTGAGTGAAAGGGCATGGAGCCACTTTAAAGCAAGTTGACACCACTTTAAGGAACCACCAGATCTGTCCTATAGAACCTGGGATTTGAAGTTTGGTAAGATATTCACCTGGTCTGCCAAAGAGCTCTGGTGCTTCACCAAACTACAAATCCCAGAATTCAATAGCCTTGAGCCATGGCAATTAGAGCCGTAATCAAACTGCAATGAATTCTGCAGTGGAAGATGGCAGTCATGAATCAACTGTTGAATGGGTAAATTCCATTGAGTCGTGGTCCCAGTGCCACATTGCAGATTTTAAAGCAGTTTAACACCACTTTAATTTCATGACTTATGCTACAGAATCCTGGGATTTGTAGTTTGGTGAGGCGCCAGCGCAGTTGGCAGAGAAGACAAGGACCATGTAGAACTAACCAATTCCAAGATTCATAGGAGGGAGGTACACAGCATTTAAAGGGGGTGTCCAAACTGTATTACGTCCTACAGTTGGTTTGGTTCAGAGATTAATGTCATTCTTTTATCTACTGAAGGTTTTTGTAACAAAGTAATGGTACTGAGTGATTTTTCAAATTCCCACAATGAGAATGGAAGAGGTAAAATTACACTTAAAAACACAGCTGAAGTTTTAAATTAATGCAAAAAGCCAGCTTGAAGGCACACAACAGCAACAACAAACCAATGTCAGAGATTAGGGACTGAAGAAATTCTCATTGCAGGGTGCAGAATTTTTATTGGGCAGGGTCCCTTTTGGAGGATCTAAAATTCCTTAACGAGCCCAGATCACCTCTGAGCTCAAGGAGCTAACAGAGTCAGTCCGGTTAGTACTCCAAGTGGGAGACCAACCAACAAATACAAGGTGATGTAGGAACAGAGGAAGGAACTGGAGAAGACCACCTTTCCCAGTATTTCCTTGCCTAAGAAAAGCATAGGAAATTCATTGGGTCACCAATAGGATCAACAAGCGAGATCTAGATACCCTGAAGGCAGTAGTTCCCATCAGATCTTGGAAGCTAAGCAAGGTCATCCCTGTCAGTACCTGGGATGGGAGATCACCAATGAATACCAGCTGCTGTAGGCTGTATTTTCAGAGGAAGGAACTGGAAAACTGCCTCGGAGATTTTCTTGCCTAAGAAAAAGCTCGGTGAAATCCATAGGGCTGCCACAGGTCAACAGAGGGCTTGAAGGCACACACTTTATCCTGAAGAATGCACCACAGTTCGAACAAGGGATATGACAAGCGGGAGCATGTCCAAGGAGGGCGACAAAATAAATGCAGGTCGGGAAACCATGTCCTATGAGGAGAGACACAGGGAGCTGGGTATCTTTAGCCTGGAGAAGAGAAGGTTAAGAGGTCATATGACAAGCCCTCTTTAAGTATTTGAAGGGATGTCCATATTGAGGAGAGAGCAAACTTGTTTTCTGCTGCTCCAGAGAATAGGACCCGAGCAATGGATGCAAGCTCAGGAAAAGAAAATTCCACCACGAACATTAGGAGGTACTTCCTGAGAGTAAGGGGCTGTTTGACAGAGGAACACACTCCTTCCTGGGAGAGTAGTGGAGTCTTCTTGCTTAGAGGTCTTAAGAAGCAGAGGCTGGATGGCCATCTGTCGAGAATGCTTAATCGAGATTCCTGCAGGGCAGAATGGGGCTGGACTGGATGGTCCTTGGAGTCTTCCAACTCTATGATTCTATGGCTCACATACAAAGCTCTTTAAAATTTAGACAAAACATGCTTCCACTGGCATGGAATTCACACTCCATGAGGTGGAAACCACTGCGGAGCACTACACCCTTTGAAGGGCAGGGGCATGTGCAAACCTATCCTCCCAGAAATTAAATCTTGTTGCCCCCCACCCATCCCAAAATTGTCACCAAACCCCTGTTTAAAATGGGGATGGAATGAATTGGAGATGAATTCCTGATAAAGAATGACAGACTCTCCTGATGCAGTTGCGGCCACATAGAAAACCACCCTCGGCCCCAGTTCAAGCTCCTCCTCTGTTGCTCTTGTTATACTTTACCTCCTGCAAGGAAAATGGTATACTTTGGGGAAAAACTCTAAGCCTTTTCTGCATAGAGGCAGTAGGCTGTGTGGGAAGAAGGAAATGACTGCGTGTGCCGCGCACATTTACTTTCAAGACCTTTCCAGCTCATGGCGACACACTGGTTGGTTGCCAAACCCACGTGTTTTATGATGTCCAAGGACTGATGGCGTTAAGTTCTGCATTCCTTTGTTAAATGTTATTGAGAAGGTAAGGCGAACCCTGGAGACCACACCACAGAGGCTGGGTGACGCTGGCTGGCCATGGCCCACCGTGCTTCACAGACTGATGTCTGCCCCATCTAGCGGCAAGGAGAGAGGAAGAATTAAAGGTCAGCCTTAGGCAAAATATCGCAAGGGATGGTGGGTTCCTTCTTGTTCTATATGTGCGTGTTTACTACCCACAGAAGCCCATGCAATCAGTGGGGTTTCCTTGTGAATAACCGGTAGGATTGCCAGGGTATTAGATTTTCCTTCATCCACTCATCCATTGAAAGACATTTGTACCTATGTCTTCTTTTGAAAAAACATTACGGAAATTTCCTCCATACAAAAAATATACACTTGTACACACATAAACAATAACATACAAAACACCGCAGAAGAGACAAACCAATAACAAATGTATTGAAAATTTCGGCGGAGTCCCATCTTTTCATTGACATCTCTAACCAAAGTTGGTTTAACATATATTACTCATAGTACTCCATTCATACGCAACATTCTAAGGAGTTTATCCACTGGGGCTGATTTCGACATTAAAGAGAGATTAAAGGCATTTAAAGCATCCCACAAATGAAGCGGAAATGGGGAGTAATGTGCAGCTAATGCGATTATCACACGCAATACGCAAAAAAGCATATCAGAAATGCATTGTCACTGAAATCCCAAAAGTAAAAGAGATGTGCATTATGCTCCTTGTGGCAACTTTAAGGGCAGGTTTTGTGCGATGTCGTGAAATCATTACGTGTAATTATGTGAGTTTTCCCCAGGATATATGGGGAAAAATCCTGAGCTCCTTCGTGTGATAAACTCCCATTCTCAGCTCTTGCTTTTCCATACAATTTGTGGTTTGACTATCCTGTTAAACAGCATATTTTTCTCCCTCAACTGAAAATCGTTTTCTAAACATACAAAAGCAAACAAAGCAAAGCAAAAAGAATATACCCTGGTTTATCCTAACCATTCTCGTGCGCCATTATTTCGGTGATTTTACATTCATCACCGTGAGTCCATGTCATTTAAAACATTCAGTTACAATATTTTTGAGATCTATTTCGTGTGTTTATATCTTAAATATCTGTTATCTATAAGGTACCACCCCTTTTTTTATTTTCCTTTTCCTTCTAAATCTACTAAATCCACTATTCCTTTTTGATATGAAGGATTCCCTGGGTTTTTAGTTACAGGAAGGGTGGCAAAAGAAGGTTTGCATTTCCAATTTTCTGCATTCTGCAATGAAAATTTTCCTTCAGTCCCTAAATGTCTGTTGTTGTTGGTGTTGTGTTGTTGTTGTGTGTGTGCTTCAAGGCTGGCATTTTTTGTAGTAATTTAAAAACTTCAGCTGAAATACAGTTTAGGCCTAGAAAAAAAGGACAGGTAGAGTTACAATGGAATGCATTTTGTTTTCTGTTGTCTGATGCAGAGACATTTGTATCCTTTAGAACATCCAATTTCTTGTTAAGGCTCCACAACATGTGCTATAAAAAAAACTTAC
>NC_056527.1:5355116-5358531 GCF_019175285.1 Sceloporus undulatus | reverse complement strand
TTACAAAAGCTATGGAAACAATTTGACCCCTGAAAGTTGACAGCAATTTAATTTGTTTAGATTTTCCTTTTTTTATACATTTGTGTGCAATGGCTGTTTGCTAAAACACAATAAACTGATTTTGGACTTTTGTGTGCAAACAGAGCAAATGTAAGAGGCCTAGATATTCAGAGTCTCACTCTTTACAATGCTAGGAATTTGGGGGTTGAAGGAAACTTTCACAGGGGGGGGGAATCATATTTCAAGAAGCAATGCCCTTATTTCCTCCCTCAACCACAGCATTGTAGTCCAATGATCAAACCCATTAAGCCAAGCTGACTCTCAAAAACACATTAAATGAAGGGCAGCTATGAAGGAACTTGACAAGATCCCAAGGTATATTAAGGTAAAGGTCTATTATTGAATACTAAAGTTAGGATGGTTTATGCCATCATATTTCCTGTTCTCAAGATACTAGAAGAGACCATAATGCTTGGTAAGATGGAGAGTGAGACAGTGTGGTATAGTGGTTTGAACGATGGACTATGATCCTGGAGGCCAGGGTTTGAATCCTTGCTCAGCCATGGACACTCACTGGGAGACCTTGGGCAAGTCACACTCTCTCAGCCTTAGAGGACGGTAAAAGCAAGCCTCTGCTGAAAAATCATGTCAAGAAAACCCTGTGATAGGATCTCTTGGTCTCATCAGAAGTCAGAACCAACTTAAAGCATGCAACAACAACAAAAACAAGGTAGAGGTAGTAGGTAGTAGAGGAGTTTGCATGCAGGGAATCCCTATCTATCTGAGGAGAGGGGAAGAGAATGCAAAGATCTTCCAACAGAACAATATTAAAGCCAAGATGAGTAGATAGCTATATGAATGGTGGAGTTCTTGGACTATAGGATGATGTTAGCTGGGAGCCAGAAAGGAGATACGATGAACTGGTCAAAAGAGCCCTCATGAGGCTGGGCTTATCCGAAATATGGAAAAATCCCAAAGGATTCTGGTCCCAAGCCTTTTGGAGAAGGTAGACTCAGCCTGTACTTTTAAATAACAAGAAAGTCAATAATTGCTTTTTAAAAAGATTAGTACAGTCAGCCCTCCACATTTGCAGCTTTGACTTTTGTGGTTTTGATTATTTGCAGAATTGATTAGTATGTTTTCTTTAGGAATTCCTAGGTCCTCCAGAGAAATTCTGCCAGGAATTGACTACAGAGTTATGCTGGAGGATCTAGAGATTACTGGAGAAAAGACTACTCTAGGCATTTGTAGGTCCTCCAACATGATTCTATGGTCAATGCTGACCACAGAGTTGTGCTAGGAGACTAGCGATTTCTAAAGGGGTCGTCTCCGAGGTAAAAAAAAGCAGTGTTTTTTATTTATGGTTTTTGCACTTTCATGGGGGGGGGGGGTTCCTGTGCCCCTATCCCTACTGAATATGGAAGGCCTACTGTATAACTCACTTCTTCTAGGCAACCTTGCAATGGTTAAGAGTTACTTTTAAAAGTAACTTTACAAGAGGCTTTGAAAATGACTCCAAAATAGAGCGGAGGACTTTTCAGCCCTCATGAAAAAAACAACACAAAATGAATTAAGTCATTTCAATTTGATCCTGTCTAAAATATTCATTCCAGGAAGAGCGCAAAGAGAGCAGAAACGCACAATGTAAGACCTTCAAACATCCCCCCTTTTCCAAGCTGCTGTGTTTTTTTCCAGCCCCAGTTAACCTGCCAGGCCTCCAAAAAAGATCTCTGGAGTTTTGGGAACAGATGGCAGCCAGAGAGCAATGCAGAGCCCCAGATGCATGGAATTCTATAACATTCTTATTTCATTTTATAAGCCAACAGAAACCTACTATAAAAAACACGAACCTCTTTTTCCCCCAACACTGTAGCTGATGCAGTACATAAATAACTAGGACATCATGGTTGACAGCATTTGTGTATATGAGAGGGGAGTAAGTGAATTAATAAATATAGACCATTTACTTTGTGCCCGAGAAGAGTTTTTATGGAAGAGGCCCATGATGGGAATAGAGTCAGAACTTGGAAAGATTGCTTCCTTGGGTCTTTGCCAAAAAACGGTGGCGATCCTAAAGGCAGGATCCGACCAACTCCAGTCCTTACACTTTAGACCACAGATAGTCCTGTTGGGAATGAGTATTATCATTTATTTACTCAAACTATTTCCACCTTGCCCTTACAGCTAACATTAAAACAACAGTTTTAAACAGTTTGAAACAATAAGAATTATGGATAGAAACCTGTTGGTTAACCCCAGCTAGAGTAGATCAGTTCAATGAATTGCTGAATGGTAAGTCACACAATATATAAAGCCCATTGATTCAATGAGTCTACTTTAGGTAGGACTAGTAACAGAATTCAGGCAAAAACAACACCTAAATTAAACACTTGATACCACTTGATAACCTTCGAAGTCCCTTTCAACTCTATGGTTCTAGGATATAACCCACATTATAGTTTTGTCACCTCCAGTGAAAGCTGAACTCCAGAGGCTGGGAGAGTGGAGTTTTGACACCTTCTGCTTTGTATGAACTGTTTTCAAACCAGACTACATTGGGACCTAGGATAAGCTTTTGACTGTACAATCTCATAAGCGAGAGGAATAGCCTTTTAAAAAAAGAAAGTGTCATGTCCAATCAGTTGTCTGGCCCTGTTTTCCAGATGGCCTCGAACAAACGTCGTGAGGTCAACAACCCGCAAACCCTCGAGCGACCAAATTCCATCCTCTGGGCAGAAGGGACAGTACTTATCGGACCGTGCTGATGGCAAATAAATTGCTTGTTGATGTGCATTCGTGGTGGCTGCCAAAACCTTCATGATTTATGGCAACTCTGCCTCGATGTGACAAAAAGCAAAGGCAGACCGATCCCAGAAGATAGATTACTTGCCACCTGCTGGGGCCAGATGCATATTATGACGTCGGCTATATTTTTGGAGCTCATTGTTATTTTGGACATAGCAATTGAGGGGAAGCTGGCAACTGGGTGGAAGAGGAGGAGAAGCATCAACAAAAATGCAAGTTGACAAGGCAGGAGGAAGCCAGGACCCAGAGGAGCTTCTGATTTTACCATGCGGGCAGAGCAATGGCACCAGATATAAAAGGGCTGACTGCGGACATGGCTGACCAGAAGGGAGAACTCCTATCCTCTTTATGGTTGTGTAGAAGAGGGAAATTCAGCGGCTCTTGCTTGTCACACAACCAGGCAACAAGGTGCAACTGTTGAAATCCCCCCTTTGACACAGCCATGAAAGAGACAGGAGCTCCCTCCAGTTTTCACTCCGGCAATGCCCTAAAAATGAGCCAAGAACTGTGAATATATCGAGACAGTTCCAAAAACTGAAGTCCAAGATAGAGTTGCCATCGTCCAGTCCCTCATATCTGGACATCTGATTTGCATATTATGCACATTATC
>NC_056527.1:5350281-5355016 GCF_019175285.1 Sceloporus undulatus | reverse complement strand
ACGGAGCTTCACTGAAACCTTTTCATTCTCAGAATATTGGAATTCTTTCTTATCAATATCGCATATGCTCGAATGTTACACAGCAGAATGGTAATCTAGATGAACAATCCCAATTGTGGTTGTTACAACAGCAGTAGCAACTGCAGCAGCAACAACACAAAAATAACATCTTTGAAGGAACGCCAGAAGAATAAAGAGTTCTTAACCTTTACTTTCAAAAGACAGGGTTGTCAAAATTGCTGTTCAGGGATGAAGCACTGAACGCTTCTGTTATGAACATGCACCTGAGCTCCACATGTGGAGTTTCCACATGCTGCTCTCGATGTACCACATGTGAAACAGTATATGAAAAAAACTTCACAAGGTGGAATTTGTGAAGGTGTGCAAACTCTGGTTTCACTTTGCAATTAAAGGGCATCAGCCTCGCATTGCACAAGCAAATTTTTGGCAGTATGTGTTACCCATCCCAAGGAACAACAAGTCCTAGAATTAACTAACACAAATAATAAAAGAAGATAAATCACTGACTGGGTCCACATTGAGACAGCTAGGAACACTTCATTCCCCACTCCCACATAATTCCCATCACATTAAAGGAAACTGAAAACCCTTTTGTCAGAACTTCTTTATCTGTTTGGAAGATGTGGAACTCCCTCTTGGCACCAGCCAGCCACGCTCCCCAATTCAACCTACCCAGATACATCCTCTCTTTATCGATAATGACAAGCTCCTCCTGTTTCAAACATGGCAAAGCAGAGGCATATATACAATTAAAGACTTCTTCAGCAGAGATAAACCAGTATCTAAAGAAGAACGCTTAACAATCTTAGGCTGCATCCGTACTGCAGAAATAATCCAGTTTAACACCAGTTTACCTACCACGCCTCAGTGCTATGGAATACTGGCAACTGAAGATTGTTATGGTACTAGAGCTCTCTGACAGAGAAAGTTAAATGGCCCATAGCATTGAGCCTTGGTAGTTAATGTGGTGCCAATGGATTACTTCTGCAGTTTGGATATAGCCTTAGCACTGAAAACATTTAATTCCCTCCAAACCCTTCAGATTGCTTCCATTCCTTCTCACTTAATGAGATCAGGAAAATCTCCACAATCCACAACAGTATATGAAGAAATGCACATAGATATTGATCAGTTCTCTAAGAGTCTCTCCTCCCAATTTAATAAAATGTAATCTTAGGAATCCTTTGGCAGAAGTCTTACAAACAAGCAAGGCTGGGAACTGCACTTAAACACAACTCCCCAAACACACCTGGCTGAAAATCTGGACCTCCCTCCCATTCAAATCAAAATCTGCACTCATAAAATCGAACACAATAATACTGATTGATAGATGGTTTTCGACACCGATTCACTTAGCTCACATTGCAAAGGGCCCATATGTAAAATGCTGAAGGAGGTGTCAAGTCAGGGGGGGAATGTATTTGCACATGTGGCTTGAATGTGACAAGATACAAGATAGATACAAGACAATATGTGATCCAGCCTCTAACTTTGCTAAACAGAAAAATACATTCTGCTCAGAGTTACACTTACTCTCTGTCTTCCAAGGTGACAATAAAAGCTTATAATATAAAGATCTAATCTGCTTCTTCCTAGCAATTACTAGGCTTGAAATTGCAAAAAATTGTAAACTAGGGAATCTCTCCCTCGAAAACTGGTACGTTAGAATATGGGTAGTATGGTTAATGGGAAAACTATCAGATAACATGTCACTTACCATAGGACCTATGAACCAAAATCCGTTTGTGGAACGTTGTCATGCTCTCACAGAATACATTAATGACAATTTAGCGCTCTTGAAACTTTCGGTGCCTCACTTGCGGAACTGGAACCTCTAAATCCTTGATAATATGCTCAACAACCCATATCATATCTTATCTTCTCCTGTCATGTCCTTCCCACAACTGTTTTTATTATTGATGTTATCTATAATTCATTCTACACTGAAATTGATTTGCAGCTATTGGGGAAAGCGACATTGCTGTATATCAACATCCATGCAATAAAACCTAAACAAGCAAACAAACAAAACAGATACACATTCTGTTCTACAAATGGAACCTCAACCACAAAAACAGAACAAAATAGAATCTTACCAGCCGTAGATCATAGCACTCTTTCCAATTTTCCTCCTTTCATTCCCTGACTTAGGAACCTTAGCAGAAATGTCTCAGTGAGTCCTTTTCTGTTTTCTAGCCACTTCAACAACAACAACAACAACAACAACACTTCCCAATTAATTATGCCAAGACTTTCTTTTGCTGCTAAGAAACCCTGTCCTTTGAAATTTGACTTGAAAATTTCACATTTAAAACACTCCACATTCTTGTCAAAGAAAATGCAATCTGTGTGCATTTTGGGCAGAGGGAGGGTGGGAGGATGTGAATAGATATAAATTTGCATTGGAAGGTGAAGACGATTAATCATTCATGTGAATGTGCAGATATCTATCCCAATGTGCACAATACACTTATGTGTAAACCAGCCCTTGGCTGGCAACCAAAGACTGGGATTGTTAAGTATGTGCCACAATGTCCTGATGCGTTGTGGCATGCCCTGTTCTGTTTCCAAGGAGCCACCCATTTGGAGTCTCAGCTTTTGACGCAGCATTTGTTTTTTATTTGTTTTTTTAAATACATTTTATTTTTGCAATATAACAACACACAATTACAAACAAACACCTTTCGGTATCTTCATAAACTATTAGCTGTTTAAAATTATTCAGTTTTTCAAAAAGGTAAATAAACCAGTATACTTCCCAAGTATAACATTCGTCTTGTGTGATTATGACTCTCTTTTACATTGTTTCCTTATAGGTTTAATATTCCTAGATAACTCCAGTATATTTATTTCTTTATTAATTTATATCTCTCTATCCTTCCCAAAGTAAAACAGTACTGCTTATACATTTACATATCTGTCTATGTTATTTTATATCTCTTTCCAACGTTTACCACAAAAAAATCTTTAATGCCTCCCATTCCTTTTCAGTTTTTCCCTCATCCTTTCCATGGATAATACTTGTTAGACTGTCCATTTCCATCATGTCAAACATTTTTAACAGCCACTCCTCAGTCGATGGAATCTCATTTGATTTCCAATACTGTGCCAGAAGCAATCTTCCAGCTGTTATCATGTAGAGAATTTTGCGCCAATGAAGAGCTTCGGGGTTTTTTGGGATTTTATTTGTCATATTTAAAAGATAGATTTCGGGAATTTGTTCAAAGTTTATACCCAAGAATTTTAGTTATTAATGGGTGGATTTTGCTCCAGTGTTTCTTTATCTTTGGGCATTCCCACCAAACGTGAAACCAGGTTCCTTTGGCATGCAAACATTTCCAGCACTATTACTCTGTGGGTTTTTGCAATCTTTGCTGGAGTCGGGTGCCACTGGAATTCCATTTTCTTCAAGTTTTCATGGAGATTTTGACAGGCGCTAAATTTTAATGTTTTTCCCCTGGCATTCTGCCAACTTTCCGGATCAATTATCCTGCCAAAATCTCTTGCGCATTGTATCATGGAACCCTTTACTTCATTCTGTTCCACCTTCCTTTGTACAGAACTTTATATGTTAATTTCTTTTTTCCTTTGCGAAGTACATTGTCCAGTTCCACATTTTTCTGTCTCTGCATCTAATTTAAACCTGTTTATCAATTGATAGTAAAGGAAGCAATGTTTTTGAATCTCCATAGGCTTTATATCTTCTATCTTTCTCAGACTATAGTTATTTGAGTCATTTTTTATTAGTAAATCTTCATATCTTAGCCATTTGGAGATCTGCGTTATGTTGAAAAGAGCCTCATGAGGGGAAATCCATCCGGGGATTTTCCTGTAAAGGAGTTGTTTCACCTTAAGCCAAGATGTTAAAATGGCATTCTGAACAAAGTGGTGTCCAAAGTCTCTGTTGATCTTGTGCTTTTCGTACCACAAGTATGCGTGCCAAACATAACGGACATTGAATCCCTCCAAAGCAAGTAGCTTTTCATCTGTCAGATTTATCCATTCTCTCACCCAAGTTAAACTGTTAGTTACGAAATACATCTGAAGGTCAGGTAGATCACATCCACCATTTAGGTTTGTGTCCATTAGAGTTTTCCATTTCACACAAGGCTTCTTTCCTGCCCAAACAAATTTCCTTATTTCTTTATTCCATTCTTCCTATATTTTCAAATTCGAGAGGATAGGAATATTAGTAAATAGGTAATTAATTTGGGGTAGTACAAACATTTTAACAGCGGCAATTCTTCCGGAAAATGACAGGTTTAGTTTGGACCATTTCAAAAGATCTTGTTTGATTTTCTTCTATATAGATTTGTAGTTATTTTCAAAGGGTTCGGTGTTTCTGTTAGAGACCCATATACCTAAGTACTTAGTCCTTTTCACAACTTTGCAACCCGTACGCACTTGTATTTCCTTTTCTTCTGTGGAATATAGGTTTTTTGTTATAATCACAGATTTCTGTGTATTTATTTTAAATCCGGAAGTTGTACCGAAATTGTTAATTATGTCTATTACTTTATGTATACATGTAGCTGGATTTTCCAAAAAGGTCACGAGATCATCAGCGTAAGATTTCAGCTTAAATTCATATTGCTTGATCTTTACCCCAGTGATTTCGGCATCTTCTCTAATTCTATTGTTAAGCTCTTCCATGACTGTTATAAATAGCAAAGGGGACAGTGGGCATCCCTGCCTTGTTCCTTTCTGTATGTTA
>NC_056527.1:5323400-5350181 GCF_019175285.1 Sceloporus undulatus | reverse complement strand
CTCTACATGGGACTACTCTTGTGCTTGATTCGGAAACTGCAATTCGTGCAGAACATGGCGGCCAGAGTAGTGTCAGGAACATCGAGGAGGGACCGTATTACTCCGGTATTAATGTCCCTCCACTGGCTGCCTATTAGTTTCCGGGTCCAGTACAAGGTGTTGGTTATCACCTTTAAAGCCCTAAATGGCTTGGGTCCAAACTACCTCAGGGACCACCTCCTCCCATATAATCCTCCCCGCACACTCCAGTCCTCTGGGAGGACTTTGCTCTAGCCTCAAAGATCTAGGCTTTCTGCTACCTCCCAGAGGGCTTTTTCTGTTGTCGCCCCCAGATTATGGAAGGACCTGCCGGATGAGATCTGTCAATTGACATCTTTAGACAGCTTTAAAAAGGCTGTCAAGACGGATCTCTTCTGGCAGGCCTTTCCGGGATAGATAACCCCGGCCTCAGGAACCTTCTTCTCATGAGAGTTCCCATGGTCCTCCCTGGAAATGCTACCGTAGTTTACTGTTTTATTTGTTTTGTTTTGTTTTGTTCTGTTTTGTTTTTGTCTTGTGATAATGTGTATGTGTTAATGTTGTTTAATTTGTTGGTTTTAATTATAATTGATTTAATAATTTTTGAAGGGGGGGGAGGGAATTTTGATGTACAGTGTATTGTATTTTATTGCTGTTAGCCGTCCCGATTGACCTCAAAGGGGCGGGATATAAATAAATTATGATGATGATGATGATGATGATAATGGTGCCATAATTTTAACCTTGTAATTTTAACCTTGCTGTGATCCCGCTTCGATCCATTGGGAGAGGCAGGAAGATAGAAATAAAAATTATTATTATTTATTATTAACTCACTCACAAACCATAAGGTTGTGAGTTCAATACCAGCCAGGGCTCAGGGTCGACTAGGCTTGCATCCTTCCATAGGTTGCTAAAATGAGTACCCAGGTTGCTGGGGACAATTGGTTTACACATTGTAAACCGCTTAGGGAGGGCTTAAGTGCACTGATAAGTGGTATAGAAACGTACTTGCTCTTGCTTGCTATAGCTACATGTACATTATTTCATGTAGTTAAAGTGAAAATCCGGTCATCTGTGATATTTTTAAATATTTTTTTAATTTTAAAAAATAAAGTTTTAAATTGAAACATTTAATTTCTTTTTTTAAAAAACTTGGGGCTTTCCCCCCTTTTCTGGCCTGCATGAACCCCCAAGGCATGCTTGGAAAGAAAGCTGGCCTTGGTTGGTCAGTGCTTTCACTTAGCAGGATGACAAACTCCCAATATCACCTTAAACTATAAATAAGGGATCTTGCAGCACCTTTGAGACTAACTGAAAGAGAGAAGTTGGTAGCATGAGCTTTGGTAGATTGGAGTCTACCTCTTCAGAGTCTCTCTTCAGATGCATTCCTCAGGCCAAATACATCTGAGGAAGTAGGATCAAGCCTATGAAATTTCATGCTAGCAACTTTTTTTTTTCAATGAGTCTCAAAGATGCTGCAAGATGTCATTGCATTCTGGTTTTCCAGACTACCATAGCTAGGCCTTTGAATTTAAACAAGGGAGGTGAGCAGCAGGAGATGCAACATTAGGGAATCCAGCCCCAGGTTTTGTTAGCATTTTTCAGTGCTAGTTGCCTCTCTAGAGGTTGTGGAATAGATTTTGGCTGCTTGTTCAGGGTGATATTCTTATACCTGTGTTCAACAAAAGCATCATGAAATACATATCAAAACGTGAAGCAATGCAAGTAACCCGTTCCCTCTTCCAAAAGAAGACAAAGCGCAAAAAGCACCCTGAGGTTTCTCTTTATAAAGAAGCTGTAGTGACATGGAAGAATACACCTGACCCTTCGACACCATTTTGCTACAACCGTTTATAACAGGGGTCCCCCCGGGTTACGAATTATTCGTTCCGCGGATTATTTCGTATCCGAAATACCTTCGTAAAGCCGAATTCCCATAGGCGCTAATGGAAAAATAGCTCTCTGCTGCCCTCCGGTGGCGGAAAATAGCGCGCCGCGGTTGTTGTTTCGTAACCCGAAGAAACCTTCGTAAGCCAAGCATAAATCCCTTGGTATTTTTTCCGTATCCCCCGAAAAAAAATCGTAACCCGGCGCATTCGTACCCGGGGTAACACTGTATTTAATGGATTGGCTCATCCATAGATTTTGTATCCATTGGAGTTCATGGAACCAAACCCAGCAGATACCAAGGTCCCACTGTACTTGTACAGACCTCTGGATCTTCTCAGTTTGACAGTTTGTTCTTCTCTGGTGTGAATGGTGATACAATAGTGTGTTGTGTGTGTGTGTGTGTGTGTGGTGTGTGGTGTATATATCCTCCAATACCAAAGAAGAGAGAGTTTGCTGTTAATATACAGGAATGGAGGAATACTTAGTTCTTTATTCAATGTTTTTAATTGACCAAATCAATCATTAAACAAAAATATGCATACAGAATACAGTCTTGTAACGCATTAATTAACATGCATCTTCAGATATCGTCAGCCAGATCCTGACTGTAGGATTTACTATATCATACCCATCCCCAATATTAGTATTTATTTATTAACTACAGTCTATCCTGCCATTCCACTAAATGAGCTCAAGGTAGCATACATGACTCTTCTCTTTTGCACTTTATCTTCACAACAACCTTGTCAGGTAGAGCAATCTGAAAGTGGTGAAACAAAGGCTTCATTGCTGGGTGCAATACATTATGATCCTATGCAATACCCTAACCACTGCACTACACAGCCCTCTTCTAGCAGGCTAATTCTGGTATGCTACAAAAAGTATGTGGTGGTAATTGACAAGCAGTATGCAGGTATGTGTAAGTGTTTAGATAAGGAGCAAGACTATGTTTATGATACACCAGCTGTCCATTGCGTTGACGTCACATCCTAGCCCAGGAGCCTTGGTCAAGATGGCTAGAAAGCAATGCAGTCATCATGTAAAGCAGTCATGCAGTGATGGGTTGTAGCCATGCAGGCCCCACATCAACACCACACCCATGAGACACCAGTGTAGTAAGCCTTACTAGTGACACGTCCCCTAGTTCCACCATTAAAAAAACATGTGTCCTACAATAGTGAATAGTGACGGCTGGGTGTAATGTTAGAATTTTTATGGGAAATTAAAGCCTACAACCAGTTGCTAGCCTGAACTACAGTAGACAGAGTGAATCAATTGCTGGATGGTAAGCCAGTTGGTTTCACTCTAGCAAGGACTAGCTTCTGGATTTAGGTCTTCCAAAGCTAGTTCTGATCTACTGGCATTGCCCACTGTTGTCAGGAATGCTCAACAGACCCCTTTAAATTTGAGGGTTGGTATCAGGAGAGACTTTGTTATCAAGGCACAATTCTTAGGGACAGCTCCCCTCTTCTGCTCACCCTGCAGCTTAACCACACCTGGAAAAGGCTGTTGAAGAGAGCAGATGTGGTATTAAAAATATATCAGGTGTACGGGTGTCTAATGTACTTGGTATGTCACTAAATTTACCTTAAACCTGGAAGTGATTCTTGCTGTGGCCAGAACATGACTGACATCAAATCTCAGATAGCATTCCCAAAAGTATAACATTTCAGTACACCCCAAAAGTAAAATAATTACTCATAGTTACTACAGTTGTAACCCACAACTGAGCTAGTACATAGACCCATTGTCTGGCATAGTGTTCCCTAAGCTGTAACATTTAGCTAAAACCCCAGTCCCAGAAAGAAACGTATTGCGGCTAAAAATCATGTGTTGATAATAATGGCCTCATTCCCACTACGATAGAAATCGTAGCAGGATTCAAGGTAAAGAACCCTAGTTCCCATTTGAAATCGATATTGATCCTTATCAGATCAATTTCAAAGGGGAAAACGCCCTGAGGTTTCCTGACACCACTTCCAAAGTGGTCTTTTTTGGGATGAATTGTTTAATTGTAAAATAAAACCATTCATACCAGTGGAAACCACTGGCGGATTCGTATCCGCCGCCAATAACAGGGAAATGGCAGGGGGAGCTGCAATGGCCCCTGCCATCTCCTTGTCACTGGCCTTCCCTCCCTCCATCCCTCCACTTCCTCTTCCTACTCCCCACCCTTCTTCCGCCGACCTGCCTGCCTACCTCGGTGCTGTTGGCTGGGGCCTGGCGGTGGCGGCGGCGGCCCTCTCCTCCGGTCTTCTCCTCCATACAGGCCATTCCCTGCTGCCCAGTCTCCCTCTCCTTTTTTGCCCCGTAGGCCTACCATACAAGGAGTTCTGGGCAAAAGAAGAGAGGCAGCTTGGAGGAGGAGGAGGAGGAGGAAGAGGAGCGGAGGAGGAGGCCACTGGTGCTGGGCCCCAGCCACCAGCACCCAGGTAGGCAGGCAGGCCAGCGGAGGAAGGGAGGGGAGGAGGAGGAGGAGGAGGAGGAGGAGGCAGCAATCCAAAGGTGGCAGTGGTGAGGGAGACTTTTAAACCCATATTTACATTTCTTCACTCTTGGCATCTCAGGCGATACCTGAACTGGATATCATGGGAAGGCTTGGCATTTCCAAAGCCACAGCGCTCCTCATCCATTGGTGGTATATCCTCATCTGCGTTAACCAGTTTCATGTCAAAGTAGATGAGCATCAGGATCACAAACATTCTCATTTCGCTGACAGCAAAATATCGCCCGGGGCACACCATGGTTCCTGCACCAAATGGTAAAAGGTGATTCTTCAGCTGTTTTCCATTCCTAAAGAATTTTTTTCTGGTGCCATCTGGGTTTATAAATCTGTCATATTTGAATGACTGAGGATTCGGGTAGACTTCTGGATCCATATGCAAGGCTATGAAAGGGAAGAGGGAATCCCCTTTCCGTAAAGTGTATTCCCTGCCATCACCCATCTTAACATCTGTTCTTTCATGACACTTCTGAAGAGAAAGAATTTGCTTTCAAGCGCAGTGTTTCCTCTATTGCACTGTCCCGAATCTTGATGGTATCCAGAGACAGACTGAGGAAGGGGCTGCCGGGCTTCACCTCCTGAAAGGTCTCCTTTATTACTCTGTCCACTTCTTCCTTTACTGCCTTCATTGCTTCTGGATCTTTTAAGAGGTGCACAAGAATCCAGAATGTAGCAGGACCAGTGTTAGCCTGTGATGCCCAGAGAAGCAACAGCAGGAACTGGGTCCTCATCTTTTCTGGCATTCCATTCTTAGCCATCTGCTGATCCTGCTCCACAACCCAGCTGTTGATGTTGTCCCTCTGATACAGCTTTTCTATGGACAGAATATCCCACAAGATGCTTTGTAATCTCCTGGCCTCCTTCTCCTCTGCAGGATTCAGCAAACTGACAGCCAGTTGGGGAAAGAAATGGTCAAATTTTTTAAAGCATTCAAATAGCTCTGCACATTGTGCAAGTTGACTCTGGACTGAATTTCCTTTGCTTTCTCTCTCTTTCTCTGCCTCGGTGCCAAACAGAGTGAGAAAACCAGCTTGGAAAATGGTTTTGTAGCTGAAATGAAAGAGTCCTTCCTGCTGCCAAGATCTTCGTCCTTCACCCAAATCCTGTCTATTAAGCATCACAAGCTGCAACTTCTCCATCATAATTTGGTTCAAGACAGCGAGATACTTGCCGCTGAGATATTTCTGGCTAAATTTTTTGACAATGTGGTGATAAGCTTGTGTGGACTGAATACCAAATGCATTATGAACGACCATCGAAGTGAATGTTTCAAAATCCAGTTTTTCTTTAGGTTCCTTCATTAGAGGTGCATAAGTGTGTGGGTCGAGCACAAAATTGATGTAATTGCCACCAACCAAGACTGTGAATATGTCTCCATGTTTCTTCCGCATCCTTTGTAAAAGCTCCAAAGGACTCTTCCTGAATTGTATGCCATGGCCTATCCAAGGAATGAATCCTTTATCCAGCGGAGGTTCCTTGGGTCTCCTCTTGCGAAATGCTCCAATCGTGTGAAGACCTCCAAGTATGAGAGCGAGAAGGGAGGCAAGGAAAGCACAGAGCAGAGTCTCCCAGAAATTCATGTCCGGTGTGCTGAAGGAATGCTGCAAATAATAAATAGTCCTCCTGAGCTACTTCTAAAGCAACCTGGGAGATAGGAAATCAGGGTGTGACTGCTTTTTTCTATCCCAGGACTGGCAAAAAGAATCGTGTCTTTTCTTTCCTCCCTGCCATTGTTGGTCATAGTCCAATCTGTACCATAAGACACAGTACATCCCGTGCCATTGTGCTTATGTGTCTTCATAAGTGAGGTCTTTATCATTAAAAGAAAAACAAAACATTTTATCTATAAAACATGGCTAGGAACTAATTTTCTGCAGTTTTGACCCAATTATTATTTAATAATATAGTTGCTTCTATCTCTGTGTTTTAAGCTGATCTGATATCCACTTAATATTCTCCCAGTTTCTCACTTCCTGAACTATCAGAAACATCTGGCTTTTGGAAAACTCATCTTGCCATGTTATATGGTAGCCCAGAGCCAATGAGGAACCCATTTTTTAGGGCTGGACAAACAATAAATATACTGAACAACTGCAGCTGTTGCCATCTAGGGCTTGCATTAGATACAGCGCATATGATGTGTGGTAATACCACCACTACTAGTCCTTCTGGAAAGGTAAGTGATAGTTCATAAGGACTCCTACCAGGCATCACACCTCCACTGCCAAGCCTTTGGCAATAAGAAATCCCTCGAGTTGCAATGTCCATGCTTGAAATAGAGTGATGGCTCCAAAGGCTCGGATCCACCATTGTGTTTTGGGGCACTAATGTGCACGTAAGAACAATGTATATACAATTACAGTACCCACATTCTGACCCAGTTAAGAAAGCCTGGTAAAGGCAAGGCATGGGTAAAGATGGGTGCCCAGCTTTGAAACCATTGCCCATACAGATTGTCCCAATTTTGTCCTCCTCCAGGGCTGCTCACCATGAGATTTGTATACCTATTGGAGACCTGGATCAATACAATATTTTCTGAGATTTCAGCCAGCTGAGACCTTGCAGCAGTAATGAATAGCAGTAAGACTGGGAAATTTTGCATGGCACAAGGACAACATTAGGGAAATGATGGAGTTTGGGCAACATTATTCTTCAGGCACCATTTTTTTACCATTGCTCTCAAGTGAATAGATAGGTTTCTGATGTGTAGCATAGCGTAGTGCATGGCAGCTGAAGCTGATATCAAGTTCGTGAGTGCGTGAGTGGTGTGTTGAGAGAGAGCAGTTCTAGAATAGATGGAGAGAGGTAATTGAACGCTAGCGACTGACAGCTTGGTCATATCATCCTGGCACTCCTTGATCAGCCCCAAAAGTAGGATGCCCCGTATTTATTTGTCATACTTCTGGCTTAGACAAATTGAGACAACTGCCTCAGATAGTGGAACAGGAAGACTAACAGATTAAGGATAGATTGAGGTCCCACCCAGTGGCAACACTAGGATTGATGTCACCCCAGTGGGTTAAGTCATGCTATCACCCCACAGCAGTCTGGCTGACACAAAACCCTGCATCCGCCAGACCACCTCTGCTGTGGTGGTTGGGTTGAAGGTGCTGCCTCCTGGTAGCTTGTTCTTTCCAGGTCTGGTGTCAGGGTCATGGGTTACTGGTTATGACTGTTTGGGTCAGGGGTCGGCAACCTCTGGCCTGTGGGCTGGATGCGGCCCGCAGAGGCCTGCCGACCAGCCCCTGGCTGCTGTCGCTGCTGCCGCCGCCGCCGCCACCCATCACAGCTTTTCGCCGCTCTAGGCGCCGCCATTTTGGGCGGCAAAATGGCGGTGCCCATAGCGGCCTCTGGGGCGGCAGGGGGCCTCTGGGGGGCCCTTTGCTGTCGCTGGGGCCTTCCAGGAGGGCTCCGAGGGCGGCAGGGGGCCTCTGGGGGCCCCCGTGCTGTCGCTGGGGCCCTCCAGGAGGACTCCGAGGGCGGCAGGGGGCCTCTGGGAGGCCCCTTGCCGTCGCTGGGGCCCTCCAGGGGGCCCTCCAGCACTGACGGCCCCCACCAGCTTTTTTGCCGGTCTCTGACGGGGCCTGGGGCCCCGTCAGGGGCCAGCAAAGATGGGGAGGCCCTGCCCATGGAGGGTGGAAGCTCCACCCCCCGGCATGCGGCCCCGCCCCAGAGGGTGGAAGCTCCACCCCCGGCATGCAGCCCCGCCCCAGAGGGTGGAAGCTCCACCCCCAGCACGTGGCCCCGCCCTGGAGGGTTGAATCTCCACCCCCGGCTTCGGCCCCCCAGTTGCCTGAGGGACAGCAACCCGGCCCCCGGCTCAAAAAAGGTTGCCTACCCTAGTTTGGGTTGTAGAATGTATGGAACAGTGATGTTATGTTATAACTGGGGAATTGGTTGTTATTATTGTTGAAACAGTTTTGTGTCAATTGTTGGGAGTTGGAGGCAGGGAAGGAGAGAGGCAGGGATGTTATCTGAGCCTCAAGATCACTCTCCTGGGAAGATGCCAGAAAGGGGGTTCTAAGTGTGAAGGGGGTTATATGTTTCTCTTTAGGTCTTTGCAGCCAGTTCTGGCAAACACTTGTCTATCATGCTGAACTTCTCAATAAATCCTTTTTGGTTCATCCACAGATCCTGGTTATTGAGGGTCATCACAAGCTGTGCCGGACCAGGAAAGCATTGCTGTCCAGGAGCAGCCGCCCCACCAGGTTTTCACCTCCCAAGTGTCATCCGGTGTGATCCTCACCTCCCGCACCCCCCTAGTGATGCCTTCCAGCCCATCTGCTCTTTCAACCTGCCCATAGTTCTGATATCCTGACTGGCCACCAGAGCACTTGTATGGTTTTAACTAAATGTTTGCAGCCACCAGAGTGCTGCTGTTTTCACTATGCCTGCATTAGGAAGTTGCAAGCTATCTTTGGTTCCTGAATGGTCAAGAGAAGGGGAGGGAGCCACAGATATATGGAGGTAGTATTAGTGAGGAAAACAGACCTTGCTACATAGGCCTAGTACTTGCTTTGAAGGAGACATGTTTTTACACAGAGGAAGACCTTCTAAACCCTTCAGAGAGATACTCAGTGTTAGCCTGTTGCAGCCAAAAAGCATGAAAGGGTGTTTTCTCTCTCTAAAATTATAGTTGTTTGATAACACTTTCATTGCTATGGCTCCTTCCTATGGGATCCTAGAATCTGTCATTCGGTGAGGGACTTAGAATTCTCATGTTTCACCCCGCCCCCCCCAGAAAACATAACCACATACAGACACATATTGTACACAGAAAATACAAAAGAACCATCAAGATCATACAATATTAACAAAATAACACTATTACCCCACTCCCCATTACACATACAAACACTGCCCTCCTGCTCTCCAAGCCATACACACACACACGCACACACACACAGAGTTGTCCCTCCATATTTGCTAGGGTTAGGGGAACAAGATCCCCGTGAATATGGAAAAACCATAAATAACAAAAACACTGTTTTTACCTGAGAGGACACCTCTCTAGGAATCTCTAGGTCCTCCAGTGCAACTCTGTGGTCAATGCCCAACATACTTCCTTCTTCTTCTTGGCTTTACTTTGCAAATGAAGATTCAGGAAGGATTCATCCGTGCTTTCTACAAGCACGTTGATGACGTTGGATGTATCCTTCGAGCCTATGCAATGGATTTTTCTGGTGGAGCGCAGCTTGCACAGAACTGGCCTCACCCTTTAAACCAGAGGTTTGTCTGCTGAGGCCTTGACAAGCATGGACGGTGGCAGCGAGGTCCTCGGGTCGTAGGTTTGATTAGAGTTTCCTTCTCTTAGATAATTGACCTTACAGGGTTAGACGAGCACCATCTGCCCGGGTTTGGGATTAGAGTTTTCCTTCTCCTAAGGCTAGAGAGCCCATCCTGCCTTTTGGCGCTCTTGGTCAGACCCTTCAGTTGTGACCTATCTGGCATGGGAGGCCCTGCCGGTAGCTATTATACCACCACCAGCATAGCTCACAACTTCATTAGGGTACGCAAGCCTCTCCCCCACACAGTCAGAGCATAGCTGGAGGGGAATAGGAGGCCGGAAGATGACAGTTAAGGAGAGAGGAGCCTCTTTCTTCAGGCTATCCCTGATGGAGCTGGGTCTGCCTGATCCTCCCTCTCAGGCTGGAAGATGACAGTTCTTCTTGTATGACAACATACACTGCCCATAGAATGGCACTGGAATGGCTACAACTTTTAGTTAAAGTTGACCACAGAGTTGCACTGGAGGACCTAGACAGTCCTAGAGAGAACATATTAATGAAAACCATGAATAATCAAATCTGCAAATATCAAAGCCGCAAATATGGAGGGATGACTTTCTCTTTCTCTCTCTCTAGATATAGATATAGATACTCATGCACTTCTTCACTTTCACTTATTCTATATTATCACTTCTGCCAAACCAGTCAAATAACATTCAGTATTCAAATCCCACAAACATATCCATCCCTTTGTTCCTTCTTTAAAATGCAATAAATGTTTCTGATTCATTCAAGAAATTTTCCTGGATCTTATCTTTTATCAAAACAGACAGCTTGCCCATTACAACCATTTCTATAACCTTCAAAATCCACTCATCCTTAGATGGAATCTCTGGATTCTTCCAATATTTCACATACAACGTTCTGGCGGGTTTTGTAGTTCAACTCTTTAATCTGCTTATTTGGCACCCTCAGTAAGAATAGTTCTGGTACAAGATTGTTTTTGGCTCTAGAGCTTTATCACGTAAGAAAAGAAAGCCAAAAAAAAAAGGGAGATGGAGACAAACAAATTCCCTAAATCAAACCTTGATTTTGCCATTTTATATAAGAGATTCCATTTCATTATGCCATTGTATTTAATGCAACTTGAGCATCCACAGATTTTGATATCTACATGAGGTCCTAGAACCAAACCCCACCAGATACCAAGGGGTCCCTGTAATACACTTTTTTAGGCTGTTGTGGTTGTGGACAGCAGAGTACAGACTGTACAACAACAACCCCCAACCCACCATTTCTCAGCTGTAGCCTCTTAAATCCAGCCTGGTGGAGAGCAAGAGGGGCAGCAGAAAAGTATTCATCTATCTTCCTATAGCTGGACACAGAGCAATGACATCCTCTGCAGGAAGGAGATCCTAGTAGATGGCTACAATTGTTTTATTTTCCTTGTTTTCATTTATTTTTCTTGTAGCACTTGTTTTTATTGCTCGTGCATTTAGTTTTTACGGCCTTGTTTATCTTGGTGCCTGTTTTCTTTTCTTCCACTCATGTGCATGGCATCTCAGGGGCAAAAGGTAGGCTTTCCAAGTTGGGGGAAAGTGTGATGAGCAAAGGATCACGTTGTGAGCCACTGAAAAGGAATGCTTATCTGAGAACTGGGGAACTGCTGGCACAGCCAGACACTCAGTGGGACTAAGAACAGAGATCACAAGGGAGATCCAGCACATGATATGAACAAATCTTTATGTGTCATTACAGGCCCAAACAAACAAGCAATACTTTGAAAGAGTCAAGCACCTTTGCAAACAAATGATGGAACAGGTTTGACACCTGTGCTTATTTATTTCTTGTTTATTTCCTACAGTCTTTGAAAAAGAAGAATACAATGGGCCCTTGGTATCTGCTAGGTTTGGTTCCAGGACCTTCCTTGGATACCAAAATTTATTGGTGTTCAAGTCCCACTATAGACAAGCTTGTAGAATGTGGGCTAGACAATGTAACTGTTACATGGATTTGTAATTGGTTGACCGGCCGAAGCCAAAGGGTGCTCAACAATGGCTCCTCTTCATCCTGGAGAGAAGTGACTAGTGGGGTCCCACAGGGCTCTGTCCTGGGGCCAGTGCTATTCAACATCTTTATCAATGACTTGGATGACAGCAATGGGGGCAAACTTATCAAATTTGCAGATGGCACCAAACTAGGAGGAGTAGCTAATACTCCAGAGGACAGGATCAAGATTCAAAATGACCTGAACAGACTAGAAAACTGGGCCAAAGCTAACAAAATGAAATTCAACACAGAGAAATGTAAGGTGCTGCACTTAGGGCAGAAAAATAAAATGCACAGATATAGGATGGAGGACACCTGGCTGAATGAAACTAGGAGGGAAGGGAGCAGGCGCGCGCGCGCGGAGGGAAGGGAGCAGGCGCGCGCGCGGAGGGAATGGAGCAGGCGCGCTCGCGGAGGGAATGGAGCAGGCGCGCTCGCGGAGGGAATGGAGCAGGCGCGCACGCTGCCACTGGCCCCTACTGAGGCCTGGGCAGCGTGCAAGCCCTCCCAGTGGGGGCGCGGTGGCAGTGACGCTTCTGCCGCCAGCCTGCCGAGGAAGAGGAGGAAGGTGGAGCTGGAGGAGGAGGAGGAAGGTGGAGCCGGAGGAGGAGGAGGAGGAGGTGGGTCGGCGCCGCAGCAGCCGCATTAGCGGCAGCGGCAATGGCCGGAGCGGACCCCCCAAACCGGGAACAAGGCACGGGTGGGGGCCCAAACCGGACCGTGACCGGGAGGGGCCCCCTGAAACCGTGAATGGCACGGGGGCCGCCGGGTTATGGCAAGCCTACCCTCATTGGGCACCTTCTTCTGACTTCAGACATGGGTAACCTGCAGTACAGCAGAAGCACCAAGCAGCCCAGCAGGACATCTGTGAAGACAACAGTGATGTATTCAAGTCTTTTAGTCCACATCTCAAGTCAAGTCTCAAACTTCAAATCTCAAACTGAGTCTCAAGTTTGGGAGTCAACTTTTACAGGGAAAAAAAAGAAAGCTGGAACAGCAACTGCATTAGGCAATGAGCTTGAGGCAGGGTTGCAGTCTGCTTGGCAGCTTTAGAAGTCTGCTCTGATGCTCACTGTACATCAGAGGAGACTTCTAAAGCTTTTCAAAAGTTGGACTGTAACTCCTAGCAGCCCCTTGCCAAGGCTGTGATTGATCAGGGATGATGATACTTAGTTAAAAAATGATGTGCACATATATACAGTATGAACCTCTTTCTATCTTTGCTTTTCTCTCCCACATTTACTCTTTCTCCCATGTTTCTTGCACAGAGGTACAAAAACTAAAATGAATGAAGATGTGGGAGTGCCCTTGAGAATGAAAATTAAGCAAGCTCAGGATGCATACTCTTCTGTGTACAACAGAAAAGCATACACAAGCACAAGCAGTACTCACATAAAGGCTCTCTCAACAATCAGAGCAGGAGGATGAACCAGTTGTTGGTGAAACTAATTTACTGCCCACTTTCTTGCCATGTTATTAATGGTGGGGGCAGGAGAGGTACCAGAATCATGGAGAAATGTGACAATTACTATTTTTTATGTTGCAAGAGTCAAACCATTGCAAATTCAAATGAATTGAAAAATCTCTGTTTATTTTTTTATTTGTTTGTTATTCAAGTATCATTGCTTAGGGCTTGTCAACACACGAGTGTCCTATGTGAATTGGTGCACATTTTGGCACATTGACAGTGATGGTCGTCTTCACTTTCCTGTGCAAATATGCATTTTATTCGCATCTATTCACCCTCTTTCTGCCAAAAATGTGCAGCCATCTGAATGCATTCTCAGCAGACAGAGAACCTCATGTGAGATAAAGGGCATTTCCACAGGTTTCAGCAGAGGCTCTGATAAAAAATATAGGAAAACTTTTTTTCTATAGCGTTTACTGTATATACTCATGTATAAGTCTAGAAATTTAGATTAAAAATTTGACCCAAAAAACCTGAGTGTACACACACACACACACACACACGGTGAAAGGTAAGAGTTTAATCTGCCCCGGAAGCACTCACCCTCTTCTACTCTCTCATCCATCCAGCCTTTAGTATGTGCACAAATAGTTATGTCCGCTAACGTTTTGTAAGTTCTTTGGCATTGTTTTCCTTTACTTTGTCCTTTACATCCTTCATTACATGCATCTAAGTTTTACACTTGACTTATCCATAGGTCGTAACAAAATCCATAATTTTGGCCCCCAAACTTGCATATGATGTCAATTCATAGTTGATTATATGGTAATCAAAAAACCCTGAACTCCTGAAAATCCTGCGTGGCCAGTTCACGTTGTATTCAGCTGGAATAAAGAGTATTGTAATTGCTTGCTAATTAGCTTACTTGCTGTTCACCGCTATGCTCTTTGGAATAGCGGTATATAAATAAAACAAATTATTATTATTATTATTATTATTATTATTATTATTATTATTATTATTATTGTGTCAACTAGCCCTTAGTTAATTCCAAGGTTAAAAGACTTCAAACCAACCGATTATAAAGCAGCGGTCTTTATTTTCAGGCAGTCCACCAGATGTTTACTTCTCTATGGAAATTGAATTTTGAAGTGCTTAACCCTGGGACTTTTACCAGTAATCCATAAAGGGAGAATGTAAAAAGATAGGATTTCAAGGGAGGGAAAAGGGAGTTTTTTGTTGGGATAGATGAGAAATTAGATTTTCAAAACTTTGTACAGTCACTGCTTTCTGTCCCAAGATCAAGACAGGGATAAAGGGGAGGAGGAAGACAATTTCAGAAGGTAGTTCATGGCAGTTTGTTGACCACAAGTGGCTTAGATAATGTCCAGATCCAGACCCATGCTGGTGCCAAGACTATTTGCATTTGTAACCAATAAAGCGGTTCCTTTTTTTTTCCCAGTCCGAGCTCAGTGCTCATCTACATTTGCCAGAATACTCAGGTCTGCCCTTGGAGCATGTTCACAGGGAAGGCCTGGGAAGAACATTGCCTGTCGGTGCCATGTTCTGGAAAACCCGATGCAACATGTAAGGGGCTTATTGCACTGCAAAAGAAAGATGAGAAGGAGCGAGATAGAAACAGCTTTGGGCTTACCTTCCCACATGACATCGTGGCACTTCCGTCCTCCCTCCAGATGTAGCCAGTTGTAAATGCGTGGTTTCTGCCAAACGGATTTTTCCAGCAAGAAAAAGACACACATTTACAAACATCTCCCTTGGCAGTAGAGCGGAAGACCTTTGTGTGGATGCGGGAATGCAGATTTTTATATCGCTGCCTCTCTTCTTTCTTTTGCAATGTGATAAAGATCTAAGTCTTTTTAATGTGGGACAAGGAGTGGAAACCCTGAATCAGCTCCAAGTGTTCTGAACACAGTCTGGACCTGATTCAGCATTTTGGGGCTGCATTGTGTAAACAGCATGAAGCCAGCCTGGGTGGGGGGTGCGGGGGGCTGGTGGTTAAAGTTTCTAGGTAATGTAGCCAGTCCTTAAATGTAGTTATAGATAGATGGCACATGATCAGCCATTGTACCTGTAAAAGGACATGTGAGAGAACAGGCTCTCCAAAACCAGAAATCCTGAAAAGTCCTTTCTTAACCTGGGTCATGAAGAGCAGGGTGTGTCTTCCTGTATATACTCATGTATAAGTCTAGACATTTAGGTAAAAAAAAATGACCCGAAAAACCTGAGTCGACTTATCCATGGGTCAATGTAGGTACTGTACTTCAACTTTAGTGTCATTTGTCCTGGAAGCACTGACCTCCCTCTATTCTCTCATCCATCCAACCTTTAAAATGAGTACAAAGTTATGCCTGCTGGAATTTTGTAAATTCTTTGGCATTGGTTTCTTTTGCTTCATCATTTAGATCCTATGTTGCATTCCCCTAAGTTTTACCCTCGACTTATCTATATAAAAATCCATAATTTGGCCCCCCAAACCTGCCCTTGACTTATACATGAAATCGACTTATAGTCGAGTATATACCTTAATTAATACAGTCGGCTCTTCATATACACTGATGTTTTATACACGGATTCAAGCATCCACGGTTTGAAAATGTTCAAAAAAAGTATATATTTCAAATATCAAACCTTGATTTTCCATTTTTTATAAGGAACACCATTTTGCTATGTCATTATATTTAATGGGACTTGAGCATCTACAGATTTTGTTATACATAGGGGATCTTGGAACCAAACCCCAGCGTATAGCAAGGGTCCACTGTATACTGTCCATTGAAGAATACATAATCTTGACAAATGAATCATATGGTGATCATGCATTTTTATTTTGCTTTATCCATTTCTTTCCCCTTTAAAATGGATAGGTCTGCTTTGCATATTACAGATGCTTCTCATTATACATTTAAATGCTCTAAATAAATGGCATACTTTGGTTAAATGCTAATTTGTGTTGCCACCGTGCATCATAAGCACATATTGATAACACACCGGCTGATGTCAACACACAACTTTTAAGCTGAACCAGAAAAGATTCTGGGAAGTTGCTGAACTGGTGCCAAAAGTTCCTAATCCACTCTTAGAGAATTTAGGTGGCCAGATTCCTTTCAAGCTGCTTCTGTTTCAAACACTTTCGAGGAGACTTAGATGAACCCCAGAATTTAAAAGAGTATTTTTAGTTGTACTACATAAATGCTGCATCAAGCCTCAGACTTCTGGTCGTGGGAGGAGGCATTCGGACGTGTAACAGAGGAGCTCCTGCTCTGGACCCATTGACACGTACTCCGAGACTCAGCCGTGGTAACAAGCAACCGCTAATAGCCCTTGGAGAAGGGGGCTAGAAAGTCTGCTCGAAGGAGGTACCCAGCGCTGCGCGGTGGACAAGACGGCGCAGGACCCAAGAGCACTCAGGTTGAACTTGGCTGCCTTCGAAGGTTCGCTGGAATATGGCCCCAGCCGCCTCACGACCATAATATTGTGAAGAAGTGTTTGCTGACAGGGAATAACACTTGTATTTTGGTGACATTCAGCCTTTTGTATTAACTCCAGGAGAAGAATTAAAGTAAGTGCAGCGTCAATTTTTTGCAGGAGAGAGCTATCCACCCTTAGAACTGACACAAAACAAAACTCTGGAAGCGAGGAGATGTTTCCCTTTCTCTTTATCTTTTCTTGCTTTTCCTGAATGACGTTTTTTCCCCCCAAATGGACTATCTTTTCCTGAGAGGATTAATAATACTGCTACTCTTACAAATGCCCTTATGGACCCTAACTGCCAGAAAATTGGACAGTATTAATATTTACATTGCGATTACACATCAAAGTGCGGAGAAACAACAAAAAAAGAGACACGGAGCTTCGCTATTTGTTTTTTCTGTTATCCTCTCCTTTTGGATGTAATGGACTTTACTGACGCAATGGATCTTATCAATGGACTATTGGGTTTTTTTGGGTTGTCTGTGGATTAAGGCTACTTTTGTGATTAGGCAACACAGAAGACCTGGAAATCTTCAGATATCTGGACTGTTACGTTTTCTCTATATTGAAAATATTTGAATTGAGAGACAGCTGTGCAAAGAAATTGTGCAAGGAGAATAAAGAAGCTGGCTTTGGCTTTTAGCCGTTTAGCTTCCCCTACAGAATAATTAACAGCTCCTTGCTGGAAATCAGTGAATAGAGACAAAGGAGAAAGTAAAGCTGAGTGATTAGGTAAGACCATCTATTTGGAGATAGGGATCAATCACAGCTGTCTCCTTCTTCTTTTTATTTTTTAAATAATTTTTATTAAGATTTAAAACAAAATAAAAAAGGTTTTCATATATTCGTATACACCTTGGTTCAACATTTGCAAAAAAAAGTGACTTACATTTAATATGGTGGAAAATATGAAGAAAAGTATAAAGAGAGAGAACAACTGCGTAATAGGCAACAAACATTTTGTTTATATTTGTATGTTCTTTAAGAACCTCTTACTCCTGTATCTGTTGATACCAATAAGAAAGAAAAAGAAACATTAATAAGAGAGGAATTCTTCAGTCGCTGAACTTTCTCTGGATTACTCTTTCATCTTCCTGTTGTATAGCGAAGACAGCTGGAACCATTTAGAGGAATTGCAACAATTTAACTCCTTTTGTAGCAGACAATGGCGTGTTACAGACCGCCCGTTTGGGGCGGCCTGTAAGCGGCCCTTTCCCTGCTGTATCGGGGCCTCAGCTGCCACAACGGCAGCCTCCGAGGCCCTGATCTGCCGCTTTCCAGGCCGCAGGGAAGCGGCAAAAGGCCGCTTCCCCGCGGCCTGGAAAGAGGTGTCCTTGGGGCTTCATGCCCCAAGGACACCCGATGGCGGCGGGGAGGAGGAGAATGGGGCCACTCGGCCCCTTTCTCCCTTGCGTCCCTGGCGCAGCCATGTAAAGGCTGTGCCAGGGACGCAAACCTCAGAAGGAGCTCTGTTTCAGAGCTCCTTCTCGCACCGTGGAAAGGGCGCTCTAGGCGCCCTTGCGCGGTGCGACGTCGTCATGTCCATGCCGTCTCATTTGGAGGTGGCGCGTTCGTGACGTCGTAATGGCGGCCCCCGTGTGGAACGGGCGCCGCCATTTTGTACGAACTGGGCCCGTACTAGGGTTAGGGGCATCAGGACGTGATGCCACTTTCTAACCCTAGTACGTCCCCAGGACGTACTTTTATGCCTGTTTGTAACGGGCCCGAGAGAGCAAACTTCGCAAGAGAACGTAACCCTGCATGAATTTGGCTCTGAATCTTGACATTTACTTTGAAGCTGCACATCTTGTCTTTATCTGCAGTTCTATATAAGATAGTCTGCTCTACTTGAAAGAGAGGGGTTAGAGTTGAGTGATATTCTACCGCATCTTGAAGCTGCACAATCTACTTTTGTTCATTGTTTTATACAAGATAGACTACTTTACCTGAAAGAAAGGGACTAAGACAGAGTGATATCTTATTATATCATTTTGTTTTTCTGTTTGTTGTTGTTCTATAAAGGATGGTTGCTCTTCCCGAAAAAGTGGGACTAGGACTGAATGAAATCCTACTGTATCTTGAAGCAGCTTATTCTGCTCTTGTCTGTGGCTTAGTATAAAATAGAGTATTCTACTGAAAGAGTGGGACTAGGACTGTGTGATAACCTATCTTTCTAGCAATATTAGAATTGTGAATTTGTATATACTACTCTAAGCTTACTAAAGGGATCTTAAATATTCGTAACATTTTTAAGCCAGGTAGAAGAAGTGGCAACATTGTCAACTGTAAACAGAATAGGAGTGAAGGAAAGTATAGTTAAAGTATACAGTGCTAAACTTTACTTTAACTCAATATAGAATATCTCCCTTAAGGTTTTTAGGGGAAAGTAAATCTAAATAATAACATCGTCTAGATACTCCTCACTCTTATATGATTGACTGATATTATTTGTAGTCTGTGCTATATAGCTTCTACCATAACAGTGTGATAATTGTAATGCGCTAGGCTAACATTGCAGTAACGTACGTTGGACTGGTTTTGTGCATTTATAGTGGTCTCTCAAGTCATAGCATTGTGAAATAAGGCTTTTTGTGCAGGATCATGACAGCATATCAGAAACCACAACAATTTAAACCGCAAATATCGACACAGGTAAGAAGAGGCTCCACAGACATGGCTAACAAACAAATAGACTCAATCCAAATGCTAGTTGAGGAAATGCAGAACTTCAAATTAGAAATTCAACAGGAGCTACAAGACAACAGAAAGGAAACTAGTGAAAACCTCAATAGAGAGCTGGAAAAATTTGAAAAAAACCTTGATTCAATCTCAAATGAAATCACTACTGTACTTTGTAAAAAGATGCTGATGTACTCAAAACCAAACAACAAGCCTAGAAGAAAATGTAAAATGCATATCAGACAGACAGATGTGGGAGGAAAATGCTGTTGATGTATAGAGTGTATGAAAATGTTCAGCTGTAGCATTTTGGAAATGGTTATTCACTTCGCAGAAGCCTGGAATTGGCTGCAGCTGGGACTCAAACCATCAGGTGATGTCCAAGGTCACAGTGAGTGCCATCTTTGTCATACTGTGTCATCTTTGCAAGGGGGAAGATAGTCCTAGATGCACAGGAAATTGTACAGGAAGGGGTTGAGCTAGATTGCCACATGGCAAATGTGTATATAAGCTCAGATGTCCATTTGTACATTTTGTGGGTTTATAGTTGGTGGATGGTGTTCATGATTGTTCTTGCATGTGTCTTTGGCAACAAATAAACAAAGTGCCTCTACAGAGATAAGCCAGGGGTTGGTTTGCCTTTCTTCTAGCAGCTGTTTTCCTGGCATGCTCCGGCAGCTAACAGTTGTTTATCTTCAAGACAAGGCTTCCAAGTTTACTCTGCACGCTCACGTTTGCATCAACAAGGGTTATGGGGCCCAGTCTGTGAGGTGAAGGATTCAACTGACTGTTAGTGAGTGCACTGTTTTTTGTTGCTGTTCATCTGGAAGGCAAACAGAGATAGAACTGAGGGAGTTGGGAAGACTGCCTGGACTTTGTTGTTCTTATTTAACCATGGAGACAGCAGCCAAGGTTTCTCAAACTAAGTAACACAAATTACAGTTCCTGGATTGAATACTGTGAGGCTCTCCTTGTCAGGGAGGGGCTTTGGCATGTTGTCCAGCGTGGACTTTCAGAGGAGCTATTGAGAATTATAAGAAAGCGAGAGCTACTATCTTGTTCACCCTTGAGCCGAGCCAGATTAATCATGTTCAGAATAAGAGGACTGCAAAGGCTGTGTGGGATGCTCTCAAGCAAGTTCATCAGAGCAGCACAGCATTGTCCAAGACGATCTGGTGCCGGAGGCTGTACGCTTGCAAGATGCTGCAGGGGCAGGATCCAGAAAAGCATTTGGAAATAATGCACGATCTATTTGCCCAAGCTGAAATGAGAGGTGTCAACTTGCCACCAGACCAAAAATCATACATTTTGTTGGGCAGCCTTACTGAGGACTATGAACACATCCTGCATGGTTTTCAGGGGGTGTCTGAAGACCAGATGATGGTGGAGTTGGTGTCAGCACGTGTCTTGGAAGAGAGCCAGCGATGCTGGTTCGAGGCAGGGCTCCAGAGACAGCAGCAGGTGACGCCAAGATCCACTAACCCACCAGAGGCTTCGAGGAAGCTACAGCTGGAGATGGCAGCCGCGTTCAGGGAAAAACGATGTTTTCACTGCGACAAGCCTGGCCATGTGAAGAACTGCTGGAAGTTTGCAGCAGAGAGGAGAAAGCAGCCCAAGAATCCTGGGACCAGGAAGGGAGCTGTAGTTGCGGCAAAACACAATGACTCTAGAGCCCATCAGGCTGACTCAACCAGTCAAGTCTGGATTTTGGACTTGGGGGCCACAAACCATATGACAAACTCCTACAAGCTCCTGAATAAGAGGACTGCTCCCAATGTAGTTGCTATGGTTGATGGTGCACCCAAGGAGGTGAAACACATGAGAACTGTGTACATTCCAAGTTTTGGGCAGGACTTTAAAAATGTCTTGTGTGTTCCCAAATTGCAGAATAGTCTGGTCAGTGTGTCTGCACTAACAACAGACAGATATGATTTAAGTTTTAAGGGGGATGAGTGTGTGATCAGCATGGGTGATCAGGTTTGTGCGAAAGCACTCAATAAAAATAAGATGTATTTCATGGTGAACAGGACAGAGTTAATAATGTCCCTTTGCATGAAAATTCTGCACATTATTATCACCGGGTTTTAGGGCATGTGAGTTTTACCAGTTTGGGGAAACTGGGACAGGTTTGTCCAGAGCTAAAAATGAATGCCTGTGCACATCATTTAGAATGCTCTGTGTGCAGCAAGGTAAACGTAAAAGCTTTTCCTGTGGTCAAAGAAACCAAATGTACCACCCAGATTGTACATGCAGATTTGGCAGGCAGGGCCTTTAACCAAAACTGTTAGTGGTAATCAATACTTCATGGTAATTGTTGACTGGCACACCAGGTATTCATATGTGGTAGTCCTGAAGGAAAAAGGTGCAGCTGCTGACTCCTTCAAAGACTGGGTCAACATGGTGGAAAGGGAGTTTACTTACAAGGGGGCTCCTTGGTCACGGACAGAGGGGGAGAATTTCTCTCAAATAACCTAAAGAATTGGTTAAGGAGGAAAGGAATATGCCACAACACCACAAATCCTGCAGTTCCACAGGAGAATGGGTTAGCTGAGAGGTGTATTGGTGTCCTGAAGCAGATGAAAGATTGTAGGATGCTGGATGCGAATGCATCGGAGCAAATATGGGGTGAAGCCATTCAGGCAGTGAATCACATTGCAAACAGGGTTTGGAATTCTGCCATAAAACAGACGATCCAATTTAAAGTCCCTCAGAGTGTTTGGTCAGTATGCAAATATCTTTGTGCCAGCAAACTGCAGGAGGAAGGGTAAGTCCAAATGGCGCATATTAATGTTTGTCGGGTATTCTGATAACAGCTACAGGTTTCACCTGGGTCATGGGAAAATTTTGCTGTCCAGAAGTGCCAATTTTGAGAAGCATTCAGGTTGGGACAGGCTACAAACCAACCAAGAGATTTTCCTGAGGCTTGGGCAAAGAGACATAAGTACTGGGAATGGAGGGGTGATAGAACACGAGTCTTCACCAAAGGTCAAGCCTGGTACTTCTCAGCAGCACACACAAACACAACCTATACGTCACTCACCAGTAACAACTAGGAAGTTTGAGCAGCTAACATTGAAAGACACAGAGGTTCAAACTAGCTCTGAGAGTGAGGATGAGAGAGGAAGAACGCAGGTGATTATACCTAAGGGCTCAGAGAGTTAGAAGGCCTCCAGAGTGTTTTGTTGTGCAGAGTGTTAGAGCCTGTATTGTAGCTGATGAGCCTGAGAGTTTCCAGGATTTGCAGTGCTATCCTGAAGAGGAAAGAGAGAAGTGGTTTTCTGCAATGGGCAGAGAGTATTTGTCTTTGCTGGAAAAGGAAGTGTTTGATGTGGTAGACAGACCCAAGAACCACAAAGTTGTGGGTTGCAAATGGATATATAAAAGGAAGGAAATGCCAGATGGTACACAAAGATACAAAGCCAGGTTGGTGGCAAAAGGTTTTGCTCAACAGAAGTTTGAAAGCTTTGATAAAACTTTTTCCCCAACAGCAAAGCCAAAGAGCTTGAGGCTTGTGCTAGCTTTGGCAGCGGGACAAGGAAAAATTGTGAGACACTTTGACTTTGAGACTGCTTATTTGAATGCTAAATTAGATGAGGAGGTATACATGGAACAACCTTTCGGGTTTGATAAGGATAGTGACAAGAAGGTATACAAGTTGAAGAAAGCCTTGTACAGTTTAAAACAGAGTGCCAGATGCTGAAACAAATATATCCATGAAGAGCTTGAAAAGCTTGGGTTCAAACGCAGCATTTCAGATGCCTGTGTATACAGGAGGACAGGAGTCACTTTGGTGATTTATGTGGATGACTTGTGCGTGGCAGTTCAGTCAGAACATGAGGTACAGCTAGTACAGAAAGAGTTGTCCAGAAAGTTCGTACTGAAGGATTTAGGCAATCTAAAGTCTTACCTTTGGATTGAGGTTGAATAGACTGACAAGTGTTTGCTAAGCCAGAAGAAAAAGATAGAGAGATTGATTGAAAAATGTGGTTTGCAGAGTGCAAAAGCAGTAAAACCCCCAATGATTCTTGGTTATGCCAGTTCAGAGTCAACAGAAAATTTTGAGAATCCAGAATTGTTCAGAAGTGTATTGGGCAGTTTACTATTTATTGCCAACAATACTAGACCTGACATTTCATTTACAGTTGGTGTTTTGAATAGAAAGGTTAGTGAACTGAAAATGACTGATTGGACTGCAGTAAAACATGTGTTAAGATATCTGAAGGACAGTAAAAATAGGAAACTAGTTATTCAGGAAAGCTTGGAAAGGCTAGAATGTTTTGTAGACAGTTCATTTGCATCTGAACGAATCAGTGACCAGTTTGTTAATAAGATTTACAGGAAGTCCAGTGATCTGGAGAAACAGAAAACAAAATAGTGTGACACTGAGCACAGCAGAAGTGGAATTTGCAGCTTTATAAGGGATTGCAGGAGAAGTGCAACGGGTTAGACAGTTACTAAAAGATCTAGGTGAGGAATGCACAGAACCAACATTAGTGTATGAAGACTCACAATCCTGCATTGGCATGGCAGAAACTGAGAACCCAAAGTGTCACACTAAATACATTGGTATAAGGTACCAAAATGTCAGGGAGATGGTTCAAAATGGTGTCTTGAGACTGGAATACATAGATATCAGGGACAATGTGGCTGATGTCTTCACAAAAGCATTGCCAGTGGAGAGACATGAGCAACTATCCTGTCTAATTGGTACGATACCTTGACAACACAACTCTGACACACAGACATGACATACATCTGTACATTTTGGAGGGGAATGTATGAAAATGTTCAGATGTAACATTTTGGAAATGGTTATTCACTTTGCAGAAGCCTGGAATTGGCTGCAGCTGGGATTCAAACCAGCAGATGATGTCCAAGGTCATAGTGAGTGCCATCTTTGTCATACTGTGTCATCTTTGCAAGAGGGAAGGTATTCCAAGATGTACAGGAAGGGGTTGAGCTAGAGTGCCACGTGACAAATGTGTATATAAGCTCAGATGTCCGTTTGTACATTCTGTGGGTTTATAGTTGGTGGATGGTGTTGGTGATTGTTCTCGCGTGTGTGTTTGGCAACAAATAAACAAAGTGCCTCTACAGAGATAAGCCAGGGGTCAGTTTGCCTTTCTTCTAGCAGTTGTTTTCCTGGCATGCTCCTGCACCTAACAGTTGTTTATCTTCAAGACAAGGCTTCCAAGTTTGCTCTGCACGCTCACGTTTACATCAACAAATGCATCTTTGATCCAAGAATTGAGATATCGCTAGAGATGTCTGAAGTTCTGCGGAGTGCCGGAATCAACACAGGAAAATCTCTATCAAACTGCTGTCTTATACGTGGCCAACTTTATCAGTATAACAGAAGCGGAACTAGAATATAATAGCGATAAGATATTTTGAGTAAACTCTTCATTAGCCAAAGAAAGACAACTGCCTAGAGACACTGTAATCTGTTTAACAAGAACAAAAGTTCGTGAAGAGATACTACAGAAAAGTTATACAGATAAATTTACAATTGAAGAAAAGCCCGTTGGCATTTTCAAGGACATTCCGATGGCTATATTAAAAAGACGGCAGGAATACAAAACCCTAGCACAACTGTTATCCAAGCAAAATATAAACTATGCGTGGGATCGACCGGAAGAAATCTCATTTGCTTACAGACAAAGGAGATACAAAATAAATATGAACGAAAAGGCTGAGAATTTCTGTAAAAAACTCCAAAGACAAGAGTGTGAGAGAAGAGACAACATGGAAACAAGATCTCAGGCTAGACAAAAAGAAACCAAGGTGAATAAGGAAGATGATGATGATAAAACGAATAGACAAAGGGAAGAAGATTTGAGAAAGGTGGAGACAGAGTCTGACAAAAATTCTAATCAAGGAGACAGTACTGAAGAAGGAGAAAGTATATTATAGTTCTCATTTGCGCTTAGAAATTTCTGAAACTTTATTTTATCTTTTGTCCCACTTATCTGTATTTTACTGAATTATTTTGATGATGAACATTAATATTTTCTTTTGGAATATTAAATGTCTCAATGCTATTCATAAAAGAAGACACATATTTCATTATCTGGAGAAAAAACGTTTTGACATTTTGTTTATACAGGAAACTAAAATAAAACAAAAGGATGTAAAATACTTAAGAAATTAGAAGTTGGGACAATTGTTCAGTTCAAATAATGACAAAAAGAAAGGCGGAGTTACCCTATACATTCAAAACAAAATTCCTGCCAAGGAATGTTTTAAAGACCAGGAAGGACACTATGTGGGAGTCAAAGTAAAAATACAAGGACAGGAAATGTTGATAGTAGGTGTATACACTCCCATTTGTAATAAGACTGTTTCTTATAAACACTTGGAAAAGGAAACAACTAAACAACAAACTTCAAACATTCTGATGGCAGGTGATTGGAAAGGGCTAATAATGGCCACTCGCGACAGGAAATCGACTAAGAAAATAAAGAAGAATCAAGGGAAACTTCCCAACTCCTTCTTAAGTTATGTGAACAACTCGATTTGGAAGATGCTTGGACTAAACCATACGATCAAACGCTGGAATATACCTTCTTCTCAGATCAGTATAATTCTGCCTCGCGAATAGATATGTTTCTGATTACTAGTACAGTTGTGAAAAAATTGACAGTATGAGTATGTCACTAAGAACAGAGTCTGACCATAAACTTATACAATTAGAACTGAAGATAAGTAAAAACAAATTTAGCTGGAGGTTAAATTATTATTATTATTATTGTTATTATTATTATTAACCTTTATTTATATAGCGCTGTAAATTTAAATGAATATCTGCTTAGTGACGAAGACTTTCTGAAAGATCTTAGGTCACAAATTATAATGTTCTTTCAAGACAACAACAACTCTGAAACCAAAAACAAAGTGATATGAGATACCAGTAAAGCATCTGTTCGTGGCAAGGTGCATATATGAAGAAACTAAGGAATGAAACACAGAAAAAAATTGAAGATGGGATACAACAAAAAGAGATGGAATGAATGTGAAAACCAACCTCAAAGAAGATAAAGACACAATTGAAAGCATTGCAGAAACTACTAAAAGCTGAACTAACAAGAGAAGTAGGAAAAAATCTCAGACTAACTAAACAAAAAATCTTTGAATACGCTAATAAAAATGGGAAATGGCTAGCACAAAAGCTTAAACAAATCAGGAAAAGAAACCTAATAGAATAAATATGTGTTAATGATAAGACTATAATTACACAGGAAGGTATTATGGCAAAATTTGTTCAGTTTTATACCAACTTATATAAAAAAGACGGATATTCAAAAGAGAGGGAAAATTTAACAAGAGAAAATATTGACAAACAAAACTGAAAAGAAATACCGGAAGAACAATACAACGGGTTGAATGCAGAGTTTATGGAAGAAGAAATAAGGAAAGCATTTAGAAACCTAAAACTGAATAAATCACCGGGACCTGACAGCTTCACAGCTATATACACTGGTGCCTCGGGTTACGAAATTAATTCGTTCCGC
>NC_056527.1:5306118-5320400 GCF_019175285.1 Sceloporus undulatus | reverse complement strand
CAACAGCATCCCACCCACATCAGCAGCCACTGTCGATGGAGAGCAGAGGACGGTAGAGGGGGTGGTGAGGAGTCTTGGTACAGATGGCAGTGACTAACCTTCCTTACATCCGCTTAGTGACTGAGCCCCCTCTGAGGTGTCACCCGGTGTGGTCCGTACTTGTGATGTGTCCAGCTAAAAAAGGCCAGTGGAATTCTAGGCTACATCAATAGAAGTATAGTGTTTAGATCAAGGGAAGTAATAGTGCCATTCTATTCTGCTCTGGTCAGGCCCCAACTGGAAGACTATGTCCAGTTCTGGGCCCCATAATTGAAAAAGGACGTTGAGAAACTGGAGCGTGTTCAAAGGTGGGCCACCAAAATGGTGAAGGCCCTGGAAACCATGCCTTGTGAAGAAAGACTTAGGGAGCTGGGTATGTTTAGCCTGGAAAAGAGGTGATATGATAACCCTGTTTAAGTATTTGAAGGGATGTCACACTGAAGATGGAGCAAACTTATTTTCTGCTGCTCCAGAGACTAGAACATGGAGCAATGGATGCAAGCTACAGGAAAAGAGATTCCACCTTAACATTAGGAAGAACTTGTTGACAGTGAGAGCTGTTTGACAGTGGAACACTCCTTCCTCGGAGAATGATGGAGTATCCTTCCTTGGAGGTCTTTAAACAGAGGCTGGATGGCCATCCTTCGAGGATGCTTTGATTGTGAGTTCCTGCATGGCAGAATGGGGTTGGACTTGATGGCTCTTGTGGTCTCTTACAACTCTATCATTCTACTTTCCGCACCCCTTAGAGACACCTCTGACTATTTAACAGTCCCTCCGCCCCATTCCTTCTGAGGGTTTATTAGATCAAAGAACTACAAAGTCAAAGTATTACACAGCTATGAAAGCCCAGTTTAAATTTCTTTAATCTTACCATCTCAGGCGATACCTGAATTGGATATCATGAGGAAGGCTGGCAGTTCCAAAGCTTCTGTTGGCAAGTGTTTTCTGTTTTGGCTCCCATTGGCACCAGAAAAGACTGAAAAAAATTTGGTTAGGTAGAGATTCTGCCACCGTACCTCAGATGGAGGCTGAATGGATAGAAGGAACCTTGTGGTTGACGGAGGGGAGAGTCTGAAGGGATACTGGGAGAGCCTTTAGTTGTTAAAAAAGAATGAGCTTGTTCTGGAAAAAGGGCAATCTTCAAATGCACAAGACAATGAGGGACGGTTTGTGCCAATGTGCTTCTTCCTGATGAGCTCTGGACTGAACCCAGGGATAGATTCACCACCCCAGTCCTGTCATGTATAAACTTTTCCAGAATAGTTTTTTGTGGGTTTTTCGGGCTATGTGGCCATGTTCAGGTATATCTTCCAGAATACTCCCCACCACCCCATCAGGTCCCCAGGACTATTTCTGCTACTTCTAGGGTACCTCTAGGATACCATTTCCCTCTTTTCTCCTGGGTGGCACGATGCACTTTGAAATAAAAGTCTAGGCTGTAGCCACCAAACATCTTCCTTTTCTGAGAATTTCTTCATGGGATACATGAACCCCCGATGCATGCTTGGAAAGAAAGCTCACATTGGTAGGTTACTGTTTTTACTTTCAAGAACAACAGCCTCCCATTGCCATCTTAAATAAGGGAGGTGGGCAGTAGGAGATACCACATTAGGGAATTCAGAGTCAGGTAAAAGAAAGAGTCAGAGCAGGTTCTGGATTTTGTTTGCATTTTTCAGTGCTAGTTACCTTTGTCGGTGTGGGAGGAATGGGCTTTGGCTGCCTCTTCTGAGTGTATACTTTCACCTGCATTCAACCAATACATTCATGAATAAATATTACAAAATGTGAGCAATGCCAGTATTCCCGTTCTCTTCTTCCAAAGCAAGACATACCCAGAAGAGTGCTGCTGAAGTTTCCCTTTGCTTAGAGAAGCTGTGGTGGCATATAAGAATACAGCTGGCCTTCCATACTTGATTTTACCATTTTTGATAAGGGACACCATTTTACTAGGCCATTGTATTTAATGGGACTTGGGCATCCATGGATTTTGGTATCCATGGGGTTCCTGCAAGCAAAGCCCAGCAAAAACCAAGGGCCCACTGTAGTTTACAGACCTCTGGGATCTTCTGAGCTTGAAGATTTGTCCTTCTCTTCTGTGAATGGCTATATAAATATCCAAACCCAAAGAGAGAGTTTGATGTCAGTATACAGTATATAAAGACAGAATATTTTGCTCTTTATTTGATTCTTTAAACTGACCAAATAAATCATTAAAGGACAAATGTTATTTCTGTGTACAGAATGTATACAGAATACAGATTTGTAAAACATTAATTCACAGACCACAATTTCTTTCTTTTCTTTTTAAAAAATTCTTTAAAAACATCACATTGTACCAAATATTTACTTTAATCCTATGCAACTATGTACACGTAAATACATTTAGGCTGTGCACATGATATTGTTGATTTAAGGGTATAATTTTAATTTTGCTAGTTGTTTATGCCACAACTAATGCCATTACATTCAGTGATATACAGGAATTATGATTTATGAGTAATATTAGTACAAAAATACATTACTAAGGATTCTGTAAGGTGTGGTATGGGAGGAGGTCAACTGTGGGGTGAGACCACGAGTTTCTGCAAAAGATGATGCCAGCCCTAGCGATGCCACCGCCTTTTCGAGGTAGTTCTGATCTACTGGCATTGCCCACCGTTATCAGGTACACTCAACAGAACCCACTGAATTTGTGAGATGGCATCAAGGGAGACTTTGTTGAAGTTTACTCAGGGGCATCAGTAGTGGAGTTCGGGGGGTTCAGACTACACTGTGTGGCGCCTCATAAAAGGGAGCCATCTGGTGTGTTGGTGGGACTGGGCTGCCTTTCTGGTCTGGAGGTTTTGGTGGTTGAGTGGTAAAAAGAGTTGCCTCCCTCTCTTGCTCACCCAGCAGCTCCACCAGACCCTAAAAAGGCTGTGGAAGAGAAGAGGTGGGGCATTAAAAATATACTGGATGCCTACAAAGGCTGTGAAATATGCCACTGAATTTACTTTAAAACCTAGAGGAGATATTTGCAGTGTCCAGAGCAAAGATGACATCAAATGTCAAACAGCACCCCCTAACTATAGCATCTCAATCCTATAAAGAGTAAAAGAGCTAGTCTGTGTAATTATTACTACACACCTGAACCAGTGAACAGACTAATTGCCAGGCATAGCATTCCCTAAGCTGTGATGCGTTCAAACCCATGGGGCTAAGAATCTTGCCTTGCTAACAATAAGCTATGAATCTTGCCTTACTAACAATTACCCACAACCTGAATTCTCATGCAATGAAAGCCTAAGACCCAGTGTGGACAATCTTCTACGCTGGAAAGGACAAAGACGATCATGCTTTGCACCCAAGCTCTACCATTCAACTTATTTTAAATTAATTAATGGAGGGAATATTAGTATTAGCCTAACACCTCTGGTCACTAAAAAGAAAACAATAAGATTATTTACAAGTAAATAAAAAAGTAAGTGAAATGTACAGAATTGTAAAAGCAGTGTAAAAGAGCCAGTAAAATTAAAATTGCAAATGCTGCTGAAGAAAAGGATGGTGCCAAGGCTAGGCATTCGTAATGTCCAACATCTGAAAACTCCTGGCTCTGTTAGCTTGTGATGCAGGTTAGTACAGAACTGCAAGCAACATTTGTCCTCTGGCAATTACAACGCAATATCGACACTCTACTGGAATTTGGCTCTCCCCCATCCCCACTTAGAAATGGCATCTTTGCCTATGAGTTATTTTTGGTACATTGTTTTCTTCTCATGGTTTACCTGCCCACCAAAATAGTGCATGGCTTTGAAAGCCACATTTACATTTCTTCAGTCTTAGTATTTCAGGCGATATCTGAACTGGATATCATGAGATGGGTTGCCAATTCCAAAGCCACAGCGCTCTTCATCCATTGGCGGTATCACCTCTTCTGCATTAACCAGTTCCATATCAAAGTAGATGAGCATCAGGATCACAAACATCTTCATTTCGTTGACAGCAAAATATCGCCCCGGGCACATTGTGGGACCACCACCAAACGGCATAATGAGATGTTTCAATTGTTTCCCATTCTTATAGAATTCTTTTTTTGGTGCCATCTGGGTTTATGAACCTGTCATATTTGAATGACTGAGGAGCTGGGTAGATTTCTGGATCCATATGCAATCCAATGAAGGGGAAAAGAAAGAGGGTGTCCCCTTTCCGTAAAGTATATTCTCTGCCATCACCCATCTTAACATCTATGTCTTGCATGACACTTCTGAACAGAAAAAGGCTTCCTTTCAAGCGCAGTGTTTCCTCTATTGCACTGTCCAGAAGAGGGGTCTTGATGGTCTCCAGAGACAGACTGAGGAAGGGGCTGCCGGGCTTCACCTCCTGACCAGTCTCCTTTATTACTCTGTCCACTTCTTCCTTTACTGCCTTCATTGCTTCATTGCTTCTGGATCTTTTAAGAGGTGCACAAGAATCCAGAATGTAGCAGGACCAGTGTTGCCTGTGATTCCCAGGAAGCAACAGCAGGAACTGGGTCCTCATCTTTTCCGTCCTTCATTCTTAGCCATCTGCTGATCCTGCTCACAAACAGCTGTTGATGTTGTCCCTTGACTACAGCTTTCTATGGACAGAATATCCCACAAGATGCTTTGTAATCTCCTGGCCTCCTTCTGGTCTGCAGGATCCAGCAAACTGACAGCCAATTGCGGAAAGAAATGGTCAAATTTCTAAAGCATTCAAATATCTCTTCACATTTTTCAAGTTGACTCTGGACTGAATGACTCTGGTTTCTTTCTCTTTCTTGGCTCAGTGCCAAACAAAGAGAGAAAAACCAGCTTGGAAGATGGTTTTGTAACTGAAATGAAACATTCCTTCCTGCTGCCAAGTCTTCGTCCTCATCTGATTCTGCCTGTAAGCATCACGAGCTGCACGCTTCTCCATCATAATTTGGTTCAAGACAGCGAGATTCTTGCCATTTAGATATCTCTGGCTAATTTTTTTGACAAGTGTGATGTGCTTGGGTGGGCTGAAAACCAAAACATTATTAACAACCATCGATGTGATGTTTCAAAATCCAGTTTTCTTTAGGTTCCTTCATTAGAGGTCTGTAGTTTGTGGTCAATCACAAAATTGATATAAATCCACCAATCAAGAATGTGATATGTCTCCATGTTCTTCTGCATCTCTTTGTAAAACATACACTCTCCCGACCCCTGAATGTATGGCATGGCCTAGCCAGGGAATGAACCCTTATCCAGCGGAGGTTCCTTGGGTCTCCCCCTGCGAAATGCTCCAATTGTATAAAGGCCTCCAAGTATGGCGAGAAGGGAGGAAGGAAAGCACAGGCAGAGTCTCCCAGAAATTCATGACTGTGTATGAAGGAGCACTGCAAGTAATTAATGGGTCTCCGCTCTACTTATAACGCAGCCAGTTGATAGGAGATCTGGGTGGGACTAATTTCCTTTTTCGGATCTGGCAAAAGTAATTGTGTCTTCTTTTTCTCCTCCCTGCAATTGTTGTCACAGTCCATCTCTATCACTATTATCACAGTGCATTCCGTGCCATTGTGCTATGTCCTGTCTGTCTTATTTAAGCCGATGTGATATCTGTTCAATATTATCCCAGTTTCTCACTCCCTGAACTGTCAGAAACATCCCAGTCCTTGACATTTCAGGAACCTAAACATGAGATGTGGGGCAAGCCTCTTTTGATGTCACTTAAATGAGTTAGGCTAGGGTTTAGGATAAGGTCTCAAAGTGCTTCTGGAACAACAGGATAACGAGATTTTTGAAAATGGGCTGGCTTTTGGAAAACCATCTCCTCAGTCAAATAGCAATAACATTTACACTTCTATACTGCTTAATAGTGACCAGTCTCTTCTAGGGTTTACAATCTGTAAGACAGTTGTCCCCAACATGCTGGCTACTCATTTTACTGACCTATGAAAGGATGGAAGGATCAGTCTACCTAGAAACATAGAATCATGAGTTGGATGAGACCCCAAGGGCCATCTAGTCCCACCCATCCCCATGCAGGAACTCCCAATCAAAGCATTCCCGCAGATGGCCTAGGGACTTCTGGGTTGAACTCACCATATTGGGGCTGCAGTACCAGCATTTAACCTGCCACCTTCAGGGGTCCTTATTAGTGTTACTGCTATTCATATAGTAACTCAGATAAATGAGGAACTCACTTTTAGGATTAGAGAAGCAATAAAATGCACTGACCACTGCTTCTTGCCACCTTTCCTTCTAAGGCTTGGCATTAGGTACACACATATGGTGTGCGGTATTCCCACCATTGCTGATACTTCTGGAAAGTTAAGTGACATTTCACAAGGATTATCCTGCCAAGCATCACACCTCCACTACCATGCCTTCTGCAATAAGAAGTCTTATGGTTGCAATGTCCTTGCTTGAAAACAGATGAGGGCTCCAAGCAGGATCCACCAGTGATTTGGGCGCATTATATGCATGCAAGCACAAAGCATGTACAAATACAATACTTTCATCCTGACCCCCGTCAAGAGATCCTGCTAATGCCAAGCCCTGGATGAAGATAGGTGTCCCGGCTTTGAATTATCTCCCCACCCAGGTGGACCCAATTTTCTTCTCCTCTAGGGCTGCTCACCCTGATATTTGTATAGTTATTGGAGACCAGGATCCAATACAATATTTTCTGAGACCCCAGCAGCTGACCTTGCAGCACTCATAGAATCATAGAGTTGGAAGAGACCACAAGGGCTATCCAGTCCAATCTCCTGCCATGCAGGGATTTGAAGGTTTGCATGCCATGAGGACAGCATTAGGGGAATGTGGAATATTGACAACATGTTCCTCAGGCACCCTATTTTAATATAATAATATAATAATAATATTAATAATAATAAAGTTTTATTTGTACCCCGCTCCTTCCCAAGATCCGGGCGGCTTCCAATCAGATAATTAAAAAGAATAAGTACCTATACTAAAACAACAAATACAAAAAAAACGGCTAAAATGCCCCATTAGCCCAACTCTTGGCCACGAAGAGGAGGGAGGCCCACAGGATTTTATCGGGGAATGCTTGTTGGAAAAGGAAGTTTTCAGGTCCTTCCTGAATTGGGCCAGGGTGGTAGTCGAGCGGAGCTCAGTGGGCAGCGTATTCCAAAGGCTGGGGCAGCCGTGGAGAATGTCCTCCGTGTAGTGGAGGATAATCTAGCCCCAGCACCTTCAGTAATTGCTGCCCAGACGTTCTGAGGGTGCGAGCGCTGTACGGGGGAGAGGCGGTCCTTTAGGTATCCTGGCCCAAGCCATGGGCTTTTATAGGAATAACCAACGCTTTATTGAGCTCGGAAGCGAATGGGCAGCCAATGGAGATCTTTTAACACCGGTGTTATATGGCTGGCCCTGGGAGCACCAGTGACCAGCCTGGCTGCCATGTTCTGCCACCATTTGCAGCTTCCGAGTTTGGTATAAGGGTTGCTCCATGTAGAGTACATTGCAGAAATCCAATCTCGAGGTTACCAGAGCATGCTAACTTACCGTTTCAAGGTCCCTCTGGGCCAGGTATGGGCGCAGCTGGCGAATAGCCGGAGCTGATAACAGGTGCTCTTGACCGTCGCATTCACCTGCGCAGTCAGGTGAAGCGACGGTCAAGAAGCACCCCCAGACTGCCCACACGGAGTCCTTCACAGGAGCGTGACCCCGTTCAGGACAGGTGGAACCCCCGCCATTCCTGGACCAGGAGAACCTATCACTAGTACCTCCGTTTTCTCTGATTCAACTTGGCTCTCAAGCTAATAGATAGATTTTGGATTATTGGCCTCGCATAGTATTGTGCATGCAACTGAAGTAACCACCAGCTAAGGAGGGGAGCTGATATTAGTTTTTGGGTGTTTGAGAGAGCGAGTTCTGGAACAGATGGAGAGAGGTAACAGAAGGCTAGCTTCTGAAGCAACTTGGCCATGCCATCTGCACTCCTTGATCAGCCCAAAAAAGTAGGATGCCCCATATTTGTTTGTTATACACACAATAAAAGCACTTAGTATCTCACCAGCATTGAGAAGCCACTTCTTTCTGGGCAAATGCCAGGTTTATTAGCCGTGATCTTACAGTGGACGATTACCGTGGGCTCTTGGTATCTGCTGGGATTTGTTCTAAGGCCCACTCCCCCACCCGCCATGGATACAAAATATGTGGATGCTCTCTTCCACTGTATGATCACAGCTATAAACCCCTGGCTTTTTCCAAGAAAGAAAGAGGCTTCCCATGCCTGTGAGACATTCTGCGCTTTGGCAGTATGAGTCTGTGTTGGATCAGGCACGGTTTGGAGATGTCTGTATATGTGTTTCTTCAAGTCACCTGTGGACCTGGTTGATCCCAGTAATTTCAGAGGGTTTTTAAGGCAAGGATATTCAGAGTTAGTTTTGTCATCTTTCCTCTAAAACGCACCTGAAGTTGTTGCGGTCTCCTTGTTCCAAGTACTAAGCAGTGCTGCCCCTGCTTCCTGTATATATTCATGTATAAGTCTAGAAATTTTAGTCAAACATTGACTCCAAAAAAACCTGAGTTATCAGTCTAAGTCTGTACTTTACTCTTATTTTAAGAGGCCTGGACCATGATCCTGCTCTACTCTCTCATCCATCCAGCCTTTAGTATGAGCACAAACAGTTGTGCCTGCTGGAATTTTGTAAGTTCTTTGGCACTGTTTTCTTTCCCTTCATCCTTTACACCCTTTGTTGAATCCCCCTAGGTTTTTCCCTCGACTTATCTACAAGTCATATCAAAATCCATAATTTTGGCCCCTAACCTGCCCTGATTATACCATGAGGCCAGCTTATAGTTGAGTATATACAGTACTTCAGATTGGGTGGCATCTGGTGCCTTTAGCGTATTTAGGCAAGTTCTCGTCTGTGCAAAAGTACATGCAGTTTTTCTGGACAGAAATCACTTTTTGGCAGTGAAAATACTCTGCATTGTTAACAGTGTTTTTGCATAGAAACATTGTTCGTTCCACAGACAGGAAATACGTTTTCTACATAGAAACATTTTGGCACAGAAAACCACACATTTTTCTGCACAATACTTACTGACATGCAAGCGATATTCATCAGCTGCACAGAATCCTCCATAGATTATTTTGGTCTACGAGGATGAAGAACTCAGACATTTAGATCCTCACTCCTTGCACTTTGTTTTTATTGCTTGCGCCTTTAATTTCCGGCCTTGTTTACTTGGTGCTGTTTTCTTCTCTTCCTCTCGTGTGCGTGGCATATCAGGACACAAGGTAGGCTTTCCAAGTTGGAGGAAGGTGTAATGAGCGAAGGTCCACGTTGTGAGCCACTGAAAAGGAATGCTTTTCTGAGAGCTGGGGAATTGCTGGCACAGCCAGGCACTCTGCTGCACTGACAATAGAGATTGCAAGGGAGTCCCACATGATACGGCCCAGGAAAACAACAACACTTGACAATGTCGGCAACTTTGTAAACAAATGATGCACACATTTTGACCTGGTCCTATTATCTCTTGTTTATTTCCACCGGTCTTTTAAAAAGAATACCATGCTAGGTTTGTTCAGGACTTTCTGGATACCAAATCTATGTGTGCTCCGTCCCACTATAGACACGTGGGGTCGTAACATGGTATCCCTTATATAAAAAGGCCTAATCAATTGCATTTGGGATTTTGTATTTTTAAAAATTTTTCAAGCCTCAGTTAACTGAATCTGTGGATAGAAAATCCATGGATACGGGACTGTACTTTCATTTTCTCCCCAGTAAGAGCAATCACATCCATCATACTGCATGAAAAGTGGGACTGCAGTGAGAGGCACTTATTGCAATGAATCCATAGAGGAAAAACACTGTAATTGGGAGGAGAACCCATCAGCTAAAGGATGCTCCAGGAGATGCAATGCAAAGCCCCAGCACGACGAAATGACACTTATGTGATTACGTACACCAAAAACACTTTTATCCTATTGAATTCCAGTTTGCAATCATTGTGTGATAAAGTCCTAAGACTCTTTTTAAGTTTTGTGCCTCCTTTGGTAGGAAACTGCCACTTTCTGTGAGGTATTCCCATGTTTATTTGTTTAATTCGGATGTGTATTTTTTGTGTGTTACTTCTCAAGCATTGAAGAACAGATTGTGCTTCTTAAAGCTACATTGTGGGAGCAGTCTTTGAACATTGCTGATGCAGCTGATGCTATAAGATACTTTTAATGGCATCCAATCTCTATCTACACTTCACAAACATTGGTCTAATCTGCACTGCAAAAATAATGCAGTTTACACCACTTTAACACCATGGCTCAGTGTGAGGGATCCTGAGATTTCTAGTTTCTCGTGTACCAGAGCTCTCTGACAAAGAAGGCTACATATCTCACAGAAACTACAATTCCCCAATTCAATAGCATTGTGCCACAGCCCTTAAAGCACTGTCAAAACTGCATTTTTATGCAGTGTAGATGCAGCCATGAAGGTACAAAATCAATGGATGATTCAAGGATACCTCCCATGGTTCTTCTACCGTTCCAGCTTCTTCAATCCCAGTTTCGAGATCCTGGTCTCCTCGAGTGTGATTTGCTGTTGCTGTTCAGGGGACACCTTTAGCCCACCTCAGCCACAGTCACAATACTGAATCTGGGGTAAGCATTCTCAAAATGAGCTCTCCTACAGCCCCTACAGAACCTGTAAGCAGAAGAAAACGTTATTTAACAAGGTCTCTGAAAGGACAAGGAGAGTAAACATCATGTTGAGTCTACCTTATCAGTTCCATCTTCTGGAGCAGTGATTCCCAAACTCTGGTCTTCAAGTGTTCTGGACTTCAGTTCTCAGAAGCCCCACCATCTTGCCCATTGGAATTCTGGGAGCTGAAGTCCAAAACACTTGGAGGCCAGAGTTTGGGAATCACTGTTCTAGAGCCTGTTCTTCCCCAGTGTTGCCTTCCGCTTTTGTTACTTCTTTCATAGTCACTTCATTTTCCACCTTTGGACCAACTGATTTACCATACCACAGATTCTGAATCTCAGCCTTGGCCGGATGTTCATGTGCACAACACAGCCAGCTCTCGAAAGGAGTTTTAGATTGGGCTGACCTGCCTAGTGTCCCACTTTATCGAGACTTGCTCTTCCCCTTCATCTGTATTGAAACATTGCTCACCTTGACCTCAGTCAAGAATTTGGGATCATACTACCTACCTACCAGGTCCTTGAAGGGGAGATTTTGTCTTTTACAGATTGTTCACCTCCTCGTGGAACAAACCATCTTCCGTTCAAAGGACTTCTTCTGGGATGCTGTTACCCCAGAAAGGTGGGGAACTGGGGAGTCCCCACCTAGTTGTGGTATTACTTTAATTGTTGGGGAAATTAGCATTGCAAAAGCGGGTAACCTTTGGACCATTTGCACCTTTTGATACCAGTATAACTGAGGAGAACTCCAGGTTTGGGTGATTAAGAGAGTTTTATTAGAAAAATGCAGAGTGCATCACACCACACATAGCAATCCTCTAGACACCGCATTACAGAGCTAACCAAAGTGGAAATATGGAAACGGGATAGCGGAGTTTGAGGGGTTTTCAGGGGGTGATAATTACCTGTCCGATGAAGAGACACCAGTTATTAGAATGGAGGTCTGAGGTTGTTGCTTAGTTGTTCAGACTGGTGGGTATGACAGTGGCAGTTTTATATACGGAGTGAGCCTGGGACAAACTGTGAGCACACAGAGTTAGGTTCTTGATAATAGCCCTCTGGGTGTGTGCTGATAATCTCTAGCTCTCAGGGGAACTCTGAGAGTAAGGGCTGTTCGACAGTGGAGTCCTTCCTCAGAGGTCTTTAAACAGAGGCTGGATGCCATCTGTCGGGGATGCTTGATTGAGATTTCCTGCATGGAAGTGGGGTTTGATGGATCAGGGTCTGTGGTCTCTTCCAACTCTATGATTCTATTAATTCTATTATAGTATCTCTGTAACAACAGCGTGATGGCTTCCCCGTACAGTATGGACACTGGGACTCTGGTTGTTGGCTTTAACTTTCATGTGACAAAAACAGTGATGGATAAGGATGGCCCAAGATGGACGGACAGGGAAGTTTTTGCTGGGAACACAACAGGGGTAAGCAGCGAGGATGCCTTACTGTTTTGGGTGCCAGAGGAAATGCAGATGCCTTGGAGGGAGGAGGAGTCATCGTAGCCCATTTAGATTTGATTGTCTCATTACTTAGAAGCAACTGCCTCAGGACATGCTCCTTTTTTCCTAGGAAACTGACCTAGAGTTCCTGAAAGGTCCTTGATCTCTCAGAACCACGCTGTCTCCAAATATGAGCTATGCCAGTGTGGGTATGCGGGCATGCTAACAATAACCCATTCCTTCCCGCCTCTGGGTGCCTGCGAGCCTAGACATGGTTCCTTTGCAGGGTTCTCCAGGGGGACACAAAGGACCGAGTTGGAGAGAAGAGTCTGACAGAGGTAGCCTAAGGAGGCCATGATGGGAAAAGGGAGAATGGACACTTTTTCCACAGGAGATAACATAGCAGTGGGGCGGGGCAGGGGGATTCCCTGCTACACAGCTTTACTGTGAGCTGGTTTGCAAAGGCAGAACACCTATTATTTAAACACATTATCACATGCTAGTGGGTTGGTGCCTTTAACTATTTCCCTTTGTCCACACTTCAGCTAAAGACCCTGAAGTGTGGTCTGGTGGATGTGCGAGTGTTCAAACACGGTGTACTGAAAGAGAGGCACTTGCAACAGGGAGGCAGAATGGGACCGTGCCCCTCTCACTCCAGGGTCTGCAGCCATTAGCTCTCATTGAGAAACACCGACTTGTCATTCTGAGACATAATTCACATCTTCTGGTTGCCAGATTAAAAACTGGAGTGGGCTCCTGGACCCTGAAGAGGGAATTTTTGCAGCTGGTTTGGCAGGATGGAGCATATATGGGAATGAGAAAGTAGCCATAGGTACTTAGCTCTGGAACATTTTGTAGTGTCAGGTGCAAACCCATTTGTGTGAGCGCATAGACGGACTACTCAAAAAAACCACAACAGTTGTGAGGTTAAACTCCCCAGAAGCCACCAACACTGTCAATTAACACCGAGCTCCCAGCTACCCAGATGTTTCGCAGCCTGAAACAGGATATCAGGTTGTCATGGCGCAGCGAATTTGCAGAGCTCCTGTCATAACACCCTGGATAAGATGATTACTGGGCTATACTCCTGTACTGAAGACATGACACCTGAGGGGGTTATGCAGGGATGGAAGAACTTTGCTGCAATTGCTTTGTCCTGCAGATAAAGTAATCCTCCTCCTTGTCCTTTGCTTGCAGCACTTTTGTTTTATTCTTTATTGTTCAGTATGGTATAATTGTAAGGCCCTCTGTCATTGCTGTTCTTTCAGTCTGTCAGTTCTATGTGTCTTCTTGCTGCTGTACTGCGCATGCTTGTAAGAAGGCCCACGTCCATCTTCCAGGCTGAATCATAGAGCTGGAAGGAGACCCCAAAGGCCATCCAGTCCAACTCCCTGCATGCAGGAAGACATAACCAAAGCATTCCAGCAGATGGCCATACAGCCTTGTTTGAAAACCTCCAAAGAAGGAGACTCCACACTCTCGAGGGAGTTTGTTCCATTGTCAAGAAGGGCTCTTATGGTCAGGAAAATTGTTCCTAATGTTGAGCTGAATCTCTTTTCCGTAGTTTGAATTCATTGGTCCGGGTCCAATTCTTGGAGCTGAAGAAAACAAATTTGCTCCATCTTCCGTATGACAACTCTTCAGATATTTAAACACAGTTACTAATCACCTCTGAACCTTCTCTTTCCCAGGCTAAACCTACCCAGCTCCCTAGCAGCATTACTGGGTTGGTGGTTCCAGACCTTCAACATTTTAGTTGCCCTCCTTTGGACAATCTCCAGTTTATCACCTCCTCCTTGAAAGTGCTGCCCAGAACTGACAAAATATTCCAGGTGAGACCTGACCAAAGTAGAACCGAGTGGAGCTTTACTTCCCTTGATCTAGTCACTATTCCTATTGATGCAGCCTAGAATTACATGGCTTCTTAGCTACTGTATCACATTACTAATTCATATTCACGATGTGGTCCACTAAGACTCTAGATGTCCTTTTGCATGTACAGTGCCTGCCTCCTACATGCAACAAACAGGAAATGGTGTGTATATCTATGGCCGCACGCTGCGTATCGCCACATGCACGAGCCACTATTATTTCTCGTGGGGCTCAAGCATACACGGAATTACCTTACATTGGGGGGGTCTGGACAGGAGTATGCGT
>NC_056527.1:5290231-5306093 GCF_019175285.1 Sceloporus undulatus | reverse complement strand
GAGACCCCAAGGGCCATCTAGTCCCACCCATCCCCATGCAGGAACTCCCAATCAAAGCATTCCCGACAGATGGCCTAGGGACTTCTGGGATTGAACTCACCATATTGGGGCTGCAGTACCAGCATTTAACCAGTGCACCTTCAGGGGTCCTTATTAGTGTTACTGCTATTCATATAGTAACTCAGAGTAAATGAGGAACTCACTTTTAGGATTAGAGAAGCAATAAAATGCACTGACAACTGCATCTCTTGCCACCTTTCCTTCTAAGGCTTGCATTAGGTACAGCACATATGGTGTGCGGTATTCCCACCATTGCTGATACTTCTGGAAAGTTAAGTGACATTTCACAAGGATTATCCTGCCAAGCATCACACCTCCACTACCATGCCTTCTGCAATAAGAAGTCTTATGAGTTGCAATGTCCTTGCTTGAAACAGAGTGAGGGCTCCAAAGGCATGGATCCACCAGTGAGTTTGGGCGCACTGATATGCATGCAAGCACAAAGCATGTACAAATACAATACTTTCATCCTGACCCAGTCAAGAGATCCTGCTAATGCCAAGCCATGGATGAAGATAGGTGTCCAGGCTTTGAAATTATCTCCCACACAGGTGGACCCAATTTTCTTCTCCTCTAGGGCTGCTCACCCTGATATTTGTATAGTTATTGGAGACCAGGATCAATACAATATTTTCTGAGACCCCAGCCAGCTGAGACCTTGCAGCACTCATAGAATCATAGAGTTGGAAGAGACCACAAGGGCTATCCAGTCCAATCTCCTGCCATGCAGGGATTTGGAAGGTTTGCATGCCATGAGGACAGCATTAGGGGAATGGTGGAATATTGACAACATTGTTCCTCAGGCACCATATTTTTACAATGGCTCTCAAGCTAATGGATAGATTTTGGATTATTGGCCTAGCATAGTCTATTGTGCATGGCAACTGAAGTAACCACCAGCTAAGGAGGGGAGCTGATATTAAGTTTGTGGGTGTGTTGAGAGAGCGCAGTTCTGGAACAGATGGACAGAGGTAACAGAAGGCTAGCTTCTGAGCAACCTGGCCATGTCATCTTAGCACTCCTTGATCAGCCAAAAAAGTAGGATGCCCCATATTTGTTTGTTATACACACAAATAAGCACTTAGTATCTCACAAGCATTGAGAAGCCACTTTCTTTCTGGGCAAATGCCAGAGGTTTATAGCCGTGATCTTACAGTGGAAGATGTACAGTGGGCTCTTGGTATCTGCTGGGATTTGGTTCTAAGGCCCACTCCCCCACCCGCCATGGATACAAAAATATGTGGATGCTCTCTTCCACTGTATGATCACAGCTATAAACCCCTGGCTTTTTCCAAGAAAGAAAGAGGCTTCCCAATGCCTGTGAGACATTCTGCGCTTTGGCAGGTACTGAGTCTGTGTGGATCAGGCAGGTTTGGAGATGTCTGTATATGTGTTTCTTCAAGTCACCTGTGGACCTAGGGTGATCCCATGAATTTCAGAGGGTTTTTAAAGGCAAGGAATATTCAGAGTTAGTTTTGTCAGTTCTTTCCTCTAAAACGCACCTGGAAGTTGTTGGCGGTCTCCTAGTCCAAGTACTAAGCAGTGCTGCCCCTGCTTCCTGTATATATTCATGTATAAGTCTAGAAATTTTAGTCAAACAATTGACTCCAAAAAACCTGAGTTATCAGTCTAAGTACTGTACTTTAACTCTTATTTTAAGAAGGCCTGGAAGCACTGATCCTGCTCTACTCTCTCATCCATCCAGCCTTTAGTATGAGCACAAACAGTGATGCCTGCTGGAATTTTGTAAGTTCTTTGGCACTGTTTTCTTTCCCTTCATCCTTTACACCCTTTGTTGAATCCCCCTAGGTTTTGCCCTCGACTTATCTACAAGTCATATCAAAATCCATAATTTTGGCCCCTAAACCTGCCCTCGACTTATACATGAGGTCAGCTTATAGTTGAGTATATACAGTAACTTCAGGATTGGGTGGCATCTGGTGCCTTTAGCGTATTTAGGCAAGTTCTAGTCTGTGCAAAAGTACATGCAGTTTTTCTGGACAGAAATCACCTTTTTGGCAGTGAAAAATACTTCTGCATGTGAAACAGTGTTTTTTGCATAGAAAACATTGTTCGTTCCACAGACAGGAAATACGTTTTCTACATAGAAAACATTTTTGGCACAGAAAAACCACACATTTTTTCTGCACGAATACTTACTGACATGCAAGCGATATTCATCAGCTGCACAGAAATCCTCCATAGAATTATTTTGGTCTACGAGGATGAAGAACTCAGACATTTAGATCCCTACTCCTTGCACTTGTTTTTATTGCTTGCGCATTTAGATTTCACGGCCTTGTTTATCTTGGTGCTTGTTTTCTTCTCTTCCTCTCGTGTGCGTGGCATATCAGGACACAAGGTAGGCTTTCCAAGTTGGAGGAAGGTGTAATGAGCGAAGGATCACGTTGTGAGCCACTGAAAAGGAATGCTTTTCTGAGAGCTGGGGAATTGCTGGCACAGCCAGGCACTCTGCTGCACTGACAATAGAGATTGCAAGGGAGATCCAGCACATGATACAGGCCCAGAAAACAAACAACACTTTGACAATGTCGAGCAACTTTGTAAACAAATGATGCAACAATTTTGACCTGGTCCTATTTAGCTCTTGTTTATTTCCACCGGTCTTTTAAAAAGAATACAATGCTAGGTTTGGTTCCAGGACTTTCCTTGGATACCAAAATCTATGTGTGCTCAAGTCCCACTATAGACAGTGGGGTAGTAACATGGTATCCCTTATATAAAAAGGCATAATCAAAATTTGCATTTGGGGATTTATGTATTTTTTAAAAATATTTTCAAGCCTCAGTTAACTGAATCTGTGGATAGAAAATCCATGGATACGGGACTGTACTTTCATTTTCTCCCCAGATAAGAGCAAATCACATCCACTCATATTGCATGAAAAGTGGAACTGCAGTGAGAGGCACTTATTGCAATGAAATCCATAGAGGAAAAACACTGTAATTGGGAGGAGAACCCATCAGCTAAAGGAATGCTCCAGGAATGGATGCAATGCAAAGCACCAGCAAGACGAAAATGACATTATGTGATAAGTACCAGCCAAAAACACTTTTATCCTATTGAAATTCCAGTTTGCAATCATTGTGTGATAAAGTCCTAAGACTCTTTTTAAGTTTTGTGCCTCCTTTGGTAGGAAACTGCCACTTTCTGATGAGTATTCCCAGTGTTTATTTTGTTTAATTCAGGATTGTAGTATTTGTTGTAGTGTTACTTCTCAAGCATTGAAGAACAGATTGTGCTTCTTAAAGCTACATTGCTGGGAGCAGTCTTTGAACATTGCTGATGCAGCTGATGCTAATAAGATACTTTTTATGGCATCACCATCTCTATCTACACTTCACAAAACATTGGTCTAATCTGCACTGCAAAAATAATGCAGTTTGACACCACTTTAACTACCATGGCTCAGTGTGATGGGATCCTGAGATTTCTAGTTTCTCGTGGTACCAGAGCTCTCTGACAAAGAAGGCTAAATATCTCACAGAACTACAATTCCCAAAATTCAATAGCATTGTGCCACAGCCATTAAAGCACTGTCAAACTGCATTATTTATGCAGTGTAGATGCAGCCATAGAAGCTACAAAAATCAATGGATGATTCAAGGATACCTCCCATGATTTCTTCTACAGTTCCAGCTTCTTCAATCCCAGTTTCTGAGATCCTGGTCTCCTCGAGTGTGATGATTGCTGTTGCTGTTCAAGGGGACACCTTTAGCCCACCTCAGCCACAGTCACAATACTGAATCTGGGGTAAGCATTCTCAAAATGAGCTTCTCCTACAGCCCCTACAGAACCTGTAAAGCAGAAGAAAACGTTATTTAACAAAGGTCTCTGAAAGGACAAGGAGAGGAAACATCATGTTGAGTCTACCTTATCAGTTCCATCTTCTGGAGCAGTGATTCCCAAACTCTGGTCTTCCAAGTGTTCTGGACTTCAGTTCTCAGAAGCCCCACCATCTTGCCCAATATGGAATTCTGGGAGCTGAAGTCCAAAACACTTGGAAGGCCAGAGTTTGGGAATCACTGTTCTAGAGCCTGTTCTCCCCAGTGTTGCCTTCAGCTTTTGTTACTTCTTTCATAGTCACTTCATTTTCCACATTAGGACCAACTGATTTACCATACCACAGATTTCTGATATCTCAGCCTTGGGCATGGATGTTCATGTGCAACACAGCCAAGCTCTAGAAAGGAGTTCTAGATTGGGCTGACCTGCCTAGTGTCCCACTTTATCCGAGACTTGCTCTTCCCCTTCATCTGTATTGAAACATTGCTCACCTTGACCTCAGTCAAGAATTTGGGATCATACTACCTACCTACCAGGTCCTTGAAGGGGAAGATTTTGTCTTTTACAGATTGTTCACCTCCTCGTTGGAACAAACCATCTTCCGTTCAAAGGGACTATCATTACTGGGATGCTGTTACCCAAAGAAAGGTGGGGAACTGGGGAAGTCCCCACCTAGTATGATGGTATTACTTTAATTGTTGGGGAAATTAGCATTGCAAAAAGCTGGGTAACCTTTAGGACCATTTGCACCTTTTGATACCAGTAATAACTGAGGAGAACTCCAGGTTTGGGTGAATTAAGAGAGTTTTATTTAGAAAAATGCAGAGTGCAATCACACACACAATAGCAATCCTCATAGACACAGCATACAGAGCTAACCAAAGTGGAAATATGGAAACGGGATAGCGGAGTTTGAGGGGTTTTCAGGGGGGTGATAATTACCTGTCCGATGAAGAGACCACAGTTATTTAGACTGGAGGTCTGAGGTTGTTGCTTAGTTGTTCAGACTGGTGGGTATGACAGTGGCAGTTTTATATACGGAGGGTAGCCTGGGACAACTGTGAGCACACAGAGGTTAGGTTCTTGATAACTAGCCTCTGGGGGTGTGCTTGATAATCTCTAGCTCTCCAGGAGGAACTTCCTGAGAGTAAGGGCTGTTCGACAGTGGAGTCTCCTTCCTCAGAGGTCTTTAAACAGAGGCTGGATGGCCATCTGTCGGGGATGCTTTGATTGAGATTTCCTGCATGGAAGATTGGGGTTGGACTGGATCAGGGTCCTTGTGGTCTCTTCCAACTCTATGATTCTATAATTCTATTAATAGATAATCTCTAGTAACAAAGACGTGATGGCTTTCCCAGGTACAGTAGTTGACAATGGGACTCTGGTTGATGGCTTTAACTTTCATGTGACAAAAACAGTGATTGGATAAGGATGGCCCCAAGATGGACGGACAGGGAAGTTTTTGCTGGGAACACAACAGGAGGTAAGCAGCGAGGATGCCTTACTGTTTTGGGTGCCAGAGGAAATGCAGATGCCTTGGAGGGAGGAGGGAGTCATTCGTATGCCCATTTAGATTTGATTGTCTCATTACTTAGAAGCATACATGCTTCAGGACATGCTCCTTTTTTCCTAGGAAACTGACCTAGAGTTCCTGAAAGGTCATTGATCTCTCAGAACCACGCTGTCTCCAAATATGAGCTATGCCAGTGTGGGGTATGCAGGGCATGCTAACAATACCCATTCCTTCCCGCCTCTGGGTGCCTGAGAGCCGAGACACGGTTCCTTTGGCAGAGGTCTCCAGGGGGACACAAAGGACCGAGTTGGAGAGAAGGAGTCTGACAGAGGTAGCCTAAGGAGGCCATGATGGGAAAAGGGAGAATGGACAGCTTTTTCCACAGGAGATAACATAGCAGTGGGGCGGGGCAGGGGGGGGATTCCCTGCTACACAGCTTTACTTGTGAGCGTGTTTGCAAAGGCAGAAACCTATTATTTAAACAGCATTATCACACTGCTAGTGGGTTGGTGCATTTAAGCTATTTCCCTTTGTCCCACACTTCAGCTAAAGACCCTGATAAGTGGGTCTGGTGGATGTGCGAGTGTTCAAACACGAGTGTACTGAAAGAGAGGCAACTTGCAACAGGGAGGCAGAATGGGACAGTGCCCCTCTCACTCCAGGGTCTGCCAGCCATTAGCTCTCATTGAGGAAACACCGACTTGTCATTCTGAGACATTAATTCACAATCTTCTGGTTGCCAGATTAAAAACTGGAGTGGGCTCCTGGACCCTGAAGAGGGAATTTTTGCAGCTGGTTTTGGCAGGATGGAGCATATATGGGAATGAGAGAAGTAGCCATAGCTACTTAGCTCTGGAACATTTTGTAGATGTCAGGTGCAAACCCATTTGTGTGAGCGCATAGACGGACTACTCAAAAAACCACAACAGTTGCAGGTAAAACTCCCCAGAAGCCACCAACACTGTCAATTAACACCAGAGCTCCCAGCTACCCAGATGTTTAGCAGCCTGAAACAGGATAATCAGGTTGTATGGCGCAGCTGAATTAGGCAGAGCATCCTGTCATAACCCCTGGATAAGAATAGGATTACTAGGGCTATACTCCTGTACTGAAGACATGACACCTGAGGGGCTATAGCAGGGATGGAAGAACTTTGCTGCAATTGCTTTGTCCTGCAGATAAAGTAATCCTCCTCCTTGTCCTTTTCTTGCAGCACTTTTGTGTTATTCTTTATTGTTCAGTATGGTATAATTGTAAGGCCCTCTGTCATTGCTGTTCTTCCTCAGTCTGTCAGTTCTATGTGTCTTCTTGCTGCTGTACTGGCGCATGCTTGTAAGAAGGCTCCACGTCCATCTTCCAGGCTGAATCATAGAGCTGGAAGAGACCCCAAAGGCCATCCAGTCCAACTCCCTGACATGCAGGAAGACATAACCAAAGCATTCCCAGCAGATGGCCATACAGCCTCTGTTTGAAAACCTCCAAAGAAGGAGACTCCACACTCTCCGAGGGAGTTTGTTCCATTGTCAAAGAAGGGCTCTTATGGTCAGGAAATTGTTCCTAATGTTGAGCTGGAATCTCTTTTCCTGTAGTTTGAATTCATTGGTCCGGGTCCAATTCTCTGGAGCTGAAGAAAACAAATTTGCTCCATCTTCAGTATGACAACTCTTCAGATATTTAAACACAGTTACTATATCACCTCTGAACCTTCTCTTTCCCAGGCTAAACCTACCCAGCTCCCTAGGCAGCATTACATAGGGATTGGTGGTTTCCAGACCTTTCACCATTTTAGTTGCCCTCCTTTGGACACTCTCCAGTTTATCAACCTCCTCCTTGAAATGTGCTGCCCAGAACTGGACACAATATTCCAGGTGAGACCTGACCAAAGTAGAACAGAGTGGAGCTATTACTTCCCTTGATCTAGTCACTATTCTCCTATTGATGCAGCCTAGAATTACATTGGCTTTCTTAGCTACTGTATCACATTGCTAATTCATATTCACGATGTGGTCCACTAAGACTCCTAGATGTCCTTTTGCATGTACAGTGTGCCTGCATCATACATGCAACAAACAGGAAATGGTGTGTATATCTATGGCGCGCACGCTGCGTATCGCCACATGCACGAGCCACATTATTTTCAGTGGGGCTCAAGCATACACGGAATTTACCTTACATGGGGGGGGGGGGGTCTGGAACGGATGTCTGCGTAAGGCTATGGCACACTGTACAGCCATCAAACCAAGTGTCACCCATCTGTCTGTGCATTCAAAGTATACATTTCTCACCCAGTCAAAGTATACTGTCTGCGCCCATATGTTAATGGAGTTTAACCATGGACTTCATGAGGTAGCCTTTACCACATTCATCTTGGTTTACTATTAGCCATATCACAATTTGTTTGGGTAAAGTTTGCAACTAGTCCAGACCCTATTTACATATTGAAAGCCACATCCTATAACATCAATCAATATTTATTACTGCAGTCCATAGAACCATCAATTTGAATAAACAGAAATGATACAGTATTAAGTAGGATGCAGTTTAACAACCATAATCACAATGTAATTGACATACTTGATAGCAACTTCAGATATTCTGGTCGATTATAGACGTTTCCTTCTCCCTAATCTTAATTACTGAATACAAGAACCTGGCAACCGACAGGGTTACATTAAAACATCAATCCTTGAATAGAACATTAAGATAAAACTTATCCGATTGTCCAGGTAGATGGCTTAATAAAGGATAAATCAACTGCTTGCGACCCTGGTGATAAAAAAATATATAAGATGGTAAAATATCTGATATAGGGCCCATAGTTTCAATGTCCTGCAAACCACAAAGACAAAATCTCGAAGGGAGGAGAATGTGGGGGTGATCTGGTTGTGACATCTGTCACCCCATTGATTGCCAGTGTTGATTTGTCCTTCCTCACTACTCCATGTGCATCCCGCCCAAAAATGTGTGCTTGGTGGAAGAGGATGACCATCCCAGACATAATGAGTATACTGTTTTTTGGTCACAACCTACAATAATAGACACATTACAAAAATCAGGGGGGAAAATACAGTGGACCTTTGGTATCTACTGGGGTTTGGTTCCAGGATCCCCATGAATACCAAAATCTGTGGATGTTCACATCCCATTAAATACAGTGGTGTAGTAAAATGATGTCCCTTATATGAAATGGCAAAATCAAAGTTGGCTTCTTGGATTTTTTAAAAGATATATATGTTTTCAAGTCATGAACAATTGAATCGGTAGATATGGCCAACTGTAATAGGGTACAAGGAATGACCATTTACTACTGGACACTCATAGTTGCTATCCCTGCTCATAAAATTTCCAGAACATGGATTGTGCTTCCTCCAATCTTTATACATGCATAATATTATATATAATCCAGTTTATCACAATGCGCTTCTTTAAGTGGTGTGATCCAGGCAGAGGGACCACGATTAAAGAGGTCACAACAGGACAGACCTTGGTTTATCCGTTCCCAACTCATAATGAAGCAGGTTATGCTGAAGCCCGAGGGAATGGTTTTGCGGTTCCAATGGTATATATTTTCTCTCCTCTAACATTCTTATTTCAATTTAGAGACCATCTGCAATATCAGTATGCAAAGGGAACTTGTAGCACCTTTGAGACTGAGGGGGGTTACAGACCACCATTAGGGACGTCTTGAGGACATCCCAGTTTGAAAAAGGGGCGTCTCTTCCAGACGCCCCTAACCCTATCACGGACAGAGTCCGTGACAAATGGCGGCGGCCGTTCCACATGGCCGCCACCATATTGACGTAGTGGACACTGTGCGTCCGCACGTCGTGCCCTGGAAGTGACGCCGCGAGTGCGCGACTAGCGCCTTGCGGCGTCTCTTCCGGGGCCCAGGAAGGAGCGCTCCTTCCTCGGAGCATCCGGGAGCCACGCGGTTTGGCCGCTGCGGCTCCTGGACACTGAAAGCGGAGGCGGAGCCAGACCGCCGCAATACGGCGGTCTGTAACACGCCCCCCCCTTCACAAAATAAGTTGTAGCATAAGCTTTCAGAGACTTGGTCTCCTTCCTCAGATGCAAGAAGGGAACTGTTGCCCAGAAAGGACTTTCATAATCAGTCTATATGAATAGCCTTAGAAATGCAAAACTTGTGGGTATGGTGATGAGGTGAGACGTTCAGTTTTAACTATGGTTGTTCTAATTTCAGGTTGCTATCTGTTGACAAATCTATATTATGCAAGGCACAGGTATGCTGCAGAAGGAAAAAAAAAACTAATATCTTTTGAGGCTAGCAGAAGAGAAGGAAGAAGTTACTCATGATGGAGAAAGAGTCATACAAACACAAAGAAAAGGAAATGCCAATGCCTTGTATTCTGATACTCAGAAAAAGTCATTGTAAACAGGTTCATCCTTTTCTGACTGGCATCCTTTTGTTTCCAAGCTATCTCTTCCAAAATCATCAGAATAGACTCTAGTGCCTACATGAAAACTATTTTGAACCCCAAAAGCAGGGCTAATACTGTATAAGAGCTTCCTAATGGTGGCATCCAGAGTGTGGAACAACTTCTGTGGCAAGATCTAGGTCTATTATTATGCCAAGGTGTTTTTATTTAATTTTACTCTGCCTCTTAATGATTTAGCTGCTGATTGGTAGCTTTGTAGTTTTCATTTTTAATCTGTGAGCCACCTTGTGTGCCTTTGTTGTGCATCGCAGGATATTAATCATTGCATTAAATAGGCGACTCTCCTTTCCTTGAAGTATGCTTTACTACTTGCAGTGGTGTTTACTATTGAGTAAGCATGGACAGGATTATACCACACTTTGATGATTTTACATTTCTGTTTACGCCACAGTTCTTAAGTTACAAATCTGCTGAATGAGCTGTTGGCAACCTGCCTCCGTTTTGAACAACATCCTTGTATGTGCCTCTGTATGTTACATGGAATGGCTGGTTAAATTTGAATGCGCCGGGAGAGAAAAGGCTTGCTGAGGAAACACATCGTTCCAGAACAGAAAAGGATTAAGCATTAATTGAAACAATCCTTGCTGCTCAGGCCTTTTTTTCTTTGGTAAGCCTCCGCTGAAAAATGACCGGAATGGAAGACCTGAATAATCTCTATTATGGACTGAATGCTTGCAAAATGTAGAGAGCAATCAATCAGCTTTTATTTCATTTATTTGTTACTGTGCAAAATAATTTAAGAAAGAAAGAAAGGAGGAGGCAAGGAAGGAAAAGGAATTGAAAAAGAAAGAAGTGAAACCAAATTATTATTTTATGGCTTATACCTAAAATACATCACTGAGAAATCATTTAACCAACCAATGTCTAGCCAACCAGTGCCCAACCAATGGACAGTAGCTCTAGCTTACATACCAGTTACATCTATGGATTTTAAAATCTAACATGTACAGAAAATATTCTTGTTTCGTGTATTTTGGGCTCTACGGTGTTTACATTTTAAGTATGTCTGCTAACTGCTGACACTGTACTTCTCAGATCTGGTCATGACTCCGGGTAGTTCCCTTCAGGGAAAAGATTGTCAGTCTATTAAAATGTGTTGCACAACATGAGTGCTTGCATGTGCTCTTGAACTTTTTACTCCTATCTTGGGCAAATGGGAATGGGTTTTTAATGTTTGACCATATAAACAGTGGAACTAGTATGATGGATGCCAGATGAGGTTTCAGTATATAAAAGAAGTATGTTTTTGCAGATACATGATCTTCTAGAAAATATTTTGACCTGTTTTTACAGATCCATGTGTCCCAGTTTTTGAGACTTATTGAAGAACGCACCTTACTGAAGAAGAACCAATGTGGCTATTCCAAATGTAAGTCCTGTTTTACTAACCTTTTGGGAGATTACTGCACGAAGCACTAGTGACGGAATTGCAGTGGAATTACAACCTATGATTCCTGTCCTTTTCGCACAACGTTGTCACTCATCCATTGCTGATCCACTGTTATACCATTATTATCGCACAATTTTGCATTAATGAGAGATACCTGTCAGTTCAAAATTGTGCGATAATAATGGTATAACAACAGATTAGCAACGGATGAGTGATGACATTGTGCAAAAAGGAGAGGAGCTGTAATTCTACTTCAGTTCCATCACTTGCGCTTCTTGCAGTAATCTCCTTATAGTTACCTGAGAATGTCAACAAGCATGTGTCCAGAGGTGACCTTGTTGACTGTTTAAGAGGTTTTGACAATCTGCTTCACTAAAGATTTCTGAGCAAACTACACATATGAGAGAAGACCTCTTTCAGACTGGTAAGTGCCTAAAGAAAAGAAGGGAGAGAGGATAAATAAATAGATAGGTGCTTGGATGGAATTATGGACTGGATGCCATACCTTACCACCCAGAACACACATAACCTTGTCTGATTTTGTAATCTCTGTGTGCCAGTGCTGAGCTAAATGGAACAACAATCTGGCTTAATGTGAAGCAGTTTCCTAAATTCCTTTGTGCCACCATACAGTCTTTAGGACACGCAATGCCATCTGACTTCAGAAGCTAAATCGGTTTGGGTCTATTGGTGCTTGGATGGAAGATCATAGAGGAATACTAGGGAACACCAAGTAATGCCAAGGGGGAAAATCTGCTAGAAACCCTGCAGACTCAGACAGTCCAAGTTGGCAGTACTGAGCTGGATGGTAGTTTAATGCAATTTTCTGTGTTCTGTTTCTATGAATGAGGGTCAATAAAGAGAGACTCAATCCCAACAAGATATACTATTTGTGGATGGCTTGTCTCTCTGGTGGGCTATCATTTATCCTGTAGTAAAGAAGGTTGTCCTTCTCTTAATGCATGTGTTGTATACTCTACTGATCGATCGCTGTTGGTAGAGATGCATGGATGTGGCCCTGGTGATACTGAGCACTTTTAATCACTGTAGATGGGGTCTCCATACAGGTTAAATGTTCCTGAAAGTAAACCAGATGTGTTGGACTATAGCTCTAATAATCCAATGCAGCAAACCAATGGGGTGATGCAAGATGTAGTCTAACAAGAACCTGGGAATCATAGAATCAAAGATCCATAGAGTTTGATGTGATCCCAAGGGTGGTGTAGTCTAATCCCCTGCCAGCGCATGCCTCTACTGCTAAAACACCCCAGGGATGTAGCCATCTAAAAACTCTATTTTGGCTTGAGAAAAGGTGAGATATAATTAATTAATTAATTAATTAATTTAAAAAGCTTTAAGGCAGCAGTTCTCAACCTGTGGGTCACGACCCCTTTGGGAATCAAAACGGCCTTTTCAGAGGGATCACCTAAGACCACCAGAAAACATATTTCCAATGGTCTTAGGAACTGAGACACCGCAATTTTATGGTTGGGGGTCACTGTATTATTGTATTAAAGGGTCTATATTAAAGGATCACGGCATTATGAAGGTTGAGAACCACTGCTCTAAGGTAAGGCTAGCCTAGGCTGATGCACTATTTATTTTGTTTATTTCTGTACTATCCACTAACTAGAGTTTAGCCATCATATTCAAGCCACTCCATCGGAGAGTAATGGCATCACCTAGTGGCAGGGTCACCACATCTTTCCAATGGCTAAAAAGCACACTCAACATTATTCATCATCACATCTAGCATTGACTCTTCCCCATCTGTTTTCCACAGCCATCTCTCTCACAGCCATTTGACCACACTGGTTCTTGGGAGCACTAGATGCGCTCAGTGGAAGAGCACATGCTTTCCATAAAAAATAAAATAAAAGGCTTCCATGTGAAAGCCTCTGCTAACCTACTCCTCCAATGATTCTGTGGCTGAGATGGTTGTTTCTTTTAAACAAGATGGAAAACTTCCCTCCCTGAGAGATGCATAAATAACATATTGTAATTGAGATCTAATTGCATCTCCTTCCTGGACAAACAGCCAAGAAGGACAAAGATCAAGGCAAGCTGTCTTCCTTACTTGCCCCAGCAGCTTGTCCACACTGATCGTATTCACCAATTAAAACTGATCCAATGTAATCCTACTCACAGCCTCCAGATACCCTGCTATCAACTTCTGCTGGAATGACAGTCTAAGTTGTCTCTTCTCTGAGAGATTATATTGGTGAAGTGGTAATTTCCAGCTTGCACAAAGTCCCAGGTCTTTTGGGGGCCTGGCAGGAGAGCAGCATACTTAATGCAGCCTCACCAGCCCTCCGGAGGACTGCTCCAATCAGAGAGGAATGTTGTTATTCTTATTACAGTGGTACCTCGGGATACGAAATACCCAGGTTACGAAATTTTCGGGATACGAAAAAATCCCATAGGAAATCATTGTTCCGGGTTACGAATGTTTTTTCGGGATACGAAGAAAATTTTTGGTGCTTTTTTCGGCTTTTTCGCACGAAACGCGGCTTTTCCCCATTAGCGCCTATGGCAATTCGGCTTACGAAGGCTTTTCGGGTTACGAAAGCGGCCGCGGAACGAATTAATTTCGTAACCCGAGGCACCACTGTATTAGTTTAATGCTTGAGGGAGTTGTTATGCCCGAATGGTAAGGACAGTCCATTTGAACCTGAGAGCATGTGGCTGAGATTCCTCCTTTGCTGAACCTTCTCATGTGGGGCTGATACAGATACTTGTGACACCAAATTTGGATTTAATCACTATGCATGTAACATTTATTAAGACATTAAAGTAACACAGACATTAAGTATCAAGAGAGCTCTCTCTCACACACACACATATACTCATGCACACACAAGTGGCCTTTGCTGAAGTCGGTGATCAGTCATCCTCACGAAGACAATGGGAGTCCCTGGTGCCGCGGTTTCAGGAGACACCCTTCTGGTTTGGAAAAGTCTCTCTTTTAAGGCTTCACCACATTCACCATCCTTTTGCCTTTTATGCTGAGCAACACCCTTAGATTGAACAGTTCCTTCCATCCTTTGTCTGTTACTGTTCTTACAGTTCTGGACATCTTGCCAATAAGCAGCTGCATCCAAAGTTTGAACACGCCATCCATCGCCACATCAGCAGTGATCAAAAATCCTCGTCTCGCTTGCCAAGTAACCTCCCATATCATGCATTGCGTTTCTCCATCTTGTTTCAGCTCATTGCCACTAGAATTACATCCTCTCATATTACTCACAGAGTATAGGGACCAGTCTCTTATTGTTATCGCTGCCTTATATTTTGCATTGTACCGGAGAGAGTTTGCTATTATCAGTTTGATTGTTAGGTCTAAGATGATTACAATGTTTAAGATTGTACACTGTTTACAATGTTTTATTTGAGGGTTGAAATGGGGAGTTGAGAAGGGGATAAATTTGTACTCCATTGAATTGTTATGCTAGTTGCTATGCATTTTTGTTATTTTTGTTGTTATCTGCTATGGATTTTTTTTTTTGCCATTTCCTGCTATTGTGATTTGCTATGTTATTTTTTGTTATTATTATTTTGCCATGATTACTGTTATTTTGCCATGTATTCTGAGGATTAATTTTCAGTTGTATTGATTTGCTATGTTAATTGTTATGCAGTTTTTATTGCTATTATTGTTGTTATTTGCTATGTATTCTTTTTGTCATTTATGGTTATTGTGGACTGCTATGTTGTTTTTACTCTATTGTTATTGCTATGTATTGGGCGGGTGTGGCAATGCTTCCAAAAGTCCGAAAACCACCGCTGCCACCATGTGGTGATCTGGGGGTGATCCCTGGAGCAACCAGCCCTGTGCGTGGCTCTTACTCCCAGGGGTCCCTTTTCTTTCCTCCTAGGACCCCTTGAGGTCCTGTTTCCGCTGCCACCACTCAGTGAATTTTCCAAACAACCTTCCCCCAAGCACAAACTGAGACTTGCTAGGGGTCTCTAGATTCCTTCCTTGCTAGCTTACAGCAACCAGTAGACCGAGCTTTAAGACGCGTGGACAGGAGCAGAGAGAGACAGCAGATACTTTTAAAGAAAGATATTTATTTTAAAGAAATAGATTAGGATAGAAAGGTATCTTTTGTGCAAAGCCTCCTTGCTTCACAGGTACAGAAAACATAGTTACAAAGATGTTCATTCAGGCAAGCTATTTGATAAACATAATAAAAAGCCTAGACGCACTAACTATTATTATTATTATTATTAACCTTTATTTATGAAGCGCTGTAAATTTACCACATTTCCTAACTACTCACACAGTGATGGGATTTGCAATCCGTGTTGAGTTCTTCAATACAAGGAGCTGGCCCTCATGGCCTAGCTCCACTTGCATCACTTACACAGCTGGTTTCCCCAAACAAACACAAAGATGGAGAACAAAGGAAGCATGGTCCTACAGGGTATTTAAAGTCCTCTCCTGGAACCTTCTTGAAAAGGCCGCTCTGGCACTGCTGATTGGCCAAGTGAGCCTTACGTCAGCTATGATGTAGCTGCTCATTAGCATGTGATGTCAGCTTTCATTAGCATGTACCTCCCCCCAGATTAACCCTTTGAGGTTCAGGGGAAGTCCCCAAATGACTGGAGGGCCCAGTCATTACAGCGGGCTACAAA
>NC_056527.1:5202947-5290206 GCF_019175285.1 Sceloporus undulatus | reverse complement strand
CTAACTAACGCACAGTTCCAACTACTCACACAGTGATGGTTTGCAATCCGTGTTGAGTTCTTCCGTGCAAGGAGCGGCCCTCATGGCCTAGCTCCACTGCATCACTTACGCAGTTTCCCCAAACAAACACAAAGATGGAGAACAAAGGAAGCATGGTCCTACAGGGTATTTAAAGTCCTCTCCTGGAACCTTCTTGAAAAGGCCGCTCTGGCACTGCTGATTGGCCAGGTGAGCCTTACGTCAGCTATGATGTAGCTGCTCATTAGCATGTGATGTCAGCTCTCATTAGCATGTACCTCCCCCCAGATTAACCCTTTGAGGTTCAGGGAAAGTCCCCAAATGACTGGAGGGCCCAGTCATTACAGCGGGCTACAAATAAATAATGTATTATTATTATTATTATTATTATTATTATTATTATTATTATTAAAAGCATCACAGCAAAGTGCTGAATGTTCTAGACTTGGATAAAGGAGGAAGGGTGTGTGAGTTAAACCTTTCACCACCATGAATACTTTGGCTGGATATGAATTTGTGGACAGAATATGGGCAGAGAAGAGGGCTTTCTTTGCTGCACATACAGTGGGTCTTTGGTATCCACTGGGGTTTGGCTCCAGGATCTCCTGTGGATACCAAAATCCACAGATCCTCACACTCATGGATGCTCATGCCCCTTCTTGGGTCATGAGGACCTAAAAACTGTGGTGCATGCACTGGTAACCTCACAACTTGACTTCTGCAACATGCTCTACATAGGGCTGCCTTTGCACCTAGTCTGGAAACTTCAATTAATTCAAAATATGGCAGCCAGATTGGTCACCGGGAGAACTAGAGGTGACCATATAACACCTATATTAAAGTCTCTTCACTGGCTGCCTATTAGCTTCCAGGCACAGTACAAGTGTTGGTTATAACCTTTATGGCTTGGACCAGCTTTCTTACGGGATTACCTGCTCCCATACAATCTGCCCCACACACTGAGGCCCTCTGATAAAAAGTTACTGGAGCCAACAAAAACTAGGCTGGTGCTGGTTACCCAAGTCATGGAATAGCCTGCCAGAGGAGATCTGACATATTATCAGTCTTGACTGGTTTAAAAAGGCGGTCAAGATGTGAGTAATATGTGAGGATGTAATTCTAGTGGCAATGAGCTGAAATAAGATGGAGAAACGCAATGCATGATGGGGCAAGCTACTTGGCAGGCCAGACGAGGCTTTTTGAAAACTGCTGATGTGGAGATGGATGGCGGGCCCAAACCTTGGATGCAGCTGCTTATCAGTAAAGAAGAAGATGTCCAGAACTGTAAGAACCAAGAACAGCAACAGACTGGATAGATAGCAGAAGGCGTGGACTAGGACTGATAAGAAAGAGAATGCAAGGAAATGTTCAATCTAAGGATGTTGGTCAGCATCCCAGGAAGGAGTCCTCAAGAAAAGGCAGAAGGTGGAGGATGTGGTGAAGCCTTAAAAAAGAGACTTTTCCAAACCAGAAGTGTGTCTCCTGAAATCGCGGCACCAGGGATTCCCATGGTCTTTTGTAAAGATGACTGATCACCGACCTCAGCAAAGGCCACTTGTGTGTGCATGAGTATATGTGTGTGAGTGAGAGAGAGCTCTCTTGATACTTAATGACTGTATTACTTTAATGTCTTAATAAATGTTACATGCATAGTGATTAAAATCCAAATTTAGTGTCACAAGTATCTGTATCAGCCCCACATGAGAAGGTTCAGCAACGGAGGAATCTCAACCACATGCTCTCTGGTTCAAACGGACTGTTCTTACCATTCGGGCATAACAAAGACGTATCTCTTCTGGCAGTCTTTCCCAGACTAGCCTTTCAGCAGCCTCCCATCAATTGTCCCTCAATTGTCCCTGCTTAGTTTTATAATTAAAATGCATTTTTATTGTGGATGGGAGGTTTTATGGGTTATGATTTTTACTGTATTTTAATGTTATTTTATTATTTTAGCCACTTCGTTCTGCTTGGAGAGGTGGGATACTACTACTACTACTATTATTATTACTATTATTATTATTATTATTATTGGTATAATAAAATAGTGTCCCTTATGTCCCTGAAATGACAAATCAAGGGTGTTATTTATTTATTTATATATTTTAAAAAATATTTTGAAGCACTGGTTGAATCCATGGAGAAGGAATCCATGGATATGAGGACTGGCTGCATAGGAACAAATATATTCTCCATATAGACACTATGGACCTTATCACATGGAGGCACTCACCAGGGGTAAAACTTTCCTGAACTGTTGCAGAAGCACAAAGGACACTTTTCAAACGTCATTGAGGCATCCCACTTCTCTGATGTTGATGAAGCGTTTGTGGAGAAGCCATTTTTTGAATACCAGGATATCCCATTATTCATAAAATGGCTTCTCTACAAACGCTTCATCAACAGGAGAGAAGGTGGACACCTTAATGACATTTGAGATGGCCAACGGACAATCACACCTTTGTGTTTCTGCAACAGTTCAGGAAAGTTTTACCCGTGGTAAGGCTCCGTGTGTTAAGCCCCTATATGCTCCATATAAGTCGAGTTTCCTGCCATCTGTGCTCCGCTCCTTGTCCTTCCCACTTCAGCTTCCAATGGTCCCCTGTATACCAAAGGGGCCTGATTAGCAATAAGCTGGAGTGATCGTGTTAATGGCTCTAGTCCAGTCTTATCTATAGACCAGGGCTTCAACAGGATCATTGGTGGTACCAGCCATAAAGCCCTCTAAAGCTTTCCAGAATCCTAAAGGATGCATTAGCCTTCAAGGCTGAACTATCATAATAAGTCCACCATCCCTGTGGAGGCAGGCAATAGCCATGATGCTAACCCTGAGCAGAAAATGATCTGACCATGATAACACAGAAGTATTAATCATCACTACCCACATATCCATATGTTCCGAGCAGAAAACAGCACCCAAAGTGTGGCCTGCTGCATGTGTGGGCTCTGAAACCAGTTGGGATAGGCTCATGATTGGCATAGATGCCATGAGCTCCTGAGCTGCACCTGTCAGAACAGTCGCAAATGGGATGTTGAAATTGATCAAAGATCAAAAGTCTGGGTGACTTCAACTCCAGTTTTTAGATCAGTACCACTCATGCCGAACAAGTGTCGAAGAGAAACTACATCGCAGAAAGAACCACAACTTGGAAACATCACCCAAGGAGACATTCTGCTGTGCTTTCTGCAACCAGACTAGTTTATCTCAGATCGGCCTTTTTAGTCATCAATGCACTTGTAGAAAGTGCAGGATGAGTCCTTCCTGAATCTTCATTCGCGAAGAAAAGCCAGAGAGAGTCCATGAGAGTACCAGGGAGCCCATTAGGCAGTAGGGTGAGTGGAATACTAAACTGAGGTGGTTGTACTTTGGCCATAGAAAAGCTGATAATGTAAAACAGAGGGCAATAGGAAAAGAGGAAGACCACATATCAAATGGATAGATTCAATCAGGGAAGCCACAGCCATATGTCTGCAAGGCCTGAGCAGAGAGGTTGAGATCCCCCTGAGGTTGACTTGGAGCTCTCTCATTCACAGGGTTGCCACAGGTTGAACTCGACTTGGAAGGCAGGTAACAACAGCAACAAACTGTGTTGATCCATGGGAGAGAATCCAAAATCTAAGGTGCTTTCAGATCTGGCTTTTATTACTGCAATCATTGTGCCTCATTCATTGATTTTTAAAGGGGATCCTTTAAAAGACTGATTTTCCATTTGTAACTTTCCCATATTTCCATACAACATCTGTCTTTTCCCCCTTTCCCCCAAAATTCCCATTTAGGAACAAGGAGCAGAGCTTTTATTGGGACGAATTAAAATATCACTACATAAAGAGAAAACGGCATAGTACTCCAGACTGTATGTTAAACAAAACAACAGGAGAGGAGCTTAGAAGGTGGCATGACCTCAAAGCCACCAAGTTTTCACTGGCCTAAGAAGATCGGAGAGATCTGTGTGAGTAATATGTGAGGATGCAATTCTAGTGGCAATGAGCTGAAACAAGATGGAGAAATGCAATGCATGATAGGAGAAGCTGCCTGGCAAGCGAGGCAAGGATTTTTTAAAACTGCTGATGTGGCGATAGATGGAGTGTCGAAAACCTTGGTTGCAGCTGCTTATCGGTAAAGAAGAAGATGTCCAGAACTGTAAGAACATCCTGTATAGATGTATAGAAAAAGAATGCAAAGAACTGTTCGGTCTAAGGGTGTGGGTCAGCACCATAGGAAGGGGTCCTAAAGTAAAGACAGAAGGACGGAGGACGTGGTGAAGCCTTAAAAGAGAGACTTCTCCAAACCAAAAGCGTGTCTCCTGCAGGGGCTCCCACGGTCTTTGTGAGGATGACTGATCACCAACTTCAGCAAAGACCACTTGTGTGTGCATGAGTATATGTATGTGTGTGTGTGAGAGAGAACTCTCTTGATATTTAATGTCTGTACTATTTTAAAGTCTTAATAAATATCACATGCATAGTGTCTAAAAGCAAATTTGGTGTCTCAATTATCTGTATCAGCCCTGCTTTGAAAAAGTCCACAGAAGGAGAAATTTTCATTACACGCTCTCAGGTTAAACAGGTTGCTCTTACCAATTTGGGCATAACATCCGTGTCTGGATATAACTCATGGGCTCGACAGACGGCCTAGAAAGGGTGGCCTGGAGCTGGCCGTTTCTCTTCCGGAGGGACGCCGCAGCAGCCAAACCACGCAGCATCCCTCCACTCCTAAAAGAACTTGGTTTTTCTGGGTTCTTTTAGGAGCGCACTCCCGACGATGTCAGAGTGCCATTGGCACCCTGGTACACATCGATGATGTGAGCGCAGCGCCATGACATGCAGACGTGGTGCCAGCTTGTGTCATCATGGCGGCCTCCGTATGAACAGGAGGCCGCCATGACTCTGGTGTCCATATAGAATCATAGAGTTGGAAGAGACCGCACGGGCCATCCAGTCCAACCCCCTGCCATGCAGGAAATCCAATCAAAGCATCCCCAATAGATGGCCATCTAGCCTCTGCTTAAAGACCTCCAAGGAAGGAGACTCCACTACACTCCGAGGAAGGAGTGTGTTCCACTGTCAAACAGTGGACTAAGGTTTAAGAGCATGCGGTTGGTGTGCACTCCCAAACCCTAGAATCGCTGGGATGACGCCACTTGGGGCCCGTCTGTCTCGGGCCTGAGATAACCCTCTTCTATGGGCTGATTTCTTTCATGTGAAACATCAAAGCTATTGGGAAAGTAAACAAAAGGTGGAGATCCTCCACTGTTTTTCCTGGATAAAAATTAAATTAGGAGTTACATATATCTCCAGCCCTAAACAAAACACAGAGATACTTGTTGGGGCAGCAAACAAAAATAAATGAAACAAGAGAAGAACAAAAGGCATGCTTATCAGATTTGCAGATAGCACCAAATTAAGAGGGACTGCTAAGAGGACAGGCTCAACATTCCTAAGGATCTTAACAGATTGGAGAATTGGGGCCCAAACTAAAACTAATGAATTTCAACAGGGACAAATGCGAGCTGCTGCATCTAGACAGGAAAAATGAAATTCAAAAATTCAGAATGAATGACACTGGCTTAACAGCAGTGGGGAATTAGCTCAGGGCCAGAGGATTAAACTTTATTTCCCTGTGTTACAAACTCAGTTCTCGCTCCCACATTTGAAAACTGTGCTTTCTTTTTGGAAGAGTCTTGTTCTATACGTTTGAACAGGGGAGGACAGCATGTGCCTCCTCCTCTTATTATATTAGGAAGGAAAATGCCCACACCGAAGGAGTGACATGTGGGTGTGATTCTTTAATGGAAAGATCTAGGTACAGAACTGTTGTTTTAACACAGAAGAGAAGCAAGAAATGATACAATTTTGGTGAAGTGGTTTGAGTGTCGGACTAGGATTCTGGAAACCAGGATTTGATTCCAAGATCAGCAATGCAGCACTGAATGCCTTTGGGCAAGTCGCACTCTCTCAGCCTCAGGGGAAGGCAATGGAAAACCTACTCTGAACAAATCTTGCCAAGAAAAGCCCATGATAGGTTCACCTTCGGATTGCCATAAGTCAAAAATGACTTGAAGGCACACAACAACAACAACAAAATACAGAATACATATTCTTTCATGCCTTGCTCCCGTCTGATCTCTGCTTCCCAGCTCACCTCTCCCTTGAATTATCATACAAATTCTTGCCCCGGGTTTGATTTTCCCTTCTAGGAAGCTCACATTCTTACTTCTCCCTTGTCTTTAACTTAGAACTTATTAACTCCCATGACAGATTATGCTATGCTGCTTAAAAAGGAAGGAAGAAAGACAAGAAAAAGAAATGGTGTACATTAAAGCCGTGTTCCTCAAGAACTGCATACTGAACTGAGATGTAGAATTAAACACAAACATATCTGCATCCATATCCTCTACCTGTTAAGGATTCCTCATTGCTTTCTGGCATAAGCCAGATGTTTTGTTTTGTTTTTCTATATGGCACCCTGGAGATGTCTTTACTAGATACAAATATTCACAGCAAGGGTTAACCTCAGCTCATGATGTGTACAAAGTTCAGAGGCTCCACCTTAATTCCAGACCAGCAGCTTGTTTGAATCATGCTTCCTTATAACCAGAGACGTGCTGTAAAGTTCTGCTGCAGAGCTCTGCAGGATGGATTTCTGGGTGACAGTCCTGTGTGCCCTCCTAGTAGCCATACTAGGGGGGCTCTACCTGCTGGGGGCATTCCGCAAGAGGCAACCTGGTGAGCCCCCCCCTGGATAAAGGTCTCATTCCCTGGATAGGGCATGGCTTGACCTTCCGAAACAACACTCTAGATTTCCTCCAAAGGATGCAAAAGAAACACGGGGATATTTTCACGGCATTGATCGGCGGGCACTATTTCACTTTTCTGATGGACCCGTTGTCTGTTGGAGCAGTAGTGAAGGAATCAAGAGCCAAGCTGGATTTTATCTCATTTGCCTCTGAACTTGTGTCTAACGTGTTTGCCTTTCGGCCTTCCGAAATGACCCACAAGGTAATAGAGACGGCCAGTGCTAAGCACCTGAAGGGGACCGGGTTGGAGGTGATGACCCAAGCCATGATGGAGAGTTTACAGAAGGTGATGCTTCATACCCTGGGCTCTGGAGAAGGGCAGAAGCCCTGGCAGCAAGATGGCTTATTCCACTACTGCTATAACACCCTCTTCAGAGCAGGGTACTTTGCTTTGTATGGAAATGAGCCCAGTAACGACAAAAAGGAGAAAGAAAAAGCCATGAAGCAGGACCTAAAGCACTCTGAAGAGATCTTTGTGGAATTTCGCAAATACGACCAGTTGTTCCCACGCTTATCCTATTCTATGTTGTCTTACGGAGAGAAGAAAGAAGTTGAGAATCTGTGGAAATACTTCTGGAACATCATCTCGGTGAAGAATGTCTACAAGAAAGACAACATCAGTGGCTGGATACATGACCAGCAGCAGCAGCTCGATGAGGCCGGGATGCCTGAATACATGAGAGATCGGTTTATGTTTTTGCTTCTCTGGGCAGCTCAAGGTAACACTGGTCCAGCTTCCTTCTGGCTCCTCGCATACCTTATGAAAAATCCCAAGGCCTTGGAGGAGGTGAGGAAAGAAGTGGCCATGGTAGTGAGGGACTCTGGTCAGGAATTGGAGCCAGGCAGTGAAATGCTTACTGTCACCAGGGAGATGTTAACTCAGACCCCAGTGCTGGACAGTGCCGTGAAAGAAGCTCTGAGGATGGGAGCAGCTCCCATGCTCATTCGGGCTGTGCTGCAAGACATGGACCTCAAGATGCATGATGGAAGGGTCTATAATTTGCGCAAAGGGGACAAAATTGCTGTTTTTCCTTATCTGGCAGCACATATGGATCCGGAGATCCACCCTGAGCCCCATCTTTTCAAATATGACCGCTTCCTCGACCTGGATGGCAACAAAAAAGAATTCTATAAGAATGGAGAAAAGGTGAAATATTTCACCCTGCCTTGGGGGGCAGGGACCTCCATGTGCCCCGGACGTTTCTTTGCCACCAATGAGATAAAGCTCTTTGCTTTCCTGATGCTCTCCTATTTTGATATGGAGCTGGTCAACAAAGAGGAGGAAGTCCCTCCCATAGACAAAAGGCGTTATGGGTTTGGCGTGATGCAACCCACACACGATATCCAGTTCAGGTATCGGTTACGCTGTTGAGGAGGCAAACCTGGACTCAGAGCCCTGCCAGCTGTTGGGTCTGGATTTCTTTGTGGGGAAGCTAACTTGAGAAATCAATTGTGTATTTGTGCATGCAGAAGAGAACATGTGGAACAAAGTGGTCATAGTACAGTAAACTGGACAAGATTGTACAGTAAGTTGGCCAAACATCAGCCAAAATTACTAACATCCCACCTGTCATTATTGTATTGTCCAGTTTTATTTTACTACTGCTATGAACTGAAGTACCAGCTGGAGGGCTGCTCTTCTCCTCTTCCTCCTCCTCCTTTCCCTCCTTCTTTTTGCATTTAGACTTTTCTTCAACCTTTGTAGTACAGAGTGCATTTGTTTAGGGTTCAGTAAGCCATGCCCTTCTGCACAGTATTATATTTCACTGCTGCTCATGCTTAGATTGCATCTTTACAGCAGAACTAATACAGTTTGAACCTGCTTTAACTACCATGGCTCCATGCTATGGAATTCTGGGATTTGTAGTTTTGTGAGGGCTGAAAACTCTTTGCCAGAGAGTTCTTATGATGTAGTTCAGGACTATGCATCAGGGACTCCAGAGCCCCTCACCAAACTACACATCCTGCAATTCGATAGGATGCTGCCATGGCAGGTAAAGTGGCATCAAAGTATTATAATTGTGCAGTGTGGATTTACCCTAAGTCTCCCAACCCAACCCAGTTGAAAACCCCACTCCTGACATGCAGTATGGGTATAACAAACTGGCTTATTTTATATTATAGTTGTAATGATTACTCAGGCAATATATATGGAGGTGTTGGAGCTCTTTAAGTGCATGCCATAAATACTAATCATCATCATAGTTATGTTTACTATGACTTGCATTCCAAAGGGAGAAGTGGAAATATGTCGTAATTCCTGTAACAAAACTAGGAGGACTTCAGCTGCTTCACTTTGGCTGTCTGCCCTACATTTTTACAAGAGTTCCAACACTAGCATTTCCAAAGCGCTCCAAAGGTTGTGCTTTCCTCCCGTACTCCGCCCTGAAAGCTGACATCTCTGTTCGCATTTGTTGGTGCTGAGCCAGGGTCAGGGCTGATAGGAAAGAATCTGGTGGGGTGACAAGGCCTGGAAAGGCCATAAATGACAAACAGATTTCCAGCATTATCAGTTGGCAGCAACATGGGTTGCCTTGGCCTTGAATGCCAAACACGTCAGAAATGTTGCTCTTGCCCACTGCAGAACTTTAACACACTCCTCTTGATGGACAGACATGAGAATTGCACTGAACACACAGAGGATTTAAGGATTTCTTTCTCCTAATCTGTTTAGTATGGCCATCCCTCCACATTTGTGGCTTTGACCTTTGCAGATTTGATTATTGGTGGATCTGATTATTATGTTCTCTCTAGGAATCTCTAGGTCCTCCAGTGCAATTCTGCTGGACATTGACCATAGAGCTGTGCTGGAGGACCTAGAGATTGCAAGAGAAAACACTTCTCAAATAATCTGTAGGTCCTCCAGTGTTGTTCTATGGTCAGATTCCAGCAGATGTTGACCACAGAGTTACACTGGAAGGCCTAGAGATTCCTAGAAAGAACACTTCTCCAGGCAATTGTAGATCCTCCAGCACAATTCTATGGTCAACTTCTGGCAGGTGTTGACCATAGACCTATGCTAGAGGACCTAGAGATTCCTAGAGAGGGGTCCTCTCAAATAAAAAAAATAGCGCTTTTATATATTCACATTTCCCCCACTTTCATGAGGACCCTGTGCCCCTAACCCAGCGAATGTGAACAGCGCGATGTATTCATTTTTGCTGCTACACAGGAATAAAATCTCAGGTTTTGCCTTCAGAAAACAACAATAGGTTGTTTTCTTCAGAGTGACAACAGGTTGAGGCTCCCTTATCTGAAATGCTTGGGACCATAAATGTCATGTATTTCAGATTTTGCTTATATGTACATAATGAGTTATCTAAACATGAAATTCATTTATGTTTCACATACACCTTATACATATAGCCCGAAGGTAATTTTATACAATATTTTAAATATTGTTGTCCGTGAAACAAAGTTTGTGCAAACTGAACCCTCAGAAAGCAAAGATGCCCCTCTCTCAGCCACTCCTGAGAAATGTTTTGGTTTCTGAAATATTTTGGAAATCCAGGTAAGGGCAACTCAACTAGTTCCAGATACATGTTTTAAAAATGAGTTGACAGTCAGCCTTTGGAGTTTACAATCCCTGCTGAGTAATATTTATCTGATGTCCTTGAAAGACTTGGCTTGGTATTTCTTGTTCCTTTTATCCTGTGAGATAATCTGTGTAGTAAATGGGAAATAAATCAAGCAGGAGGATCTTTGCCTATGCAATCTATCTAATAAAGTTAAATGCTTGGCAGGACTGTCAAGACCAGGCGCATCAACCAACATGTTTGAACTCTGTCCTGTTTTCTTGATGCATTCAGTTTCACTTATTAAAATGAAGCTGTTAGAACCTCTGAGCGTTTGTTCAGTTTCTCTCTTCTTCTTCTTCTTTTTGTCTCTGCCTGTCTGGAAACAGAAAGCTCTCAGAGGGAAGAAGGTGGCATAATCAAGCCATCCCTGCTTGCAGTTGTCTCTCTTAAGAAACACTACAAGAAGCAGACGCTGGGTTTTTTTAGAGTACAGCTCCAATGCTAGTTGGGGGATTCTTGGAATTGTAGTCCAGAGCTGCGTCCGCACTGCAGAAATAATCCAGTTTGACACCACTTTAACTACCATGGCTCACTGCTATGGAATTCTGGGGATTGCTATTTGTTGCTCCACTCTGGAGCCACAACAAACCACGGTCCCCAGAATTGAATAGCATTGAGCCATGGCAGTTCAAGTGTGTCAGACTGCATTGTTTCTGTATTGTGGGTGCAGCCCATAGCTATTCTCTTGCAGTCTGACCAAAAGCCATGAAAAACATTGTGCCACAGACAGTGGCACCACTAGGAGGTGTGTGTGTGGGGGGGGATACAGACCACATCAAGTAACACCTCGGGGGTGAACACTCAGTGTGGTGGTTGCCACTCTGTGTCCCAAGTCCCCCATGGCCACCCCCTTCAGCCAAACAGCACTTCTGCTGTGCATTGGCTGTGGCTGCTGTGGAGGTTGGATGCTGCTGCTGCCTAGCAACTCCTTCTAGGACTGGCAAGGCTCCTGGCTTAGTGGAGAAGAGGCTGCCAGGTGGCAATAGTAGCCCATCTGCATCAGTGGCTACCAGGTCTGTTGGTCGGGTGGGAAAGCAAGCAGCCTCCCTTTCCTGCTCACCCAGCACCACGCCAGGCCCAGCAAAGGGTACTGGGTGACAGTGCGTCACTAGGGTTGATGTCACTGAGTGCGGAAACCCATGGTGTCACCTCCTCCCACTGATCTCCCCTGATACCACACCATACAGAATCCATAGTCATGTTTCTTGTAGTAATGTTACTCATAAATCATAGTTCCTCTATGTCACTGGATGCAATGGTGATAGCTGTGACATAAACAGCTAGCAAAATTAAAATTAGACCACAATATCATACACACAGCCTAAATGTATTTACATGTACATAGTTTCATGTGGTTAAAGTGGAAAATTCCATATGATAGGATGTTTTTAAAGGAAAGTTTAAAAGACTTTTAAAAAACTTTTTTTAAATTAAATTTTAATTTTTTTAAAAAAAACCCTTCTCCTTGAGCCTCGTCTCACTCATACCGTCTCTTCAGCATTTTAATGGAATGCAGGTGAATGCCACATGCTCATTTCTGCCCAAACGCAGATGTTTGGGGAGCAGTAGTGTCGCCTGGTGTGGTCCGCATCTCCCACATCCCCTAATGGTGCTAATGCTAAGTGGTAAGAGCAGCCCACCAGCACCACCAGCCACTTTTGGGGAGCGGCTGTTTTCTGGGTCTGGCAGGTTTGCTGGCCAAGTGGAAAAGTGAGTCACCTCCCTCTCACTCACCCAGCTGCTCCACCAGACCTGAAAAAGGGTGCCAGGAGGCAGCACCATGGTAGAGGCAGCCTGGCTGGTGTTGGTGGACAGCTAGGGATGTGCCAAGCAGTTGGGGTGACAGCATGAGTTACCACGCCATGCTGACACCAACCCTAGCGATGCCAATGGCCACAGATAGTAGAGGGAAAAGTGGAGGGAGCAGCATAAATGCCCAAAGCAGTTGCTACTCTCATAGTAACTACGTGGTTCTTTATTGTCTTTCTTCAGCTTTTGTCTCACTGGAGACAAAGAACCTTACCGCATTGGCCCTGGAATGGGCCTGTAGCGTTCCAAAATGGAACATTCTGGGGATGTTTGATGTCAGTGGCAGTGTTCTCGCTGTGCAGTAAAATGTGTTCCCCACTGCCTCCCATCCCCAGAACATTGGAATGCTACAGGCCCGTTCCAGGGACAATGCGGTAAGGTTCAAAGGCTGTGATCCATCATCAGCTTAGCGTTGCATAAATATCCTCAGGTGGAGATACACTGTGCCAGCACTACACAGCCCACATGCAGAAGGGCCGTATTGTGGAACACATGTCAATTTCATTGTGCAACTGTAACACACAATGCACAGCTGCAGTGCACAAAGGTGGAATTGAAACAGGTAATGTAGCTGTATGTACAACTCTGCTTCTAATACTGTAAGCAGAATATGTCTTTTGCACTGTGGTGGATAATTTGCCCTCCGCTCCAGGCATGTGTCATTAACAGGGTGCTGGAAAAATAGGCATGGACAATGGAATACCTGCCAGTGTTAATTTTATTTTAATACAGCTGTGCAGGTGAGCAGGGTTGGCATTAATTGCAGGAAGAGGGCGGCTTAATAATACTCCTCCTGCTGCATCTGAGGAACTCAGCTCAAGTCTACAAAAGCTCATGCTACCAACTTCTTTCTTTCAGTTGTTTTCAAAGGTGCTGCAAGATCCCTTTCATACTACTGTGTGCCTGCACTATAAGTGGGTGCCCCATATGCAGCTTCCAGCTTATGCAGAAGCCGCACGGTGGGAGAATGAATGATGCGTGCGCCTGTGGCTTACGCGCTATTCAGCTTACACCGGGAGGGGATCCAGAATGGATCCCCCGCGTAAGCCAAGGATGCACTGTACTCTTCCCACTGGTAATTTTCTCAGTTCTCCTTCTGAAATGATTAATAGGCTTCAAAACTTTTCCTGGCAGTGATGAAATCAGCTCAGAGACTGAGAAAATGGCCCCTGGGGAAATAAGGTAAGCAATCCTCCCACTGTTTTGTGTGTTTCATTAGATACCTCTAGTTTGTCCCTCGCTATGTCAGCATATGCATTTTGGAAGACACTGTAGAAGGAAGTATCCAGTACTTTCTAGCATGATGGTCTTTGCCCTGGGTAAAAGGTTGCTCTTCTTTCTTGGTGAACTGCTGCAGCTGATCATTGGCGAGAGAATCAGAGTTGTGCACAAAAATAAGGCCCTTTCGCATTTGCTGGTTAGGGATGAAGGGCCTCCATGAATGTGGAAAAAATACAAATTTAAAAAACCACTATTTGTTTTACGTAAGAAAACACCTCTCTAGGAATCTCGAGGTCCTCCAGTGCAACTCTATGGTCAACTTCTGGCAGAGTTGCACTGGAGGACCTAGAGATTCCTAGAGAGAACATATTAATCAAAACCGCAAATAATCAAATCCACAAAAGTCAAAGCTGCAAAGGTGGAGGGCCAACTACACATACAGTGCGCCCGTGTCATACGCGGGCGAGCCTTACACGGCTTGAGCATACGTGCTCAAGCCGCCCCGCGCGCCGCTGCGCCGCCATGCACGAGCCCTATTGTTTACAATGGGGCTTGAGCATAGGCGGAATTTGCCTTACGCGGAGGGATCCGGAACGGATCCCCATGTAAGGTGAGGACCCACTGTACAACCATGGCCACTGTTTCTCATCCAAAGAGGAAGCAGGAAGGAATGCAACCTTCATCCTCAAACAATGACATAAGCAGACTGATGGAGTTGTGGCCAGCAGTCCAAAATCTCTAGCATCCATATCTAATCCTGCTGCTGCTTCGCCTTTCTTCCTCTAAGATTTACCTTGCACCATGGTGCTGGATCAGACCAAAGTTCAGCCAGGCCTTCTGTTTCAAGACTGGTCTCTGCCCAGTGCTTCTGGAAGGTCGCTGGCAGGACCAGTGATACATGTGCTGCTCAAAGATATCTTGCATTTGATCACAGATGTTGACAGCTATTAGCTTTCTAACTTGCCATGGAAAAATGGGGGAAGGCATGACATGCATCAATTCCATAGATGTGGCAAATGAGAACAACACACCTCTCTTCAAAGAAAACAAATAAAAATAGCAAGCATGGCAACCTCAAGTTCTGTGCTTGCGAAGATACTCATGTCCCACAGTTATGTAGCACCTGGGTTGAACAGGATAGAGATGTGCTTGGGGTGGATACTTACTGTATGTTACCACAGTGTGTGTGGTGTTTCTGTGTCATTACATCCCATGCCACATTGTCACTTGTTATTCAGGAATGATGTGGAACTGGTATATTGCTAGTTCCTGCCATAGCACCCAATGTTCAGCTCTTTATGGGAGACAGAAAATTGCTGGCAAGGGAAGAAACCACATCATCCACCAGTCCACCATGGCTCTGTAAGGCAAATGTTGCTGTGTACAAAAAGAGCTATCATTAATTCATTGGTTCTGTTAACTCTATAATACTATGGGGTATTTTTTTTCTTTGTGTTGCTGCAGTGTGTTGATATGGAAAACATAAAACCTCTAGTCAGAATCAATAATTCTGGCATAAAATCTTTATTAAAATAATTTAACAAATTCTTAATTTAACAAAACAGCATTGTGTTCATAAATATACCTTTAGTTGTGCTTAAAGTGCATGCAAATAGGACAGGAACAATAGTCTTTCACATCATATACAAAATAAAAGATACTAAGAGTCTCGAGGCTGACATTGAAAGGATGGCTGTAATCCTGTTGGTTCGCCCCAAGTAGAACAGACCCATTCAATGAATGGTTGAATGGTAAGGCAACACATGGGTAAATCCCATTGATTTAATGGATCTACTTGTATGCCTAGCAACAGAATTCAAGCCAATAACTCTACATTAAAATAAAAACATTCCCTCTAATGATGGTTTCCTCTCTACATAAAACCTCAAAGTATTAAAACTGTGGCAACTTTTAGACTGCCAATTATTAAATCCAGGCTGTTCATGGGAGCTCCTTCCTTCCCTGTCAGTATGTCGGAAAAGAACTACATTTCTTACCTTAGCCACAATAAACAGACTTGACTGTGGAAATCCAAAGCTCAACCATCTATTCCTTTTCAGTCCAGTTAAACGTCCTCTAAAACAGGTTTGACCCTCTAGATGTTGTTGGGCTACAACTCACAGAAGCTCTAGACAGTATTGCCAATGGTGAGAAATTTGGAGAGGCCTAGTTCAGTCACAACTACAAGGCGGCAATTTACTTGCTCCCCCTTCCAAAGGCATTGACATTAACTTGATTGCTTAAGATACATTTGTAAAAGACAGCCGGAATCTTCTATCACAGTCTACTTTACATAACTTTACATATAGTCAGCTATGTAGCAGAGGCATTAAGAAGCCCTGACAGTGAAATGATGCATAACAGGATACCAATAAGAGTGTCTTGACGTACACTGGGATGTACCAATACACATAATACACATTGGCACTCCTCAGCTTGGATCCTGATACACAATGGGACCAATGTACATTAGGATCAATGCGCATTGGTCCTGTTGTGCATCATTCCTGATCCACATCGGTCACTTTGCCAGCTCCCCTACTTAGAAATGTAATAGCATCCTCTTACTGTATACAGACATTATGGAACTGCTAATTCTCACAGATGTAAGTCCACTAATGAAGATGTAAGTCTCCAGAAGGAATCCAGGCACCATTTAATTCTCACCAGTTTAGAATAAAATATAAGCAGTTTCTCCTTCCTCATTAACACACCACTAAGTTTAGTAAGTTTCTGGGTTTTTCCCCCCCAGTTAAAGCTGAAACAAACTATGCTTGCTTATGCAGCAGATGCCAGAACAACAGAAGTTAGATACACATATGACTTATCTGGGGGGGGGGGGACCTTACAAGAATGAGGTTGGAACTGCTATGGAAACCCACAGTTATGTCACTGCAACCAAATGCCAAATAAAAAGCCAGTCAACAGTAATTCAGCTCCTCTGTTCCAGTGGCATATGAAAACAATGGTACAAACACCATGAAATCCCATTGCCAGTTTTGAACATTGTGTATGAATTTGTTCCAGAAGTATCACCAAAATCAAAGCAAGAGGCTACAAGAGCAAAACAGGGAATATTTTCACTGTATATTAGATTAAATTACACCGAATGAAGTATCATAACAAAGGCTTGCGCGCATATATATATATATATATATATATATATATATATATATATATCTGGCTTTGCTTTGTGAACAAAGATTCAGGAAGGACTCATCCTACGCTTTGTACGAGCGCGTTGGTGACTAAAAAGGCCAATCCGGGACAAACAGGTCCGGTTGCAGAATATATTTATCAGAAAAGCAGCCTGGCCTATCAGACTACATGCATTTCACCATGTGTTTTAAGCAGGAAAAAACCCCCACAATCAAATACCTTTGGAGGAGCATGATAGGAGGAGGAGATCAGGGTTTGCATCTCCACTCAGCCATGGAAACCCACTGGGTGACCTTGGACAAGTCACACACTCTCAGCCTCAGAGAAAGACAAAGGCTCCCCGGCACTCCCCAATCAAATCTTGCCAAGACACTCTTGTGATAGGATCATCTTAGGGTCACTATACGTCAGAGGTGACTTGAAGGCACACAGCAACAACTACTACTACTAGGTAAGACTATGAAAGTTTCTCCTACATGAATAAATCTCTTTGTGTGTGGAAAGGATGAACTTAAGTGATACTTTTGAATCTCTGGCAATGGGATCCCAAAGCAACAAGCAGTGCACAAAATTGTGGTGCACTTCTGCAGGCCTTGTGGGCAGCTGCGACGCTTGATTACCAATAAAAAGAGTGGCAACTTTATAGGAAGTCAGAAGATACGCTGCATGCAAAGATAGACATTTCTTGTACACCTAAATGATAATTATAATATATCAGTTGCAGAAACAGCCAGAGCTGAATCTGGGAGATTTGGATTTGAATCCCTACTCAACCATGGAAGGCTGCTAGATGAGCTTGTGCAAGTCACATTCCCTCAGCCTTGGCAATGGCAAACCTCCTCTGAATAAATCTTGCCATGGTAGGATGGTAAGATCACCATAAATCAGGATGATGTTGAAGGCGCATAACAATCAGATGCCATCATTTTTGTGGAACCTGGCTCCCACACATCTTGCGCCTTCCAGGTTATTCTCAGTAGCCCTTCTTACCTTTACTGGAATTATAGGAAATGTCTTCCATTTCAATTATTGCACTTGCAACCAATTTCTAACTGCTTCTTGGGAGCCAAGTTTATAATAACCATTGAAAGCAAGTTCCCTTATTGAAACAGCATTTCTTTGAGGAGCAGAAAAGGTAGGGTTGTAATGAGGCCAAACAAAAAAGGCTAACATTGTAGGCCATATAGACTGCCATTCCAACTACTCGAAAATAGCAGGCTTTCAATGCAGTTTGATCTGTTTTATAATTAATAGCATCTCAAGTCTGGTTTCTGCAGCAAAATAGGGGTGAAATTATTTCCTTAAAAATAAAAAATGCGGAAGGAGCTTCCATCAGCCTTTTTGTGTGTTATTCCATCCTTAAGTTGTTTTGGGGAAAGGAAGTATTCCCTAATGTTTAAGCAACCTTAAACAACCTTCCTTCCCGTAATTAAACATGTGTCATTATTTGTTCATTATTACAATTTCAGGCAAACAATATTTCGGGATAAATTAAACATGCCTATGAATTGTGACTTGATGTCCACTCCCTTAATGAAAAGCACACAAAATTATGCTTATCAGGCACATCTAAGTATATAAACAAGTTGCAGCACTTTGACTCATGCCGACTTGTGTCATCCTATTAATTGACCACTATGATTTATCATGACAATTTCAGGGGAAACTATTTCAGAATAAATTAAACCTGTTCATGAGCTATGACATGACATCCATGCCTTAATGAAGATACAATGGACCTATCTGTACAGGCAAACAAGCTGAAGACCTTTCCCCTTGTGCTAACTTTTGTTTCAGCCTGAAGTTACCCAGAAATTATAATAAAGTAGGCATCAAACATTTTGGGTGGACATTTATAAGGCGGGACAGAGGTGTGGTGATGGAGAGGACTCTGAGAGTCATCAACCTTGACAGTGTTTCACTATACGCTCATCACACCGTACTTCGAACAGAGCAGGACTCTTTTTCTTTCCCGCTCAGCCACAAAATTCCTCAGTTTGGTGGTGGAGAAAGTAACCGTGGCTTGCTGCCTCTCGTCCAGGCCAGTCTCTTGCAGCCACGGAGACTGGAGGCATTCAGAGGCTGTCGGCCGCCTCCTAGCAGAGAACAAGAAAGATGTCTTTAGTCGAGACAATTGCATTGTTTTTCCTGCTCTAATTCCACTTTTTAAGCCTTGCATGATAAAGTCGTAAGATATCTGGGTATAATCAAGGAGGCCAGTACAGTTAAATGAAAAATAGGTGAGGTGTGATACTTGTCAACTAACAGATTTTATATCGTGAAGTAGAAGGCTTTCACTGCTGGCATCCATAGTTTTTTTTGGGGGGGGGGGGTGTTGGGCTATGTGTACATGTTCTGCAAGAGTTATTCCTGAAGTTTCATCAGCATCTGTGGCTGGTATCTTCAGAGAATGCTGGCATGGAAGAGAGTGGTGTGTGTGTGTGTGTACACACACACACACACACACACACACACACACACACACTGTGTGACCCTTGCTCTCAACCAAGGGTCTTCCACTCAGCCAAGGGTCACGCAGTATATATACCCCACTCACTTCCATGCCAGCATTCTCTGAAGATGCCAGCCATAGATGCTGATGAAACATCAGGAATAAATTCTTCTAGAACACTGGCACATAGCCCGCCAAAACCCCAAAAACATAGATTTTACATCTTTCAAAAGGAAATAAGTATGGGATCATTCAGGGGTTATACACACTGTTAAAATAATCCAGAATGAATCCGGGTTGAATCTCCGTTGTTCACACACATTCCAAATGTAACCGTTTAAATTTGGAGCCGGGGGGGGGGGGCTGCCAAAAAAAAACAAAACCATTTAATTTGGGATAATTGATATTGGTGGTTACCCTGAGTTTTTAAAAAAGATCCACATTGTCAGTAGTATGAATAACCAATGCAAATAGACCCACGTAGAGCCGGGATAAAAAGCTGTCGATGATGCAGGTCTTTTTTAAAAACTAGTAATATACCTCGATATTGATTATCCTGGGGCAAGTGGGATTTTGGCAGCCTCCTCCCCAAACTTAATTGGGTGCATTTAGGATGCATATGAACAACAGAAATTCAACCCAGATTCATGCTGGATTATTTTCACCATTTGAATAACTCTTACATCTACAGGAAAGGGAAAGGGAGCTTAGTGAGATCAGTCCTTTCCTGAGCTGGAAGGTGTAGTTGGGCTCCCACCAGCTATCCTGGGATACTGTCCTACTTCTGTCATTAGCCAATAGCAGAAATCCAAGTGGAAAAGGGATGGGGAAAGACCAGTCTGGGCCCCATGAACCCTATAGATAATAGTGCAGCCTTCCTGACTGCTCTAGATCCCTGGATTACTCCAGTAAAAAAAAGTGAATTGCCACCACTAGATGCTTTAGGGGCAGTACTGAATCCTTTAAATACATTGCAAGGCCATGCTCCACTGTTTAATATTAAAAAGAAAAACCTGTTTTTCAAAACAAGAAGTGGGCATTCATCCACATCAGATTTCTTTTTTGGTCTTATTTGGCAGCCTCCAGGGATAGGAAACATGACTTTCAGTCACAAATGTTGCCTGAACTTTCAGTAGAGTTGGACAACGTGAAAGTCTCCAGAGGTTGTGGGGTGCTACTCCATCTGCAGGGAGGCAACATTTTACTACATAATACAACTGGATGAGTGTCCCTTTGCAGTCTAGTTTGGCTTCTTACCACTTGCTTTTGAAGGGCTATACTGAAATCACATGGCTAAAGGGGTCTCTGGGGTGGGACCTAAGAAACAAGAGCAAATACACAAAATTCTCAAAAGCATCTTCTCACCATGGATTAGAGGAAAGTGTGCTTTGGAGGAATGAAACAGCTCCCCCCCGAAAGGCCAGCATAGCATTTGTTCAGCTTGATCTTCTCACGTTTGACAAGCCTCCCAAAGTCACAAGCAGGCTCAGCACTGATGGGATATTCAGCACTTAACCTTAAGATAGAGAAGAAGAATGTTAAAAACCCCTTTGCAATTGCTTTCATGCCAGCAGTATATCAAGCATCACTTCTGCTGTCACTGCACTTTTCAGTGCTGTTCATCAGTTGTTCATTAACTGTATAAGTCACAGGACATTGCCACATGAACCTCATGCTTGCCACAACTGTATTAATTAAAATAAAATGGAAATAAGATGGTTTGGGAGTAGTCATTATCACAGATCTCTGCAATAATGGAAGTGGGGCAGTTTCTGCCATTGACGTTCCTTTTTGCTCTCTTCTACACTCCACCTCAATCCTGCCTCTCTGCCCTGTGACCTACCTAGTGTGTCGTTTGCTTTTTTTAATTTTATTTTTAATTTGTGATGCAATTCCAGAGTTCTGGTAATGTGATGTAAGTAAAAATAGAAATAGAAATAAAATAAAATGAAGGAAAGCAATATTCTTGGGAATAGCAATGGAGAGCAGGGAGAGGAGGAGACACTGATACTGTATGACTGCCAATATTAGAACTGCTGTGGTAGTGATGTTTTGCACCTAGGACTAATGGGATAGCAGCACAATTGGGAGCTTATTGACAGGTTTTCCCCATCAATGAAAAGGGATGGTCTAACAACACTCTACCAACAGGCACAGCGGTGACAACATTGTTCAATAAGTATTTCCAAAGATGCTATTTTCCAACTTTTAATTGTGGTTATGTCATAATGTCTCCAGTCAAGTGCTGCCTGTGCACTGGTCAAGTATGCTCTGGTATGGTTCTCCTCCACATGTGATTCTCCCTTTGTCCATCCCCAATACATACAACTCTCCACATTCTGTGCAAAGGGAGCAGTGAGGTGTTTCCTTATCCCCTTGCTTGGAGCATTGGAGGGGAATACATATTTTCTTTTCTTTATTGCACCAGCCTACCTGATAAATCTTAAGACAGAAAAAGGAGCAGCTCTCTTTCAGTAAAGAACACTAGAAGTGCATTGGAGGAAAATGGGGCCATGCAGGGCCAGATATCTTTTTTATTGTCTTGGCAGCCAGCAGCCAAGAAGGAATGCTTATTCTCTGTAAAACAACATAATCCCAAAGCAATTGTGCTCCACACCTTTTCTGCATGTTTTTTTCCCTTTTTAATGTTGAGTGTCTTAGTCTGTTTTAATCTAACAACTACAAACTATTCTCAAGTAGAAAAAGCACAAGATGACTCACATGATGAAGGCTGTTACACCGATAGCCCAGATGTCAGTCTGAGGGACAGCTCCTTTATCTGAGAGAAGTTCTGAAGCTAAGGGAGACACATTGGTGTTAGGAAAAACTCACTCCTCAACAAATGGGTTCAGGAGCCATGTCCGGTGACAGATGGCATCTCCGATATTAGTGGGGCAGTGAGTCTGTATGTAGTTTTAGCAGAAACTTTCAAAGAGGTAGCCAAGGCACTAAAAGAGGTAGAGAAGGTACCGTTTTCAAGGGACAGAGGCTGAATCTGCACGGGAGAAATAATGCAGTTTGACACTGCTTTAACTACGATGGCTCAGTGCTATGGAATCCTGGGATTTGTAGTTTGTTGTGACACCAGAACTCTCTGGCAGAGAAGGCTAAATATTGCACAAAACTACAAATCCTACAATTCCATAGCATTGAGCTAAAGTGATGTCATATTGCATTATTTCTGCAGTGCAGACACCACTTTGGTTCCAGCTAGACTAAATCCAGGGTAACCGAACTAAGTACAATATTGAAGTTCCTTGTGATTTATAGTAGCTTTAAATGGTTCTAATACAGTGGTGGTCTGTGGACTATTGCCAGTCTATGAGCCACTAACTCTAGTCCACAGAGAATTTCCAGGAAGGAAAGAAATAAAACAGTTGTATCCAAAGCCTAAAAAATATAGCACCAGACCCTGATACTTTGGGGGAAAGTGATTGCCAGTCCCCCATATCAAAAAGCCTGAGGAGAACTGGTCTAGTAGATATATCTGAGCCATAGGAAGGGTTATGGATTATATCTGTCTCAGAACATGAGCATAAAATTGCAAGGACTAAGTTTAAACATCACCAGCTAGAAAAACACATAGAGCAAGAGTGTGAAATTTTCCCCATGGGTTTTGAGAGCCACAGGCAATCAGAGTAGACAGGAAGGGACATCCTAATCCAAAGTTCTAAGTTAGCACAGAACAGCTTGATTTGTTCCTCTGTTCACTTTGTGGACCAAATTTCCCAGATCCTTAATCTATGCTAGTATATGTTAGTATTACAAATCACTGTTGAAGTATACTCACCCATAGTTTCCACATAGTCTGTACACCCTTCCAAAGTAATGATTCGGTCAGGCATGTAGAATTGAGCATTGCCAAAGTCCAGGATTTTAAGCAGATTTGGCTCTGTGATAATCATGTTTTCAGATCTTAGATCCAAGTGAAGAATGTTCTGAGCATGAAGGTACTCAACAGCACTGAGCATCTGCCAGAGATAGTCTCTGACCTCTACCTCTGAGTAGAATGACCTAAGAAGGAAAATCAAGTAAAACTCCAAAATTCTCTAGGTTCCTCACAAGATCCATCATCAGTTTAGAAGGTGCAATCCCAATATTGTCTGAAGACAAACTATGGAGTAAATGCAGTTGCTAGTTCTGAGTTGAGCAGATCCGGTAAGCCAAAACTTATTGATTTGATCAATCTGCTCTAGTTGGAAGTAGCACTACAATTTAAGTCTATGAGGTCATTTCCAGATAGTCTTTGATGGGTGCAAGCGTAGCAGTAAGGTATGCTTTTTAAAATTGTCTGTTGCAATCTTGATACTGAATCAAGGTATTGTTTACACAATGCATTTTTTATTCCAAAAGAAAACAAACGACAATAAAGCGATCTTGTAGCACCTTTGAGATTAATTGTGCAAAAGAAGTTGTAACATAAGCTTTTTGGAGGCATGGAAGAAGTAGACCAAGTCTACAAAAGCTTATGCTACATTTTCTTTCTCAGAGATAGGCCTCATTCCCACTTACAAATAAATCAGTTTGCGATCTGAATCAGTGGAGCAATTCAAGAGCGGAGCGTGGTTCACACTACATTTGCCTAGTCACATTTTCCCTGTAAAATAACCCACTTATCATTCACATTGACGAATGAATCAATTAAAAATGGACCCGCTTCAGCCGGCCAAAGGGCAAATTTAAACCGATTCCAATCTGCATCTCATTCACACTTGCGCAGAATCGATTTATCAAAAAAGATGGGGGGAAAATCAGCGTCAAAAAGATGTGTGTTAAATTGGTCTGGCACATGGCCTCCCTCTCTGAACCGCTTCAGCGATTCAGTTCAAGTGCAAACCATGGTCATTTAAACTGCTTCAAACCGATTTAGAAACCGGTTTAAAATGTAGTGGGAATGAGGCCTAAGTCTCAAAAGTGCTACAGGATCCCTTTGCATACTGATATTGCAGACTAACATGGCTATGTCCCTGAACTGACAATAAAGCAATCTTAAAATATTTTTAGATTGTCTCTCTTACCTCTCATTTTCTCCTGCCATTTTTCAATACGGGGAGGGGGAGCTTACTAACCTGGGAAAGTTGTTTAAACTAAATTTCCAGTTGAAGCAGTTTCATAACTGGACCTGCTGTCACACCCCAACTGAAAAAGGATTTGCAGACTATACCTCCATTTGTGATAAGAAAATTTTAAAGTGTCTATAGGCTTTAGTCTTCTTTAACTTCCTATACCCTTATCCAGAGAAATCAGAAATGGAACATCTGAAAAATGTGTTCGATGAAAGAGGAGGATAAGAAGACAAAAGAGAAGGGCAAGCGAAAGAAGAGGCACCATAACTGTTATAGCCAACACACATACAGTCGCTTGAAACTTAAATGGTCGAGAGGTTTACCTTCCAGCCAGGGCATTAAGGAGTTCAGGCCCAACACATAGTTCCATGATCAGCACCAGGTGACGTGGGCTGACATAAGCCCCCTGCAGTTGCCCTATGTTCGTGTGATGAAGTTTCCGCAGAATGTGATACTCCTGGAGCACTGCTTCCTTGTCTTCCTGTCTATAGGGAATGATTTTGGCAGCCAAGGGATTTCCACTGAGCTTTTCTCTGCACTGTTTGATGATGCTGAAACGTCCTCTGTTCCAAAGAAGGCGGGGAGACACACAAAAGTGAACCCAAATACCCCCTAAAGTTGGGAACAGCCAGCCCAAGTTCTCCCATGATTTGCAAAGTTAAAGCACTTTACAGATTGATATTATTTTTATCAGATGGACAATAGGGGAAGCACATGCCACATCACTACAAAAAAGGATTCCCACTCTTTACAACAGTTTCCTAATTTCAAAGTTTCAGTCTGTAGTTTTCAAATGGAACCCAGCAGGTGGAACAACTGGCTTGACAATATTCTCCCCACATCATAAATGTACAGTCATGGGAAAGACCAGAAACTTCCTCAGAGGACGTAACATTGCAAACCTTAGACTGGTTTGTTCTATCTTCTGGAGCAGCAAGGAATAATCTACTCTAGATTGCCTTCCTCCACTGCTTGAAAGTATGGTAAGACTTTTGATATCTAACTATGTTTAACACATGTTTGGATGCAAGAGACGTGAATCTCCACAGAAATGTGATTCTTACATATTTCCCCCCAATTCCCTACTCATTTGCTACATGCAATACAGACAGTAGCATTATCTGATTGTAATACCTCTGGCACAAGAGCAATCTACGACCCTGTGATTTTATTGTTTATTTTGTAGGTTATATGTTCTTGCTCTTCTTGTCACAGCAGCAGAAGGAAAACTGATAAACACCAGGCCTAGCACTTAGAGAAGCTCTCATTAATAGGGTAAGAAATGAAAAATGCTCACAGGGTGAGAACCAGCAGCTCTTCCTACATCTCTTCAAGCCATGTTTCTGAGTTATGGTAATCCTAAGGCAAATCAATCATAAGGTTTTCTTGGCTGACAGACTGTGACTTGCCCAAGGTCACCCATGTTGTTGTTTTTTATGGTCGAGGAGGGATTTGAAACCTACTCTCTAAAGTCAAGGCACTACACAGCACTGGCTCTTGCCCCACATTAGATACAGTGTGATATAACCAGGCAGTCAATTGTGATTGCTGAAGGACCAACAACAGAACAAATGCTGATAGTTTTATTTATTTCATTTATAATTTGCCTTCTTTGGTTTAAAGAGACCTGTTTGTAGTACAGTCAGCCTTCCATATCCACAGATTCTGCATCCACAGGTTCAACCATCCATGGCTTGAAAATATTTATTCCCCCTCAAAAAATCAAACTTTGATTTTTTCATTTTATATAAGGGACATCATTTTATTACACCATTGAATATAATGGAACTTGAGCATCCACGGATTTTGGTATTCATGAGGGGGTCCTGGAAACAAACTCCAATGGATACTAAGGGCCCACAGTACAGAGGTACTACACAAAACAACAACAACAAAACAGTGCATGCAGGGCATGGATTGTCTTTGAGGACCAGGCAGATAAGTTTTTAGATCAAAAGGCATCCCCACGTTCTAGTATTCCTCAGAAGCTTCTCATACATCAAACGGATCATGCATGCCAAAGATATCATTCCAAGAGCCTGCCAATATTTTAAAATGTGCTGACGACCTTCTAGAGGTGTGCTCAACCTGGAACAAGCTACCAACTTTGGTTCTAAGGAGATGTGAGGTGAGCACTCTTGCAGGCATTTCTCTGTGAAAATCAAACCCTGTACCTTTTAATCTCCGTCTGGAAGGCATATGTCTGGTGGGTTGCCTGAGCTGGAGCCGTCATTTTGCTGTCCTCTGCCTCCTGAGACTGGAATGCTGGGAGGGGAGGGAAAGGGGGAAATGCCAAAGCAGATGAAGTTGAAACTGCTGCACAATGGAGCTACAATCCCAATCGCAACAGATGTTCCATAATATTCCACTTTTTCTCTGTGACCCGCTTGCTATGTTCTGTAGACACAGCAGGTATGGGTGCTGTAAGGAAGGAGAAGGTCCATTCACCTGTGACACTATCTGAATAAAAAAGGATTTGAAGAATTGAAGAAACAATCCTTCCAAAAATAAAAATAAATAACTTATTTATTGATATAAGCATATCAGCTTATATCAATACTATTACCATTACTATCTATGGTATGTCAAAAGCCGAAGTATGTAAAGATGACTTTGGTTTGGAAATGTAGATTGGATGTATTCAACAAATGGGGGGAAATGACAAGGAAGGGAGGTGGAAAGATTTCCTTCTACCTTTTAAAAATCGGCATTATAGAACAACAACACTTTTTTTAAGTAGGAGTGTATGTAAAAATTATAGTTGGAAAAATATTTTAGTATTCATTAAAATTAAAAAGAACAACAACCCTAAAAGGATCATAAAAATGACTCCCACAGCAACTTCTATATTGAATGTGTGCAGTCCAGCTTACTTCCTTGTGAGCCAACACTTTTTTCCTCTTTGTCATGGATCGCTACCGTATTTGTGCTCATTGGCTACACTTGCTTCTTTCTTTCCTGGAAATGTGCTAGGAACCAGCTGCTGATGGTTCATGGACCAACACAAGGGACGTAGCCAAGGGGGGGGGGTTCTTGGGGTCCGGGCCCCCCCTTCCATTAGAAAAATGAATGGTGTGTGCTGCTGCACCACCGCACTCAAGCCCCATTATAATGGTGGCACTTAGTCTGCCCCCCCCTTCCTAAAATCCTAGCTATGTCCCTGCCAATACCGATCCGGGGACCATCACTTTAGCACTGCACTAATTCATTTGGTTCTGAACATGAGGATTACCATCTTGATCTCTTTCACCAATTTTCACTTTGGCCGTTGGGTTGCTATAGGGACCCACACCAGCTTTGGTGACACAAGCGATACGGAAGGAGTACACCAAACCCTCAGGGAGATGTTCCACAGTATAGCAGCAGTCTGAGATGTCACTGGCCAAAGTCTTCCATTCCCCATCTTGGATGACAGAAGAGAAGGCAAAAGATTAATATTTGAACCTGGTGAGTGGTATATCCATATTTTGACCAGATGTATTTTGGGGGTTGTTTTTCAGAAAGGGAGACTTATAAGCACATTCAATATTTTTTTTTCTATTTGTAAGACAATCTACTATACAATCTACTATATGACACTTTAAGGTTTGATGCACACTAAGCAAAGACCCTTTTATTTGGACAGAAAGAGATTTTAAAAGCATAGTATGCAGTGTTGTATTCCTCTCTAGAGATACTTAGGACCTATTGTGTTATGGCCTTATTTTTTAAAAAACTTCATTCCTCTCAGGGAAGTTTTAGCTTTCACTTTCTGCACTGACAGGGAATTGGACTAGAAGAACCTTGGCATATCTTCCAGCTTCCCAATTTCATCATTCCTTGAAGAAAAAAATGCAGGCAGTCAATATTCTCAAGAGGAAACTTTTTAAAAAAGTCTTCATGGAGGACTGAAATAAAGATAATTGTATGAATAGTCTCAAATGTGAGGGAGGGACAGGGTCAAAGGCACTGGGTGATGTCCAGAATTGGCATTTGAGAGACTATACCCAGTGAGATGGCACCACTGCTTCCTGCAATACTCTTGTTTTTCATTGTCCAAATATCACCATTTGTCCAACCTGTCTTGTAGCAACTGAAGTGGAAGCCCCGTTCTCTACTCAATGACACCTACTTGACTAGACATTTTAGGAAATTAGAGGCAGAAGGCATTTTTACTGTGAACTATAGTTAAGATCTAATTTTGTAGAATAAATGTATTCCAGCATAGCTCTGCTGTGGGTGTACTATACCACCCATACAATGGATCTCACTGTTGGACAATGCAGATCACATTGGTGTGCATACTCCTGTTGCACAACTGTCAAGAGGCCTCCAGCCAAAGTGAGCTAGGGGATACACTTACAATATGCCTTAAAAAGCATAACTGCTTATGCAACAATTATGACAGTGGTGCTCTGCTTGTGCAACCATGGTCAGGATATCACCCTTGTATGACAACCTAACAAGTGCAACCACCAGTGTAAGGATGCTGGGTTTTCTTACAACAACTTTCTCCTGGGAGTAATAATGTCTCGGACATATTATTAATATTATTATTATTATTATTATCCCGCCCTTTCCCCAAAACTGAAACTCAGAGTGGCTTACAAGATTATGATAGTACAATTAAAAACATAGAAAAGTGTAACAGTAAAATATAAGATAGTATATATAATGGATAGTAAAAAAAAACATGTAAAATGGGAAAAAAACTCTTTGTATATAATAAGGAAACACAAAAAAGGAGAGAGAGAAAAGAAAAGAAACAGATAAAAATGGTAATGTATATCCAAATGGTAAAGAAATTTGGGCAAAGAAAATTCACAGCAAAGGAAAAGAATAAAGGAAGACAAAAGAATACAGTACTAGAAAGAATAGATAATGAAAAGAAGAAGATGAAATGAAATTGAGAAAGAAGTTGTGTTTTATTGTGCAGGTGATAGAGATAAAATAAAGGTGTCATATATATTAATAGGTAAATAAGCAGGGTGGTGGGTGGTGAGATTGAGGTAATTGTGGAGGATGTTTGGATTAACTGTAATTGTAATGTAAATTCAGAGTTATGAAAGGAGTGAATGAATGCATTAATGGTATGTATAATTTTCTATTGAAATAATTAAAAAGAAACCCTTCTATTTCAAATGCCTGTCCAAACCGGTAGGTCTTAGCCTGCCAGCAGAAGATCAACAAAGAGGGAGCCATTCTGGTCTCCCTGGGAAGGGAGGTCCAGAGTCTAGGGACAGCCACGGAAAAGGCCCTCTTCTCTTGTCTCCCCACCAACTGTGCTGGTGATGGTGGTGGGATGGAAAGAAGGGCCTCTCCTGAAGATCTCAGAGCCTGGGCCGGCTCATACAGGGAGATACGGTCTGCCAAATAGCCTGGACCTAAGCCATATAGGGCTTTATAGGTCATCATCAGCACTTTGAATTGTGCCCGGAAACAAAACGGAAGCCAGTGGAGCTATTTCAAGAGGGGCCTTGTGTCAACTCTATAGCCTGCCCCCCGTTAACAGTCTGGCTGCAACTCTTTGGACCGGCCGAAGTTCCCAAACACTCTTCAAAGGCAGCCTCAGTTTTATAGCAGTAGTCTACTATTATGTCATGACTGTGTGATTAAAGTGGGGCTGGGGGAACTAATGGAAGTCCTCCAGAGGCCCAGGTTTTTTTGGAAGATGTTTGAATGAGATTGATGAAATTCTCTTTTACCATCCTTTTTGCACAGAACAGTGTAAGTCACAGGGGTTTTCAGTTCCACTGGTTTCCATGCCAGCTGCACTCCATCTTCAAGGACTTCAACAATATCAGGAGCTGGAGGATTGGAAGGTGCCTCTGTCAGAAAAGAAGAGAAGATTAATTATGTGACTGGAAAAACAAAGCCCTTCCTAAATTGCATGCTGAGCACCAAAACAGTTGTAAGCATGGCAAGGAAACCAACTTTTCTTATCCCCACCAACTCCACATTCCCAACAATACTGCGGCTACATTTGGCCCCTCAACACCTACACACGTAACTCTTTTCTTCCACAGAGTCACCAAATCTTGAGAATGAGCTTCAGACTTAGATGTGATCTGTCCCATATAGTTTGTCATATATGGCTGCAATTTTTGTTGTTGTTGTCCACTTTTAACAAATAGCTAATTGCAGACACCTGAGACAGATTGGAGGCATGGCATGGCATAGCATCAAACAGAAGCTTACCATTCAGAGCTAATAACAATTAGATGGAGGGAGTGGTTTTATTTGGGATTGCAGGGTAGGATTAAAAGGGATAATGCACCAGGATATCAATTGTATCAGCCCTTCTCCAGCATGGCTCCTATTTATGCTATAAAAATTAAACACCACCCACCATTATGCAAGACTGCACAGCGCCAAGTGGTCTAAATATGTTTCTTCTTCAGTTTAGCAAGTAATAGTTACCACTCAACAAACCATATGTTCCAGATCTTTGCTAATCATTCAAGGTTTTGTAATGACTGGCTTCTATGTGGAACAAATTGCACAAATTGCCTGTATATTTCCTAGAAATGTTATCTCTGCTTCCCCATATTCCCCATACTACTACTTTTCACAAAGTTGCTGGAAGATTGGATCCAACCAGACTAGGAAAACAACAGAGATACCAAGTTAGCTTGCATTCCAAAGTGTAGAAAGACCAAGGAGGAGCAACTCCTGGGGGGGGGGGTGCTATCACTTGAGAGCTTGTGTAATATTTTAGAGGACATAATTCTTGCCTTTACCTGCTTTCCTGATTACACAGGAGGTAGAAACGGTGCCTTGGGAGTTGGTGGCCACACAAGTGTAAGTGCCAAAATCGTCTCTTGTAGCTGCTAATATTGTTAAAAGCTGGTAATGTTTGAGTGTAGATGAGATGAGGATCCGATCTGTGCTGCGAATGGCTGCTCCATCTGGAAAGTGGAAGTGAAAAGTCATACATCAGTGAATCACTCTGCATTTTAATTCCAGGTGGGCTCACTGTAGGAATCTGGCATTGAGCATTATGGCATTAGATATTATTAAGGCAGCCCCTTAATAATAGGGAAGAGGGAAGAGAAGAGAAATGTCCTTCTCTTCTGGGGTGGGTTTAGAAGACACAAAGCTTGTAAAGAAACTGTTGTGAAGTCGAAGGCTTTCACGGCCAGCATCCATAGGTTTTGTGGGTTTTTCAGACTCTAAAGCCCAGCATTCTTGTTCACTGACAGCTTTCTTTGACCTACTATTTCATCTCTGAGTATGGACTTGTGTTAGAAGGTGAGATTTCAGACAAAATGGATAAATAGACAAGGTCTAATCAGTGCAGAAACACCTTATCATTCTGCCTTCACTTTGCCAACGGCCACGCTGTTGCTAAGATATCTTGACTGGCTACGGAAGAAGCTTACATCACCTTTGAACCATTCAATACGAGGAGATGAATGGGCAGATGTCCGGCAGGAGAGCGTTAAAGACTGGCCCAAAGAAATGGTCTGGTCAGTAAGCTCTTCTACAAACGATGGTGCTGAAAAAGAAAGGGAGGAGAAAGAGATTTTCTAAAACATGAAATCATGAGCAGCAGCAAACCAGAAAGCTTTAATACCCAAAATGTGCCAGATCTTACCATTTCTACTGTATATTTTGAAGTGAGCTAATATTGTAACCACTAATATAACTAACCTAATAATGTGACCACTGCAAGAAGAAGCTGGGAGAAGCACACAGCATGGACTCTCCCAGCCAGGATTGGAGCCTGGCAACTATTGCTGCTTCTTTCTAATGGCACCTTTTCTTATGGAATCCTAGAGCTGGAAGACACCCTAAAGGCTATCCAGTCCAACCCACTGCTATGCAGGAAAACACAATCAAAGCAGTCTCAACAGATGCCATTCAGCCTGTGTCTTAAAACCTCCAAAGAAGGGGACTCCAGAACCCTCCAAGGAAGTGTGTTCCAATGCAGAACAGCTATTACTATCAGAAAGTTCTTCCTAATGTTTAGGTGGAATCTCTTCCAGTAGCTTGAATCCATTGCTCCGGGTCCTAGGAGTTTATCACATGGGAGGCTAAGTGGCCAAATCCTGTGCAGAAATGCGACTTGAATCCTGGAAAAATCCTGTAAAAGCAGGATCATTTTCAGATGCACTGGGGGCACTGAGCATTAATCCAACATTAACCCGCAGAAAGTGGACAAAATCAGCCATTTTTTACTTTTGAGAAAATCCTGAAAATAAAAAGCAGCCAATTTTGTCCACTTTCTGCGGGTTAATGTTGAATTAATGCTCAGTGCCCCCAACATCATCTGAAAACAATCCCGCTTTTGCAGGATTTGTCCACTTTCTGTGCATGATGTCCCCCAATGTCGTCTGAAAAAGATCCTGTTTTTGCGGGATTTTCCTGATTTAAATCCTGTTTCTGCATATGGTAAACTCCCTAGTCTCTGGAGAAGCAGAAAACAAACTTGCTCCCTCCTCAATATGACATCCCTTCAAATATTTAAACAGGGCTATCATATCACCTCTTAACCTTCTCTTCTCCAGGCTAAACATACCCAGCTCCCTAAGATGCTCCTCATAGGGCTTGGTGGCTTCCAGATCTTGCACCATTTCGGTCACCCTCCTCTAGACATGCTCCAACTTGTCCCTTGCTCATTTGTTTAAAAGGCTTTAGTTGTACCACTTGTATAGTGTTCAAGCTACACTTCTCTGGGTTGTAGCTTTTTCTATTTCATATGTTACCTTTCTCCTTCATTTTGAGGCTTGGAAGGGTGAATGAAGGGAATGCTGTCCTCTTCTTCACACTCCCAGAAGCCTCTGTCAAGGACACTCTCTCTTGCAGCTCACTCTTCCGCTCTTCAGAGTCTGTTGAAAAGGAGAGAAACCATGACAAAAGACAAGACCTTGAAATGACTTAGAGTAGCTGGGATAAGACAACGGGTGACAGATTTGCTAGATATGCTCTGTCTGCATGTTTAATTTGTTTGCAGCTGCTTTGAGCTCAGTGGACACAACAGCTGTAAAACTGCTAGGACTAACTGGGAACTTTGGGAAAGCAAAAACAGACTGATTATCTCATATTGGGAATTCTGCAATCTGAAATACTCTGGGGCGAAGCAGACTGGCAGCATGTAGCAGCTATGTGTCTATAGAACATTTGTGAGGCTGGGAAGAGATGGGAGGACTGGTGAAATAGTGGGAGGCATGGATTCATACCAAGCACTATGCGGTGTATTTGGATCTTTGTGTGGTAAAGCTAGGTCTATGGGAAGGTATTCCTTCTTTAGATTAGTGACCTTTTATGATAACTACAGCTTCAGATGCCTTTCAGTAACACCTCTCTATCATCCACCATTGCCCATCAGGCCTAGGAAGTGTTAACAAACACATGTTGTAACTTCCTCAATCTATGGGAAATACAGAATAAAACCATTACCTTCCCTGCTTTCTTCATCAGAAGATGATTTTCTTGTCAGCATCCTGGAAAGGTGGGCAACTGATGCTTTCATCTTCTTCTTTAGACTTTGCTCTACCAGTTCCATGGACTGAGACCTGACAAAAGGCTTGAAGCGCCCCACTCTGCTCTGTAGAGAGCTCCTCCTCTTCCCAGATGGATCTTCTGAGAGAACATAAATTTGTTGAGACTCAACAGGTATATCGCTTTCTGATTCAGACCTTTTTCCTATCATGAGTGCTTTGGTTGGTCTTGACATTGTCTCCAGCTCAGGGGTAGGTGCCGTTTGCTCTTCACCTTTGTATGTTTCCCTTATTAGAGTCTCCCCTTGCAAGCTGTCTTCCCTGACACATATTTTTTTCTCCCGATGCAAATAAGCATGTATTCCAGGCTGCAACCTGGCTCTTTCACCCAAAGGGAAACGTCTTTTCCTGGGCAACTTCTCAGGAGATTTCCTGAAGCTGAGGAACTCAAAGGGGTAATACACAATGTCATAGAGCTCATACAGATTGAGGAAGGCAGGCTCTACCTCAGAGATGTCAAATTTGGCTGTTTTGCTGTCAGGACGGGGCATGTCTTCTGAGAGATCCTGAATCTGCACTAAAGCAATTTCATACATCCGGTCATACATCTGGCCACTTCCTTGGCTGCCTGAATAATAGAATCGGTCCCAAAACTCAGAACTAGCAAACTGAGATTCCATGGGTGTGTCTGGACCTCCATAATCCAGGATGTTGCCTTCATATGAGGGTGACATTCGTGCTTTTTTGCTCATGAAAAGGTCTTCTTCTCCAGGATAAATAATATCTACTTCTGAGGGATCTGCCAAGCCAATGCCTCCTTCTCTTTTTCCTCTGCGCACAAGATACTTGGCTAGTGATCTTCCTGGTTGCCCAGGAGAGCCTTGCAAAAACATCTCTCTTGGTGGAGAGATGTTCCTCTTGAATCCCTCTTGCTCTGCCCAAGCAGTCATCTCTTTTGACAAGCAAACCATTTCGTCTACTAAGTTCTCCAGAGCTTCAGCCTCTGTGTCACTGTAAACAAAAGGTTTCTGAGGGATGCCTTCCCTGGTTCTTCTTCCAACTGTGGAAACTGAGGTTTGCTTTAGCCAAATTGAGTCTCTCTCCCCAAGGGTTGAAAATGGTACAGCTTTTGCTTGAGAGAAGCCCGAAAGAGATGCACCAGGGCCTCTTTGGAGAGCTGGCTTTCCCTCACCATGAGCAGGTGGCCTGTGATGAAGGAATTCTTGATTTCCAGCCTCAGAAGGAGAAACCTGTGAAGCCATTAAAGTCTGGGGACTTTTAGCCTTTGGGACAGCAGAAGCAAAATCACCCTGAATCAGAGATTTCTTATGTACCGGTTCCTGTCTGTCACCCACAGAAACTAGAACTGAGCCTGCTTTTGAAATAACTGTGGGTGGTTGTCTCTCCTCTTCCAAGAGAAAAGGTTTCCCCAATTCTGAAACAGAAGGTTCCTGCTGTAGATGTGTCTGAGGTTTCCCTTCATGAATCAACATATGGACACTTTCTCCTTGTTGAGGGAGACTTTTAACTTCGCTGGGAACAGACACAGCTTCTCTATAAATGGGGAGCTTTGTAAAGGAGCTCTTTTGCCTTTCTTCATGGGCCATTGACCCAGGAGAGATCTGTGCTTGGAAAGCAGTTTGAGTAACAGATGGTGCATTTTGGAGGGCACTAGGAGCCATTCCGCTGTAAACAGGAGGCTGTTGCTGTAAAACTGGTTGGCTTTCTCCCCCAGATATACAAGAGGGCACAGTCTCTATACAAACAGGACTTTCACCTTTTATATCAGGCGGTTTCATCTTACCAGGCATGGCAGGTGCTTGGTATAAAAACTTCTGGCTTTTGCTGTCTGAGATGGAAATTGGGACAGCTTTTGCTTGAGAAATAAATTGGCCTTTCCCTTCTATTGCAGCTGATTTTGCAACATCTGAAGGCTTTTGAAGGAGAATCTTGTCTTTTCCTCCAGGGACTGATGCAGCAGATACGTCTGCTTGTGAAACAGGAATACCAGTACTTTTACTTTTCAGGGCCACAGATACCATTTCGGTGCTAACTGAAGGCTTCTGGTGTAACAGTGAATGGCCTTCGCCCACTGACACAGGCTGTAGGATCCCTGGGCTCTTGCCCTTGGCCACAGCAACTTGTTGGATCTCACCTTGAGTGGAAGGAACCCCACTTTGATATGTTCCCTGAATACCAACAGGCTTCAAAGGAGCAGAGCTTTCACTCTGGAGAGCTCTAGTTCCTTCTTCACTTTGGGAAGCTGTTAGTTTTGTCTCAGGAGGAAGACATTTCCCCTTCTCACTGCCATGGGGAACCACTGGAGCTGTCACTGATGTTCTCTCCTTGCCTTCATCCTTCTGGACTAGCCCTGAGGTTATATCCGCTTGCTGATCAGTTAGGATTAGACCTTCCCCTCCTAAAACAGGTGTTCCCACCTGAGCGGGAAGAGACATCTTTGTTTCCTGAAGTAAGCCCTCTTGTTTTCCAGGGGGCTGTGTTGCAACCAAAGCTTTCTTTTGCTGTTGTGCAACCTCAGCTGAGCTCTGCTGAACACCAAGCTGTGGCTGCTTCTTGGGATAATCTGGTTTAGCTTTCTTTGTGCCTTCTCCTGCAGATGTCTTCTCAAAGCCATCTTCTCTGCCAGAGTCAGAAACATGACTCTGATGAGTGATCTTCACAGGACTGCCCTGGGGAACTTGGTCACTTTCTTCTTCCTCAATGTAGTGCTCCTCAGCAAAGCTTGCCGCTCTTATCTTGTAATCATCCAGAGAACGACTTCTGCTGGTCACTTGGAAGGTAATTGGGGGTGATTTCTGGGCAGTATCAAAAGAAGCCGATTTGATCATCAGAGGTCCCCCTTCCCTGGACCTTTCCATTTCTTCGTCACCAGATATCCCTTCAACTCCTTCTTCCCCAAATTCAAACTGCTCTAGGAGGGGTTCGCGCAGACCACTTAAAGCTGATTTTGAATATCCTGATTTCCTATATGTTCTCTTTGCTCTTTCTAAATGCTTCCTGTGCTCCTTGCCTGGTGAGGAGGGAACATTTGCAAGACTTTCAGATGGCTGGCTGTAGAAAGTACTTTTTATAACACTGTGCCTAGGGACACATCCAGGGGACCTTCCTGCTTCAGCCCCTTCAATTCTGCCTTCTTCTGGAACTAACAAACCTGCTTTATCTTGTGAAGAGTCAGATAACTCCATACTGGTTTCTCTTGATGCCAAGGGCATTTGTTCTTCACTTTCTTGCCCCTTGACTGGTACCTGTTTACGTCTAGTGGGTGGCAATGAGGTTTCTAAAGGTTTGCCCTCAGCTAAGAAGGGATGATATTCTGGATAATCAGTTCCCTCAAACACAGATAGGTGAAATTCTGGTGTGGGACCAAGCTGTCTTCTCCCCGGGGACACTGCAATTTCATTGTCTGAAGATGACCCGCTTGTGCTAGACGAGCTGCTCTCTTCCACTAAATGTCGGGAAATGCCAAGAGAAGTGGTCTGATGGGTTTTCTCCAGGATGTCTGGGATGGGTCTCATTACCAGGACAGATTTGTAGCTCATAAGGGAACGCTGAACATTGAAAGAAAGTATAAGCAGAAACATAAGTAATGGAGAGAAGAAAACTGTGATTCAAAGCATGCATGGCTTCTCAAACATCCTCTCCTGTGCTTGTTGGAGAACAGAAATTGCAAGCTGTGCAGTTTAGCCCAGATGTCTGCAATAGTGTCCATGATTTTTGCAAGTGAGGAAACTACAATGAATCAATGACCAATAGACAACAAAACCTGATATTTGCAGCCTCAGCCTGGGACCTTTACATATGTTATGGTTTTAGATGTCCACTTACCATGTTTAATTGGTGCTTCTAAAAATATCATATAAAATTGCAAGGTATATACAGTGGGCTCTCCACATTTCCTGGGGTTAGGGGCATGGGACCCCTGTGAAAGTGGGAAAACCACAAATACAAAAATCACTATTTTTCTTACCTGAGGGAAGACCTCCCTAGGAATCTCTAGGTCCTCTAGTACAACTCTATGGTCAACATCCATGGGAAACTGACCATAGAATCACATTGGAGGACCTACAAATGCCTAGAGAAGTTTTGTTGTTGTTGTTAATTTTTTAAATTCAAACAGTCATTTAACAATAATTTACACATAACTCCCTTTTCTTTTAACATTAAAAGGTGAAACATTAAATTTCTTCATATTTTAAACCAGTAATTTCCTACAATCATCTCTCATAAGACTTGTCATAATTTATCAACCTATTTTATTTCTATATTTAACTTTTTCAACATCACAAGATTACTTAGAAACGTAAAAGCAGCTTTACTTCCTTCTGGTTTGCCATAAAACTCTTGTAGTAGTAATGTTTAATCATTCTTGGTCATCGGTACAGCCTTGAGAATTAAAGGTAGAACATACATGGTTATTTTACTAGATAAGATAATATGTAGATAAGAAATGTAGAAAAGAAGATAATGGAGTGACGTAAAAATATTGCAGCAGATTTAGAGAAGTGTTTTGTCTAGGAATCTTTAGGTCCTCCAGTGTGATTCTACGGTCAACTTCTGGCAGAGTTGCACTGGAGGACCTAGAGATTCCTAGAGATAACATATTAATCTAATCTGCCAATAATCAAAGCCACAAAAGTCAAAGCCACAAATATGGAGGACTGGCTGTATAATAAGAAGCAGGAGTGCGAAGGAAGTGTGCATATATGGCAGGATTATACTTGGCAAAGACTTCTTTGGCTGAGGGCCTGCTTACACACAATGTTCAGTGTGTCACATGCAGCATCATGTGAGCCTGTCCTTTAACTTAACAGCAAGGATAAGGGATTGTAGCACATGGGGATGGACCATTGAACCCTTCATCACCCCACCAGAAACTTATCAGAAAATCCTCCTGTTGTATGTAATGAGGAGGAAAAGACGTCAATTGGTGCCAGTGCAAGCGTCGTTTTCATGCTGTTGCTTGCAATATGTGTGTGTGAGAGAGGGAAGGCGGGAGTGATTCAGGGGAGGGAATGGTTAAAATTCCTTCCTCACATTCTTTGGTCCCAGTTCAAAACTTACAATAGCACTTAAAAGCCCACAGATGAAATTGCAGGAAACACGCAGTGATTAGGGGTTTCTTTACGCAACATAATATAAGAGTTCAAAGAGATAAAAAACAAAGGGTAAAAGAATTACATAGACTCCTAAAAAACAAAGAGAGGGACTTACAAAGGTTCCCGAGGGATAAGAAAATTCAAAGAGAGATCAAATCGATAAAGAAACAATTGGAATGGGAGGCATCAGACGAACTAAATAGAAGACTAATGATATCTAGACAAAAGTTCTTCGAACATGCAAATAAAACGGGAAAATGGTTAGCCTACAAATTGAAGAAAGAGAAAGAAAAAAAAGCTATCAATAGGATTAATTCAGATAGAGGAGTTCTTACCCAGCAAGAAGAAATTAAAGAAGTTTTTGTGAAATTCTATCAAGAACTCTATAAAGAAAACCAAATTGACCAGGAAGAAATCAAAAAGTACGTGACATTGTCAAATATAGGAGTCTTAACAGAGAAACAGAGCACAATTAAACCAATCAATAACAATTCAAGAAATTTGGGATGCGATAGACTCGAGCAAATTGGGCAAATCACCAGGCAATGATGGACTTTCGGCAAAGTTTTATAAAACATTCAAATCTGAATTGGGAATTATTTTACAAGAGGTTATGAACAAAGCTTTAGAGGAAACAATCCCAAATTCGTGGAGAGAGGCAGAGATAATAATGATCCCAAAAGAGGGAAAGGATACCTTGGATCCAGCGAATTACCGCCCAATCTCACTTTTGAATAATGATTACAAAATTTTTGCCACAATCTTAGCAAACCGCTTAAAAGCCTGTCTCAAAGACCTAATTGATGTTGATCAAAGGGGATTCCTACCCCATAGATTTATGAGAGATAACTCAAGAATTTTATTAAATATCTTACAGTATTACGAACACCACAGTGACAAACAATTAGGCTTATTATTCGTTGACTTAGAGAAAGCCTTTGACTCTGTCAATTGGCATACCCTTATAGAAGTACTAAATAAAATTCAAGTTGGACCAAATTTTCTTAATTGGATAACCAAAATTTATAAAGATCAAAATGCTCAAATTAGAATAAATGGAGAAAAAATTAAATTTATCAATATAAGGAGAGGTACAAGACAGGGCTGCCCTCTCTCTCCCCTTTTGTTCTTATTAATTATAGAATTGTTACTAAAAGAAATTAAATTTAAAGATCGAACTAAAGGGATAAAAATTAAGAACAGAAATTATAACATCAGAGCTTTTGCCGATGATCTGATCCTCTTTTTGGAAAATCCAAACAAAAATATAGAGTTAGTAATGGAAACCTTAAAAAAATTTGGAGACATTGCAGGTTGTAAAATTAATAAAGCCAAATCAGCTTTTATAACAAAGAATATGAGAGAGAGGGAACAAAAACAATTAGAAGAACGATCAGGTATCAAAATTGAAAAGAAAGTGAGATATCTGGGGCTACAAATCTCAAGTAAATTAAATAATTTATTTGAGATTAATTATAAAGCAACTTGGGCAAAAATAAAACAAGATTTGATCAAATGGAATAAATTAAACCTTTCGCTAACAGGAAGAGTGGCTACTATAAAAATGATGGTATTGCCACGAATTTTATTTCTGTTTCAAATGCTCCCAATTATTACAACAGACAAACCCTTTAGAGACTGGGACAAGGACCTAACTCAGTTTATTTGGAAAGGTAGGAGACCTAGAATTAAATATAATAACTTGCAAGATTTAAAGGAGAAGGGAGGGCTAGGTTTACCAAATCTTAAACTATATTTCGAAGCTTGTGGCTTACTGTGGCTCAAAGAATGGATATTGCTAGATAATTCAGATTTATTAGAGATCGAGGGTGATGGTAACAATTTTGGCTGGCACGCCTATTTGATTTATGAAAAAGATAGATCGAACAAACGTTTTAAAGAGCACTGTATCAGAAATCCTCTCATGAGAATTTGGAACAAATATAAATCCAGAACCTTCCAAAATATTGAGGGGTGGGTTTCACCCCAAGAAGCATTCTATAGGAAAGAAATGATAATAGATTTCGAATGGATTAGATATACAGTGGTGCCTCGGGTTACGAAATTAATTCGTTCCGCCGCCGCTTTCGTAACCCGAAAAGCATTCGCAAGCCAAAATGCCATAGGCGCTAATGGGGAAAAGCCGTGATTTCGTGCGAAAAAGCGCCGAAAAGCACCAAAATTTTCTTCGTAACCCGAAATAACCTTCGTAACCCGGAACAGTTATTTCCTATGGGATTTTTTCGTATCCCGGAAATTTCGTAACGTGGGTATTTCGTATCCCGAGGTACCACTGTAGAGATATTTTAGAATTGAAAGGAGGTAAACTAAAACTAAAATCAAAGGAACAACTAAACGAGGAGGGTTGGAATATTAATTGGTTCAATTATAATCAAATCCAGTCAAGATTTAAAGAAGATTCTAAAGATCAAAAATTAGTTCCCTCACAAGGGAATTCGGATTTAGGGAAACTCCTATTGGAAGAGAATCCAAAATTAATTGGGAAAATTTACAAAATTCTGTTATCTTATGAGTTAGAACAGGAAGTGGTGAAAGGAAACATGATTAAATGGGCAAGACTGGTAGGTCACTCAATATCCATGCAACAATGGCAAAACTCTTGGAAAAACAACTACAAATTCACAGCATCTCAAAATTTGAGAGAAAATTATTATAAAATGTTTTATTTCTGGTATATGACTCCAGCCAAAATGGCAAAAATTTATAAGCTAAATAATAACCTTTGTTGGAAATGCAAAAAAGAATTAGGAACTTTCTACCATTGTTGGTGGGGATGCAAGGAGGCCAAACAATTCTGGAAAGAGATAATAAACCAAATTGATCTCATTATGGGTAAGAAAATACAATGGAAACCGGAAACACTACTATTGGGCATCATAGATGACAGCTTAAAGGGCAATGAGGGGAAAATCCTATACTATTTAATTACGCTTGCCAGAGTAACCTTCGCTCAAAAATGGAAAAATTCAAAGTGTCCAACTATAGACGAATGGATTTTAAAATTATACGATGCTATTGTGATGGACAGACTAACACAGACACTCAACAACAAAATGGAGACACAAAAAGATGATTGGTCGAAGGTGATTAAATTTCTGGAAACGAATTGGGGTAAGATTGCTACAATATCATTTCAATAAGCTATCTAGACTTGGTTAGTATTATTTGTAATTGATACATATCAAAGAACATAGGGAAATAGGATCCACTAAGAAACTAGAAGTACGGAAAGTCACGAGTCAGCAGGTAAAATCAAAGAAGATAGGAGGAAGTCATTATAAGTATGTCTGTTGGAGTGCGAAGTGAGTATGTATAGAGAAAGAATGAATGAAGGTTTAAGTAGGAATTGAGAATAAGGAAGGTAAGATAGTTAAGAAAATACACGAAGGAAGAAGTAAGTGTAGAAGGTGTGAGTAAGTAGTTATTGGGAAGGGGAGAGGAGAGGAAGTCGAATAGAATGGAGGAGATGGATAGAGATGGATAGGGAAGAGAATATTATTGAATGGGAAAGATGAGAGATAGGCTATATGAAGAAGTAAGAAATAGATGGTTTGATAGGTAGAATGAGGAAGATATGAGAAAACAAAAGTAATGAGGATTTGTATGAATTTGTATTGTAAACTGGTGTAAATGGTTGTGAATATGTTATATGTTATTATTTGTTTGCGTTTTTGCTTTTTAATTTTTTTTCTTTTCTCTTTTATATGTGAATATGTTCTTTTTTAATAATAAAAATTAAAAAAAAGAAAAGAAACACGCTGAACATCACAAGGAGTTAGGCTACAAAACTACACACTTTCTGCACATTTTCTGCAGCAGAAAACAGACTGGCCGATCTGGCAGGACCAGAAACACTCTCGATACTAAAGAAGAAGCAAAGACATGCCCATGGAGAAGGAAAAGGAGGAACTTACTAACCTGCCATTTGCTTCGAGATACAAAGAATTTGAGCTGCTTTGTATCTATAAAATGAGAGGCTTCAAGTGGGAGGTTGTGCTGTAAACGGGAGAAAACAGAATTAATATAAAAAATGGAAAATTGGTTTTAAAAGAATTTTGTATCATGCATTTGAGGAAAGGGGCACTGTCTTTTAATTAATTATTTGATTTTTTTTAAAAAAAATTAAATGCTTAGAGAATGCCTAGAGAATGAGTAGTGGCTACTCAAATGATGTGACTGGGTTTGTTCACAAGACAACAGGAATGTCTTGCAACTTTAATGTTTCGATTTTTAAAAAAGTTACTGATTGTGAGTGAATCCATCTAGTATTTTCAGTAATTAGTATTTTTGTTCATTAACTGATTTCTTGTTCCCTTTTTTGTTGTTGTTTCATTTAGTGCTGTTTGCCACTTAATTGGTGTATTTCTAAATGAGAAAAGAGTTGTCTCTTTGGTATGAACTAATACTATCACACAAAATATCTGTTGGAAAAGGAAGAAAGGACCAGGTTGTTCCTTTTCTCTAGAAGATCCAATAATGTGTGGGAAAGAGACTCCATACCTCAAACCAAGTGTGGGAGAGGCACTCCATCGCACCAGGCCTTGCCCTGGGAACACAGAAAAACATGTTGTAGTTTGTATCAGTCTCTCTAATTGCATACAGAGACAGTATTTTCAACTACCCTGAACAGCTTATAGAGAATCCTAACATGTACAGATGAGATGCTTAATGTGGCAGCCCATGAACCTAAACATTAGTGGTTGACATTGGCACTGTGTCCATCAGCACTCTCTTCTAACCCCACAATAGGCATTTCTTGCTGTCGCATATCACTATCTATCTATTGCCCACCGTACTTGGAAAATTCCAATGCAGTTGTTATACTACCACTAGTATTGCTATGTGAGTATTCTGCATGATGGGCTAAGGTGACACTGAGCCTGGATGAAGCTTTTATTGTACAGTATCAATAGCATGTGTACATTTCTATACCATTTATCAGTGAACTAGCACTCCCTAAATGGTTTACAATGTGTAAGTCAAATTCCCCCCAACAAACTCGGTACAGTGGTACCCCGGGTTACGAATTTAATTCGTTCCGCCGCCGCTTTCGTAACCCGAAATACTTCGCAAGCCGAAAAACCCATAGGCGCTAATGGGGAAAAGCCGCGATTTCGTGTGAAATAGCGCCGAAAAGCACCAAAAAATTTTTCGTAACCCGAAAAAACCTTCGTAACCCGGAACAGTTTTTTTAAATGGATTTTTTTCGTAACCCGGAAATTTCGTAAGGCGGCGCATTCGTATCCCGGGGTACCACTGTACTCATTTTACCAACTTATGAAAGGATGGAAGGCTGAGTCAACTTTGGAGCCCCTGAGATTGAACTCACAACCTTGTGGCTGCAGGACCGGCATTTAACCACTGAGCTCCTGAGTAGTCCTGCCTCAGACCTTGAATTGTATGACAGATCTAAATGATCTTGTCTTCCATTTGTAACTTTCTCAGGTTTTTCCACAGCCTCTTCTGTATTTTTTTCTTAATCCCAAATATCAGTTAAATGGAGGTGACAGGGAGAATATGTATTACCTGCCTTTTTACTGCAGGTAGTAGTAGCCTTCTATCTGGAATAACCCACATTTAGCAACCTTTTGGAAGGAGTTCCAATGAAATTGGAACAGTGCCTGGAAGCAATCACACCGCTGTATGAATGGGTGAACCTAGACTGAGAAACTGATTTGTGTTGCAGAAGTTACAGTATTGCTTTCTTTTTCTCTCCTGCCTTCCTCAGCCTGCTGTCCACATACTTCCTTTTTGGTATCACTTGGGAATAATTTTTTTAAAAATGTACTCACTCTGGAGATAGTTGCAGCATCTTTCCGATAAAGTCTTTTGCTTCTTTGCTCAAATGAGCAAACTCCGGAATATCCCAGGAAATTGTTCCGCTCTGAATATTTAGGAGGGTTGCTCTGTCATTTTCCCCGGCAAATGGAGACTTGCATGTCAAACTAATCGTTTTAAAATAAATAAATAAATAAATAAATACATTAGGCTGCTGTCATTTACTTGGTCCAAGGGGCCATCATTGACGAATAAATGATTGATTCAAGAAGCAGACAACAATCAAAATGAAAGGATATGCCTTTTGGGGTATATCAAAATGAGAAGGTTCCTTGTGGTCAAAAATGCTTACCTTAAGTAACTAATTACTCCAACAGGCCTACAGAGAAAAGGGGGAAAGATAAGCGTATCAGAAAAAGATTTTAATATAACCTGTATAGACAACTTTATTACATTTATGTGGCAATTGTAATCTGTGCAATATGACTGATCCTGGATACATTTGCATGGGTACCGCAACAACAACCAAGGGAATTCTTAAATGCCTGCCTTACATGGCCTCTTGATAAACCTTTGGAAGCAACCCTCTTTCTACTTTAATGTTGGAGTCCATTCTTTCTTGGGTCCAGTTGAACCAGAACACTGTGATAATCAAAATTTTCTAGTTCTGTCAGACAATAAGAGTATGAATGCATGTAGTCAGGGATGTAGCCGGGGGGGGGGGGGGGTTCGGGGGGCCCCCCCCCCCCCCCCCCCCTTAGAAAAAGGAATGGTGTGTGCTGCTGCGCCGCTGCCCCCACCCCCCATTATAGTGGTGGCACTTAGTCTGCCCCCCCCCCCCTTCCTAAAATCCTAGCTACGTCCCTGATGTAGTTTATGGCAAAAGATAACAACCTGGTGAAAGAGTAAGAGAAGCTGAACTTTATAAAGTTCAAAGATTGCCAATGGGATGCTCTGGTGGGGACCATCTCAGAAACATATCTTCACAGGCCCAACCTCAAAACAACTGCCTCAGGAGGACATACTGAACAGCATTAAGTCACAGAAGCACATGGGTGGGAATCATACAAGCACATGGGTGGGAATAATAGTTAACATACCCAATCTCCATTTTGGACTTGAATGTGATAGACAAGATAATGTATGTGAACTGCTTTGAATTGGTTTGAGTGTTGGACTGGGGTGCTTAGAGACCAGGGTTTGGAAATCACTGGAAAACCTTGGGCAAGTCACATTCTCTCAGCCTTAAGAGGAAGATGATGGCAAACTGCTTCTGTAGAATTCTTTCCAAGAAAACCCTATGAGAGACTCCATAAGCTGGAGTCAACATGAAAACACATAACAAGAAGAATCCCAGCCATTTTTACCATTACTTCTAGTTTGCTCCTTCCATTGAGCTGGAGCCCAACATGCAGACTCCCCTAAACATTCACTCCCCAAAAATGTGGTGGGGAGAATGTATGATATTTTACCAGATATCAGAAGCTGTTGAAACTGGTGACTGGGTGAGAATTTCTGGTGAGACAAACTCTGGAGATCCATATTTACTGTACTGAGGCTCAGCTGGATTTATCTTCTGAGCAAAGCCAAAATCACATATCTTAATGTCATCCCGGTCATCATAAACCATCAAGATGTTTGGGGGCTGTGGAAATAGAAAGAGTGAAAAGGTTTGTTGGGAGGAGTTTTGGACTTACCACTATGAAAGCTATCTTCATTGTTGTCATCAGTCCATAGTGAACAGATACCTAAACTGGCATCCTTGCTTAATCTAGAGCCACATCCCGAGTCTCATTCTGCTCAGCATATTCTGCCCATTTATGCACATCTGAAGCAGTAGTTTCCAGTAGTTCTGAAACTCTGGGAGTTAGGACTATCAGACCTCCATGACCCATGAATCAGATCCAAATAATGGAGTGATGTCTCAATATGTTCAAACGGGGAGGTTAGCTCTGCATCACAAAAGGAGGTTGTGATGGATCCTCCATGTAGGGATGCCATATCCCGGTGGCTCCTGGGACAATTCCGCTTTTGGGGGCCCCCTGCCTGCCCCGGTCCGGTCCCCCCCAACCCCAGCCTCTGTCCCGCCTCCGGGCTGGCCCCGCTCATGCAGCCATTGCCATGGCCGCTAATGCAGCTGGCCGCCAACCCACCTCCTCCTCCTCCTCTTCTTGGGCAGCGCCGCCTTCCTCCTCCTTGCCAGCGCTGCCGCCGCCGCTACTGTCACGCCACCCGTGGTGGGGATTTCCCACCCACGCGCAGGGCTATGACGGAGGAGCTCGTCCTCTTGGGCCAGCCGGCAATTGGCCAGCTGGCCAAAGGGGACAGGCTCCTCTTCCCTTGCACGCACCGCCCTGGCCGCAGCATGGGCCAGTGGCAGCGTGCGCACATCCCCCACTTGCGCGCCCTCGTGCGGGGCTTCCCAAGGAGCCCTTGCACCGAGGAGGAGGGGAGGGAGGAGGATGAAGAGGAGGAGGAGGAGGTGGAAAGGTGAGTCAGTGGCCATTTCAGGTCTGCCTTGGGGTTTTTTAAATTAATTTTTAAAAATATAAAATACTTACTTTTTGTTTTTTTATTTCATTAATTTTTATTATTGCTTTTTATTTTATTTCATTAATTTTTATTATTGCTTGTTTTTATTTTATTTTATTTCATTAATTTTTATTATTGCTTGTTTTTATTTTATTACATTAATTTTTATTATTAAATATATACACCCCTGCTTTGTTTTTTTATTTTTTCCCCATTATTTTTTATTATTAAATATATGCAAGTGCATTTTCTGTGTATTTATGGCGCTTTGAATGCTAACAAGTCTGCCTTTCTTGGCCAATTATAGTGATGATGATGATGATGATGATGATGATGATGATGATAATATTGATATCAACAAGCCTCTGAGGCACGGCCAATGTAACTTGCTGTGATTTTTACAAACTCATGCGCAGTGAAGAAAAACCACAGTCCCTTGCCCAAGTACACACTTCTGAGATGTACAGTTGAACCCAAGGGCAAGTCCATTTCTGCCATCTGTCTAGGAATAATGCCAAAATGTCCCCCATTTTGATCATGCCTAAAAAACATGCATTTATATTAACATTTTTTAAAAACCTTCAAATTTTTTGCGCGTCCTCCATTTTAAAAAATGTGCCCTACATTTGAAAATGTTGCCCTACATTTGTCCTACATTTGTCCTGGTTTGGAGGTCCTGACTTATGGCAACCCTACCTCCATGGGATCATCATCTGATTAGAAATCCAGGTTAAATAAGCTATATTAAAGTCAACAGAAGCAATCTTTCAGCAGGGCTTCCTGGAACACTTCCTGCCCTCTCCCAAACAATTTTCACTATTACCTGGTGAACTGAAACTACAGTCATCTTTAAATGTTACCTTGATGTCCAAGTGAAGCACTTGGTTTTCATGGAGATACGCAATCCCTTCCAAAAGTTGTTTGATATATATCTTGACCTGTAAAAAAATATTTTAAAATGCAAACTATTATCAGTGCATTTCAAAAAGAGTACTTCTGATTTTAGAATTATTCTGGAAGACTGTTTACAATCCCTTGATTTAAAATCATGCATTTTTTTTCTCCAGAAGAAATACACAGAAGGACTATTACCTCTGCTTCCGTCACAACGTTCTTCTTGAACAGCCTTTCCAGGAGCTCTTCACTTGAGCATCTAACACATTAAGAAATATGCAAAATGCAAATATATATTGATGATACTTTTATTGTGCCAACTAGAAAGCACAAAAAAACCCCATTATGCTAGCTTTCGGAGCTCGCTGACTTTTGTTCCTGTTTGTGTTGTGGTATCAGAAGCAATTGCCCCATAATGCATATGGGGGATAGGCAACCAATGCTCATCTCATTCCTCTTAAAATCACTATAAGCACACACTATGGAGAAGGAGGAAGAGTAGAGTTCACAGATTGCAGAATTTGGAGCCTCTTCTTCAGTCGTTCAGCTATTTTCTGTGAATGGCATAATCTACACAACTGTGGTTGATGTTTAATGTATCATGCTCAATAATATTGCTAAGGGCTACAATGTAACATCACCAGATTCCAGTCCATATGTCTGAGGCCCTGAGATTTTAGGGCCTGGATAGTCCCAACCTGGCAACCCTAGACTAGGGGAAAAACTAACACACTCTGGAGACCAAAGTTTGATTCCCTGCTTGGTTTTGGAAACCCACTAGATGACCGTGGGTGAGTCACAGACTCTCAGCCCCAGAAAACCTGATAATAGGTTTGTCTTAGGGTCCCCATAGGCTGGAAACTACTTGAAAGCACACTACAACAGCAGCAACAAACACACTATTGTATTACTGCTAATGCATATTTTGAATCAGTCTAAACATTTGGCACAATCCTTTTTTTGCCTGTGTTTTTAAAGATTTATCTGAACATTTATCAGTAGTTTAATCCATATGTTCTCCTTCTCCCGCCCCTCAATATTATCACAATCTGAGTAGAATGCATGGCATGCTAGAGTTTTGGGTGTGTTTGCTTTTAAGAAGGATACAGCTCCAAGATAAGGATTAAAGTTTTGCGTGTTTCAAACTGATCCAGAAGCTGAGTGATCCTTTCGTGGGACAGAGTGGCCAGAATGTCCTTTTCTCGATAGGCCTGATCCCTTGTTTTGCTCCGGAGGGGTATAAACTTGGCAGCATATGATGCTCGGTTGTCTTTGTGGACCACCCTCTTGATAAAGCCAAAGGAACCCCTATTAGGAATTAAACAGAAATTTCCAATATTGGTTAGCAACCAGTTTCCTATTCAGTTCCTTCCCAAGCCTCAAAATACACTCAAGAGTATCAGTTGTGACTTCTAAGTTATGACTTGGAATTCCAAGCAAAAAATGGTTCTCACCTTCCTATTTCTTGTTTGACTTCATAGATGGAATGAAGCTTTCTTCTTGTACTTTCTTTCCTTGCCTCTTGGCTTTTCTTATCTATAATAATTCAGACAAGGAGACCACATAAATCCTGGGGCTTTCAGGATGATTATATTAGTGCACTAAAAAGGAATATGTACATACCATTTGTTGCTCTCTCCTTCCAAACAAGGGAGCTAACATCTGCACAAATGGGGCCCTATTTCTCAAATCATCCCATCTTAATCTAGCATTGGCTGCAGTAGTTATTTGCTGAGAGCCTCTGAGGCAGGGCAAGCAACCAACAAGTAAGAAGTAGCAAGAAACATGCACAAGCAATAGGTTGGAGAGAGGGGTTACCTTCCTGAACCACAAGTTCAGCTTTGCATAAGACCTCTCCTCCTGTATTTTTTGCAATGAGAGTATAGACACCACCATCCTCTGGTCCAGTGTTGTAAAGAATCAAGGAGTATCTTGTGCCTTCATTGAACTGATGAATTCTTTCGCTGTCTGTCAACAATGAAATGCCCTGGAAGGGTGAGAATACATTTTGGTTGCTATAAGGAGTAGATCTATACTGCTTTTTGATTTGCCCAACACTGATATAGAAGTTTTTTGTGGGTTGTTTGGGCTATGTAGCCATGTTCTAGAAGAGTTCATTCCTGATGTTTCACTAGCATCTGTGGCTGACAACGTCAAATGCTGGCGAAACGTCAGGAATAAACTCTTCTAGAACATGGGATGAGTCTCATGATTGGAATGTGGAAATAGAGGGGTATAACCTTTTAAAGAGAAATAGGCCAAACAAGAAAGGAGGAGGAATAGCACTATATGTCAGAGATATTTACACCAGTGAAGAGATCCAGGACATCAATCATGGAAGCCAGATGGAGAGCATCTGGGTAAAAATTAAAGGGGAGGGAAACAACAAGGATGTTACGGTGGGAGTCTACTACAGACCCCCAAGTCAGACTGAGGAATTGGATGATATCTTTCTAGAACAGATGACCACACAGTCAGAAAAGAGAGATGTAGTAGTGATGGGCGACTTCAACTATCCTGATATTTGTTGGAAGTCAAACTCAGCAAAATCCTCAAGGCCTAGCAAATTCCTCACTTGCCTGGAAGACAATTTCATGGTCCAAAAGGTGGAAGAGGCAACAAGGGGGTCAGCTATTTTAGATCTGATCCTAACCAACAAGGATGACTTGGTTAATGGGGTGCAAGTAGTGGGATCATTAGGTGGAAGTGACCATGTTCTCCTGGAGTTTGTAATACAGTGGAAAGGAGAAGCCAGTCATAGTCAAACACGCATCCTAGACTTTAGGAGAGCGGATTTCAGTAAATTTAGAGAAGTATTGAGGGCAATTCCATGGTCAGAAATACTAAAAGATAAAGGAGTTCAGGATGGATGGGACTTTCTCAAAAGAGAGATACTGAAGGCACAATTTCAAACAGTTCCAGTGAGAAAGAAAAACGGGAGGTGTCTCAAGAAACCAGGATGGATGACTAAGGAACTTTCAACGGAGCTAAGTTTGAAACGGAACATGTATAAGAAATGGAAAAAGGGGGAAATCACAAAAAAGGAATTCAAAGAAATAGCAGGCATTTGTGGGGTGATGTCAGAAAAGCTAAAGCGCAGAATGAACTCAGGCTTGCTAGAGAGGTTAAGAACAATAAAAAGGGCTTTTTTGGATATGTCCGCAGCAAAAGGAAGAAGAAGGAAACGGTAGGGCCACTGCGTGGAGAAGATGGCAAAATGCTAACAGAAGACAGAGAAAAGGCAGAATTACTCAACACCTTCTTTGCCTCAGTCTTCTCAGAAAAGGCAAAGGGTGCTCAACCTGAGGATAATGGAGCAGAGGACAGGATAGGGGCATTTCAGTACAGAATAAGTAAAGAGATAGTAGAGGAACACCTTATTAATCTAAATGAATTTAAGTCTCCGGGACCAGATGAACTCCATCCAAGGGTATTAAAAGAACTGGCAAATGTAATATCGGAGCCATTGGCAATAATCTTTGAAAACTCCTGGAAAACAGGAGAGATCCCAGCAGACTGGCGGAGGGCAAACGTTGTCCCCATCTTCAAAAAGGGGAAAAAAGAGGATCCCAACAATTATCGTCCAGTCAGTCTGACATCAGTACTAGGAAAGATTCTGGAGCAGATCATTAAACAGAGAGTCTGTGAACATCTAGAAGGCAATGCCATAATCACAAAAAGTCAACATGGGTTTCAGAGAAACAAGTCATGCCAGACAAACCTGATCTCTTTCTTTGATAAAATTACCAGCTTGGTAGATGAAGGGAATGCTGTGGATATAGTATATCTTGATTTCAGTAAGGCCTTTGACAAGGTTTCCCATGACATTCTTGCAAACAAGCTTGTAAAATGTGGGCTAGACAAAGGAACTGTTAAATGGATCTGTAATTGGTTGACCGGCCGAAGCCAAAGGGTGCTCAACAATGGCTCCTTTTCATCCTGGAGAAAAGTGACCAGTGGGGTCCCACAGGGCTCTGTCCTGGGCCCAGTGCTATTCAACATCTTTATCAATGACCTGGATGACAGAATTGGGAGCATACTTATCAAATTTGCAAATGATACCAAATTAGGGGGAATAACTAATACCCCAGAGGACAGGATCAAGATTCAAAATGACCTGAATAGACTAGAAAGCTGGGCCAAAGCTAACAAAATGAAATTCAACACGGAGAAAGTAAGGTATTGCACTTAGGGCGGAAAAATAAAATGCACAGATATAGGATGGGTGACACCTGGCTGAATGAAACTACGTGTGAAAGGGATCTAGGAGTCCAAGTAGACCACAAGTTGAACATGAGTGAACAGTGTGATGCGGCAGCTAAAAAGGCCAATGCTATTTTAGGCTGCATCAATAGAAGTATAGTGTCTAGATCAAGAGAAGTAATAGTGCCACTGTATTCTGCTCTGGTCAGGCCCCACCTAGAATATTGTGTCCAGTTCTGGGCGCCACAATTCAGAAAGGACATTGAGAAACTGGAGCGTGTCCAAAGGAGGGCGACAAAAATGGTGAAAGGTCTGGAAACCATGCCCTATGAGGAACGACTTAGGGAGCTGGGGATGTTTAGCCTGGAGAAAAGAAGGTTAAGAGGTGATATGATCGCCCTGTTTAAATATTTGAAGGGATGTCATATTGAAGAGGGAGCAAGCTTGTTTTCTGCTGCTCCAGAGAACAGGACCCGGAACAATGGATGCAAGCTGCAGGAAAAGAGATTCCACCTGAACATTAGGAGGAACTTCCTGACAGTTAGGGCTGTTCGACAATGGAATGCACTCCCTCGGAGGGTGATAGAGTCTCCTTCCTTGGAGGTCTTTAAACAGAGGCTGGATGGCCATCTGTCAGGGATGCTTTGATTTGGATTTCCTGCATGGCAGGGGGTTGGACTGGATGGCCCTAGTGGTCTCTTCCAACTCTATGATTCTATGATTCTATGGCTACATAGCCCAAAAAAACCCACAAAAAACTATGGATGCTGGCCATGAAAGCCTTTGACTTCACACTGATATAGAAGCTATGTTTTGAAGCCTATTTCTTTTCTCCACATGCAAGGAACATTGATTTTTTTTTGTTTTATCCAAACATTCATAAAAGAGACGATATAAGTGCACAATTTCATTTCTTAATGCACATTCTGTCCCAATGTTTATTCACTAGTCTCTAGATTTGACTGATCTCATTCCTCTTTACTTGTCCCTCTGTTTTGGAATGTGTCTGACCTACCTTAAACCACAAAACAAGTGGCTGAGGATCTCCTTCAATGATGGCGTGAAACTTTGCCATCTCCCCACACCGGACTTGCACATCCTCAATCGTCACCTGCATGTATGGTGGGCCTGAGGAGATAAAAACAATGGGTACACTTGCAGAGTATTCAGTAGGGATGCAAATCCTCAACTATTTTGTCCTCGCATGCAAAGATGAATACTTAGAGTAGTTTTCTCCCTTCTTTGGGAGACAATAAATATTGAGATTATCAGACGGGGAGTAATGACAAGAGAAGGATGGGAGCGAAGCACCATGCTCCTGACCTTATTGCATGATCACATGAAGATTATGAGATACATGATATTTATCCCATTGCTGACCAACTCATTAATAATGAGACCAGACACAGAGAACTGGGTTATAAAATGGGCAACTTTATTTAACTCAACTTATTTAAACTTATTTCTTTGAGAACTGCAAAAAACCAGGGGGGAGAACCTTGTGTAGGAACAGCTGGCAGATGGTCTGCTCCAAGACCAATTCCCCAGCTTCCAAAGGGCGAAAACACCTGGGTCCCAAGGGCAATCCATAATTGGGTTGCTTCCCTGCCAGCCCGCATCCGGAAGGCCAACCCAAGACTCCCCCACTTAACTCGCCAGACTTAAGTGAGGGTTCAAATCTCAAGCCAGCCCCAAGGCAAGTCTCTTTCCCTTCACGTTTACTCGCAAGACCTAAACGTGATTTCCAGAGACCTAGCTTCACCCTTTAGGAGGGTGCCGAGGTGTTCACCAAAACGTCTATCTCCCCCTGCCTATGCGTGGAACCTATTTATGACCACAACCATGCCAATTGTCAAAGTCCTCAACCAACAGTGTGGGGTAGGCGAAAAACCCTTGGAAAGGGGAGAAAATTCCTACCTGGCCCCGAGGCGACCAGAATTAATTTTCACACTGATGTTGAGGCGGGAGGGTGGGCCAGCGTTTGAAGCCAAGTGAGAGGAGTTTGGGCAGGGAAGCCCCAAGCAGGCTAAACCCCGCCCCCTCCTCTCCCAACAGCCAACAGCATGCTGTTTTCCTTTAAAATGCTGGTCCTCCAATGAGAGGCCAGCAAAATCTCCTCCCCAGCCCAAATGGTCGGGGAGAAGCATGATTGTCCCATCAATGAAGAGGAATTGTCCTGTCACTTCAATCTTAACTGGTTATCCCATTATTAAGAAATGGAGGTAAATGACAGGATAATTCCTCTTCACTGACGTGAACTCATCTGACAATCTTTGCACAATTGCGCAATCAGGACAGAAGCATCATACTTTGCTGCTGTTCTTCTCCTGTTATTACCCCCCCCCACCTCATCTGAAAATCTCCCATGTCTCTGCAGCATTCTCCATGTCCGAAAGTATGGGAATGAGTCGGTGGAGAAAGACATGTTTTTGCACAAAAATCTGTTTTCTGCATTGCTCTGTCCCATAGTTTCCTTGGATTTGGAGTTTGGTGAGGCATCAGAGATCTCTGGCAGACCAGGCTAAATGCCTCACCAAACTACAAATCTCAGGATTCCACAGGATGGAGCCATGACTTTTAAATGATGAATTTTAAATGTGGATTGTTTTAATGTGTGTATATCTTATTTGTCCTTTTAATTTGATGTGCATTTCAATTGATGTGTTTTAACTAATGTTGTTTGTCTGTTAATTGTTGTTGTTCCCTGCCTCAATCCACGGGGAGAGGGGGGTAAGAAATCATCATCATCATCATCATCATCATCATCATCATCATCATCATATTCATATTTAAAGCGGTGTCAAGCAGCTTTATTTCTGGAGTGTGGCAGGTCTTTTAAGCTTAGTTTTGCTAAGTTTAATTTTAGTTATACATATATAGGTATTTCTATTCATGCATAGTTTTTTCTCCCTTAAAGAATTGGATTTGAAATTTGAAGGCTTGCTACATTTTTGGCAAAACTCTCGTCATCTTGACTTTAGGATGAAATACGTAGCATCTTGGCTTACTTGCTGCAGCTTTCTCTGTAGTTTTAGGGATGCAGGTTCTCTCAATAGCTGCAATACAAACTTGTCTCTCTATATCCAGGATATCAGCTCCATCATCCCTGCGCCCTTCTGCTCCATCCATCATTTGGGGTGTTCTTTAGCATTAAATCAAGAAAGAAAATCAGAATGCAAACAGAAATTTTGAGGCACAGCCTTCAAACTATTTGGGCCACTGTGCTGCAGGCCTGTCTTGCCTGTTATTCTGAATGGTAAAACCCAAGACATCTTTATATCTGCTTGAATGATTCTTCCCCATTTGCAACTTTTCCAAAATAGTAGGCAGGGCAGTTGGGTGTGTGTCTGCAATCCACAGCTATAGCAGTTTGATTCCACTTTAACTGCCATGGCTCCATCCTATGCAATCCTAAAATTTGTGGTTTGGTTAGGTGTTTGGATTTCTGTGCAGAGAACTTTCTAGCAGTGAATTCTAATTCACCAAACTACAAATATCAGGATTTCCTAGGATGGAGCCATGACAGTGACAATGGTATGATAATAGTGCAATGCTTAATAGGGCTTAGTCTATTAAATATATAGTATTTACATTCTGGTTGTGCTGACTATTTCCCCAGTTTCTGAACCAAACTTGGAAATTTGTATAGGATGGATATTTCTGTCCATAATGTTCAAGTATGCAAGAATACTGTATACATTTATTTTGGCCCCTGTTCAAGACCTTGGCTTCCTGGCAACTTTTTCTTCCTTTTCTTGAATTAGACTTAGACTTCAAGGAAGAGTAAATGGGATGATAAATCACAATGCTGCATGTGATAGGATGTTCTCTACAAAAATCAATAAATAGCCACATTCCTAGTTGCATTTGGCTGCTATATAATGACTTCACCTGAAGGAAATGGGCAGAAACAGAATGTACTAACAATTAAAACTAATACGAAAGCAAACAGCTATGCAAAAAGTGGTAGAAAACTGCCACAAAAGGTATCCTCAAATCCAGAAAACATAACAAAACAACATGTAGACCTGTGACTGTGATTGTCATTTATTTCTTCTCCTGTATGATTTTGGACACTTTTGTGTGATGGAGGAACCAGTGTAGCTTTGAAAGCTTGCATGATGTATTTTGTACATTTTTGGTTGGCTCAATAAAGGTATCACTGTTTTGTGTATTTTGGATGTTGTTGTTGTGTTTTGCTATATGGCCAACATGGCTACCCCTGGATATTTTTTTTCTGGATTTGAGGAGACTGCACTTTAGCCGTAACAGGGGAATTTACTAAAGAAGAGGGCACCAAGTAATGGGACTTAACTCATGGAGTTTTCTACCACCAACAGAGATAAAACTTGAGACTGCATTTGGTGAGTTTTACTTATATAGCACCTAAAGGTTTTTATAGATGCAACAGTACAGAGGCTCCTTGAGAAATTCAATGTTGCCTAAGAAAGGGATGGGTGGATTCACCAAGGACAAAATCTGCCTGGACCTCAAGGGAAGTTAATTTTTCTGTCGCTAATGGATTCGAAATTTTATTGCCTGGACTCTACAGTTCTTTGTCTCCCGATGTCCATGTGGCCAAAGAGGGGAGTGACTTCTGCCTGCATTGATAGCGCTCCAGAATATCTTAACTCACAGCAACAAAGCCAACGTCTTGACAAAATTTAGACCTGTGAATCCTATCATCATCATTCTTTCCTTCTGTAGGATTTTCAATAACTTTGACCAATGAAGTTGCCAGTGGAGCTTTGGAAGTGTGAAACTTGAATTTCGTGCATTTTTGGTTGGCCCAATAAAGATATTGCTGTTTTGCAGCTTTTGAATGTTGTATTTTGCTAGAAAAGGGAGGTGTTTTTTTCCACACAAGAGAAAATGAGTGTAGGGGGAAATTATTAGGTTCAACTCAGTCCCAAAGCACCTTGTAGAAATGTGTGGAATGTATAGAACAATGTTAAACCTCAGCATTCAGAAGAATCCTGCAGCGTTGACTTCTGAAGCTCCATTCATGAACTGAATTAATGAAAGTTCCCAAGTTTTTTTCAAAACTCCTCTTACGTAGGCAACTACTCCATCAGGAAGAAAACTAGCCTGAAAAGACTCCTCTCAGAGAATCTAGTTTTCCAAAGACACAAAGTGTTGATACTGAGGAACATTCAGTTGTGTGATCTTTGCCCGATTTCTGTAGTAGTAAAGTCTAAGGAACTCAATACTACCTAATTTGTCTGGACATGAGAGTAACGCAACATGAAATAAAGAATGAAAGGAGTACAAAGGTACTGTATCTGAATTGCACAGGGAAGTTACCTTGCAGCGGGAACGCCATGCTCCTGAATCCCATTGTCCTGCAGAGTTGTGTCTTTTTGAGCAATGACTGGACTTTTTTCACCTTTGTCTGGGATTTTGGCAGTAAGACCCCGCTTTCCAGCTAGCAGCGAAAACAGAGGTGGTTAGTTTGCATATACAGGGCTGAGATGGAGGGAAAACTAGAGAGCAACACTTGCAACGATGTCTACTATTTCTCTTTTTCGTAAGCCCTCTCAAGCAGGACACACACACAGGCTACAAATGAACTGAATAAATCAATTTGGAACCAGTTTTCAAAAGTGGATTCCTTCCAAACTGTAATGGCATGATTTGCATGAAAGGCACCCAGACTGTAATCATATCATATCAGACAGGTCTCCTTCTAAGAGTAGCAGATCCTGCTCTTCAACAAAACTGTACAAGCTTGAATCTTAACAATGGGATGGGAGAATGCCACATTGATGTAATACAGGAGCAGAGTATAGAAGTGTTCCTGAATCCTCAATATCTCACAGCATTAAACTATTTGGCATAAATGGTATTGTGGCTCATCACTATTTTTCATGTAATGAATATTTTCTTATTATTTATTACTTTTCTTTTTAAAATATGGATTCCTTTCCAAACAAGAAACTAAAAAGTAGCCTGCATAATAACAAGTAATGTAATGAGTTCCAAGTAACCATAATGTTGACAATGATAGGTTACTTTGGGGGGGGGGTGGCTTTGCAGTAAGTTATAATAATGGATTCCTTTTAAAAATGTTGCTCCAAGCTCTGGTTATGTGTCAGATGAGGGACTGAGTGTGTGTGTGTGTGTATTGGTGCGCGCGCGCACACGCACACACATTGATTTCAGTGCAAATAAACTAACAATCTCTGAACTTTGCCATGACTTATGTATATTATCTGTTTACCTATCTATCTGTTTGTCTATGAATTTATACTAATGAATTTAAAGCAAAAGAGAGAAGAAAGGAAAGAAGCCCCAAAGGATATAGAGAACCATCTGCATTTGCAAGAGCAGACAACTGTGCAGGGGATCAGGGTGAATTTTCCCCTCCGCCCCCCATGGGCTGCATTCTCCCCCCTACAGGTTCTCCCAAATACTTCTATCTTCACTGAAGTCCTTCTCAAAATGGTGGCCAAAAACAAAATTACCTCACTCCCTGTTACCAGGTTGAGCAGGATGCCAATGAAAATAGAAGTATTTGGGATGCTAGAGGTTCTGTGTGGAGCTGGGTGAGTGTTTGCACTTTTCGGGAGTGTTCAATGTGGTTTTCAGTTGAACACTGCCCCCACATCAAATGTTCTTTAAAACTGGGGTCCAGGAGGCTTTGGGGGATTGGCAGAGGGCTTCAAAAACCCCAAAGTGGGGCTCCTGGGCTCCATGTGGCCCCCAGCTTGACTTTGCCCACCCCTGCAGTAAATCAAAGCTATAAAGAAATCTGTCAAGATAACCTGAGAGAAGGACAACCATCTCAGTGCTGCTCAATGCTGAGGGACTTTATTTCTTTGTAAGGAAAACCCAGAGTAATATAATCTGTAACTCAGCATCCGAATAGATATCTTTGGAGCAAGTGTTGATGTAATGTGCCATAGCTGCTGGCGAAATATCAGGAATAAACTCTTCTAGAACACAGCCTCACAGCCTGAAAAATCCACAAAAAACTATAGATCCCGGCTATGAAAGCCTTTGACTTCACATTGTAATGTGTTTTATTTGCTCTGGAAAAAAATTATTAATGAACAACAATCTAGGTGAATTACTTGTATGTGTACAACAGCCAGCAATCTCTGATAACAGCAATATGTGTCTTAGTATTAGGAAAAGTAATTCAGCGCTAGAAAAATGTCAACCCAGGATTGGCCTTGCCAATAGAGCAGGCACAGAGAAAGAAGGTTGCTGGGGTCACTGGCAGCAAGACAATAGAGGAAAGAGCTTTGTGCCACCCATCTCGCCTTTCAATGCCCATGCCATCATGCTAGCTTGCTTCCTTAGGTGTGGAGGATCTCAGGACTTTTTCACACCAGCCTCCTGTTCTGCCACATTCATGCTACTTTAAGAATGGAGGCATAGTGGCTTGGCATCATTTCTTATGGCACTGTCCCCCATGAATGCACTTTGGTGATCCATGGTTGCGTGATCTGTTTTCTGCACTGCCAAATGCCAGTTTCCAGGATGGGAAGGATGGGGACAAGCAGTTGCATCTGCCAACCACTTCTCAAAGCCAACTGCTGCATGAATGTGCACAAAGCAGTTGGTCTTGGGAAGGTGTTGGCAGCCGCAACTGCTGCAAGGAGCAGAATCCCACCAACAGAGAATCAAAACTGCAGCAGAAGGGACCTATTTCCAATAAGGCAAAATGCAGAAATGGAACAACAGCAAGACTGGGAGCCTATTGATGGATTTTGCCCATCAATGAAAAGGTGCCCAGAAATCATGAATGGAATACAACGCAGCAAGACGGACATGAGGTCGTATGATGAGTACCCAACCAAGACCCTTTCATCCTGTTAAAATTCCACTTTTTTTACCCTCGTGTGATAAAGTCTTCACTGTCCCAGTTTTTGATCATGGACTTTATGTTGTCACATTTTCAAAATAGCAGTCAAAATCCATGACATACAGAGCTGACAATCGGGAAGCAGCTATTAGCAAGTTTGTGGTCTAGCTAAATATCATATGAGAGCATCAATTCCAGTTAACCTAGACATGTGTTTCTCTGTTAAATTAATATATCGTCAACTAACATTCCTCCATTACATGATACACACATTTCTGCCTTTATGAAGGGTCCACATCCAAAAATATAGGATTTTCATGACATCTTGTTCAATCTGTATATGTCAGAAATGGAAACACTTTCTAACCCTCAAATAAGGGACATCCCTTATAATAATGGAGACTTGGCAACCTTACTTGGAATTGGAAGGGGCACTGTCCTGTTCTTTACCTCAAAGAGAAAAACATCCCAGGCTAGACAAATAGTGGGAATGTATTTTGAAGTGTGGCAAATAATGGTGCATGGTAGCTGTTTTTCCCCCCACCGTTCTTCTTCTTTTGTTTAATCTCCTGCTTTCTTCTTCTCTTCATTTCCTTGAACTGTTACTTCTGTTCACTAATGATGGTGCCACTTTTCAAAATGACAATGTCAAGAGTTCTTGCCACATAAGAATGGCACATCCATACCACTTTCTTGGTTTCAGACCATAATTATCTTGATTCAGGTGCACCAGATTTAACTTTCCTAAAGCTATCCTTGCTTATGCAAGATGGTGGTGGAGGAATAAAGTCAAGGTGGCCTTGAAACATGGATGTCTCCCCTTCATGTCATGAGCCTTGGGGAATGTCCTGGAACATAGTTTTCCCTGCTTTTCATATCATCTTAAGATTGTGTCAGAAATATATTTGGAAGGGAGTGGTCTTCTAGATCTGATTCTTATTTGCCAAACTTAAGGCTTTTCCAGATTGTTCTGAAGAAGCGTTTCTTCTGATCTAGATCCTTGCTTTTTATCAGGTTGTATGGGTTGTTGTTGCCTCTACATCATTCTGTTCCATTCTTTGGGGGATTATTTATAGCACTTTCTTATAAAAGCACTAGGACTCTTGAACATTTTAGGGTTTTGCTTTGTTTTTAAAATCTGGTGCACAATTTGCTGAAGTGGCCCTATAGTTTGAAGGGCAAATTTTCTCCTCTCTGAATATTTTTAGAATTATTTTTTAAGAGTTATAGTGCAAATGGTGCCATTTTACTGATATACTAGAACACCATAACTCTTTTATTTTTATTGTTTGGGCAGGAGGAGAAGAAAAGGGAACATGTTGTCATGCTATGTTTCAGAATCAAAAAGAAGCCCACTTGGGGTTAGGAATAAAGTGCTGAATTTGGGGCCAGGATTTGCCAAAAATAGTCGTGTGCAACTGAAACAGTGTTTGGATGTTTAAAATACTCCAAGAACTACAGTGACAAATACAGTGCGCCCACGTTATACATGGGCACGCTATATGTGGCTTTGAGCATATGTGCAAAGCCGGGCGGGAGTGTGTGGGGCGCAAGGGGCAGTGCATCCCATTTGGATGAATGGGGTGCCGCCTCTGGCGCACAGGCGCCACCACGCCGCCACATGCACAAGCCCCATTCACTTGAATGGGACTTGAGCATATGCGGTATTTCGCCTACGCGGGGGGGGGGGTCTAGAACAGATGCCCACGTAAGCCAAGGGTGCACTATTACTACAACTTCTTGACACATTTGCCCCATGTGCAGAAGGAGTTAGAGAAACTAATGTGAGCCTCCATAAAATCTCGCCTTTCCCCATCAAAATCATTGGAAATGGTCCTGAAAGTATTTGTCACATAACCTTTCTGTCTCACACTTTGCCTTTCTCTACTTCTCTCTAAGCTATGACACATTGGATAAGTTATTTTGAAGAAACCACATGAAACAAGACACGAAAGCGAGGGAGTAATACAGCAGCTGATACCAGACATTTATTGATATGAAACTGAGCAGCTAACAGCACGTTCTGTCTTAAACTGTGTCTGAGCACACTTCTCAAACCATCTGACCTCCATTTTGTCACATCCTCCCTTCCACTGGGAATATGCAGTCGAGCTGGTTCTTTTGCCTCGAGGTTTTAAAGAATATCTTCATTTTTTAAAAAATAGAAATGAATCTCCACATATCTTAGCTTTCTACAAACTGTAAATCACGTACAAGCATATCCTCTTTTAATCTCTAGGAAAACACTTTGAAAATAAACACGTAGGACTCTTTATATTCTTTGGTTCCCCTCTAAGCACTGTGAAGGATGCATCGTTCCATCAAGTTGCTTTTCTGTTTAACTTTTTAAATCAAATGTAAACAGATGAGGGGAGTGTAGATTGAGCAAAGGAAAGTACCTACTCCTTGTAACAAATGGCTATTTGGTAAGAAATCATTATTCAGCAAGGTAAAACCAAAAGATTAGCATTTGTGCACATTTCCACAGACATAACATTTCCTTAAAATAACTGCACATAAGATTACAAATGGCCAGTGTCAAGAAGTGACAATACTCCATATTTCCATATGAAATGTATCTGCTATTAAAAAAAATATTCTAGGCCAAATAATCTTAAGCAGAGAGGTATTTTCATCTTTTGAGATGTCTGTAACTTTCCAACATAAAATACATAGTGCATAGACACTACTAGATAACCATGGACCTTAATTATATACAGTATAAACTGATGAGGAGTTACCAAAAAAGAGGTTCAAAGTTGCTACAGACACAAGGTTTGCCAAAGAAAGTCACTGAGAAATGCCTCACCTTCTATAAAAATAGTGCATGTGGTATTATATATTCTGAAAATGAAAACTGCGGTTAAATTAACAGTGCAGTTCTATGCATGATACCAACAAGGTAAACTGGTTTCAGAAACTATTGCTATTGCTACTACTTCAAGGTAAATGTGTATAGGATTGCAGCCCAAAATAATTACACTGCAAGGTTCAAGTACCATTCTTGAGATGAAGATTTATGTGAGTCCTTTCCAAAATTGTGTTGATAATATTTTCTAAGGTACATGATCTGTGAACTTCAAGAAGCAATGCTATGTGTCATTTTACTTCCCCAGTAAAACAAAGCAAAAAAGGGAAGAATTTTGCTTAAAACACCTGATAATGAACTGTCCTAATATATTTATATGTAACATGCTTCTTGTTACATAATAGATGACACACTTGCTTTTTCCAATGACCTTTAAACAACTCCAGATGCTTTGGACTACAACGACCATTAGTTCTAACCATTGGTCATACTGGCTGGGGCTGATGGGAGCTACAGTCTAAAATATCTGGAGAGAGCCAAGTTAGAGAAGGTTGCTAAGCTGTTTTAAAGCAGCAACTTCTGTGTGAGTTTTATTCTTGAGCATAGTTGATACTAGCTCCACAGACAGGAAATCTTAATTTTTGCACGTTCACATCTGCCCCAATAGTAGGTAAAGGCAAAAAACAAATGGAAATGTTATTTTTTTAGAAGAACAAAGGAACACTTTGCTTCTCTGTCCATTATGGCCTCCAGGACACTGGAAGAGTAAAGAATGGAGTCTATTACATCTGCATGGCCTTCTGTGGTGGTTTCCCTATTTTGCCTTTGTTAATAGGAAGTGCAGCTCAGTATATCTAGAACTGCTCATTTCATTTGCTCCATATATATATATATGTATATCTGATGTTAATTGGGATAGTTTGCTTGAAAATTCAGGAAAGTTACTTATTCCCCAGCCAGCTCAGTAAAAAATAACATTTCCAAGCTCTGGTTTATATGCATAGAAAATACAAAACCCTAAAGAATCCGAAGGATAGGACCTACCGCATATGGATTCTTTACATAGTTACTATTGGGAGAGTGATAATAATCCTACCAATAGTAATAGCAGCAACAATAATAACACTGCAAATATTTCGAGTTGGTAAGGTTTTAGGTATCAGATTAGGCACATTATTTAAAAAGTCATTCAAAGCTATCCATGGTGACACTGATAGTTAAGGCATTCTATAGAAGCAAGTAAACTCAGTATTCCATGGAGCTGTTTACTCATGAGTAAATATATTTATTATATTTGACATGTTTCAGTCCAATATAATGTGACCTGTGCTCATAAATTGGCCAATCCTTAACAAATGAAAGTTTAGGTGTGATGGCACAATGGCAATTGTCTTTATATTAAAATATATATATATAGGAATATAGGACTGAGGATAGTGCTCTGCCAACAGCTCAACAAAAAATAATGTTATATTAACATTGCAGATGGATTCTGTTGGCAGTAAAGAAATTAGCAATCATAATCAAAAGAACAATGACCTTAAATTGGTTTATTATAGTATACAGTCCATGTTCAATCCAATTGGGGATTACCTGGTGGATCACACTAATAAGCATGTGGATCACACTATTGATCTTGTACAATCCAGCTTTCCCTGAAGTCAAAACAAGACTGGAATAAAGACTGGCAATCTTTTCAGTTTGGGTTTAACTCTACTGCAAAGAAATGAAGTACCTGACATCACTTTTACATTCAGATTGTACTTTCATGTCCATGCAGAAAGTTGAAGTAAATCATTTTAAAAGTACATTTAAATGTTCAGAAGCAGTTGATGGTCATTATGACGTTTATTAAAAGTGTCAGCTCAGCTACTCTATGACAATCTGATGGACGCAACAGCAAACTGAAACATGTTTAGATAAAAATACTTAGCCTTCCATTAGTTACTAGAAGATACTGCCCCAAAATGATAGCATATGCTTCTTTTCTAAGGTTAGTTTAGAGAGTAGCCCATGATAACCAGTTTAAACAAAAATGACACTTCTGCAGGGGCTTGTTACTAATTCTCCCATAGGCCTACACTTTGTAATGGAATGGTGTGCCCTCTTAAAAATCACAAACCAAAGGTTATATTATATATAGTGTAGTGTTCCCTTTAAGACTGGAAAAGCTCCACATGTAATTTTAACATACAGTATTTTCCTTGAAATAGCCTCCTGTTAGATTCTTCTTTGCTTCCCATCATAGTTTCCTATGAGGCTCCTGGTGTTGCTTATAGATGTTGCTTGTGGTACAGTTTATAACTAGTAAAGAAAGCGATCTTGTTTTGGTTCAGCTTTGGGTGGAGTCTTCCTTCTTGATGCACAACGTGACAGTTTTGCCAACAGTGCTGTAGCTCTGGGTTCTTGTGGAAACTTCAGTTTTGAAACTGGATTGTCCATTGTCTGTAGTCAGCTGGACTTCGGTGCAGAAAGAGGGTGTCAGTTTGAATGGGGATCCTATTCCTGCCGCGCGTGGTGTTGCTGTTGCCATTGCAGCCGCACAGGACTCACTGACATGGAAAGATACATTCGATGGACCCCTGGATTGTATTCCTGTCACCCTGGATGCTGACACAAAAACATCTCCAGGACGATGCCCTTCAAACTCTCTGAAAAGGGTTTGCCGTGGGTTCGAAACCACAGGCCTGCCCACATTCAGTAGAACAGGCTTCCCAATGGTTGGTTTGTTAATTTCCGTCTGGAGCACAGCTATTTCGCAAGGTTTGTCCTCTGCGGAGTTTGGACCACCACATCTGTATGTCTCCCCTTCTTCCGGGACATAATCTTCAAGGTCCTCCAGAGTTAATACTTTCCCATTACGGGTTAGGATTTTGAGATCTCGGTTTTTAAGGTCATTAAACTCTGCCTGCTCTGGCTCATCTATTATAACATTTTCCCCAAGAACGTCTTCATCTTGCATGGGATCTGAAGGTTCATCTTTGGCTACCCATATTGTATCACATCCAACAGCATGATCTTTAACTTGTGGGTCTTTATGGGAACACAAGCAGTCCTCCTTGTCCACCACAGTCGGCTCAAATGGTTCATCCACAAAGGCAACTACAGGCGATGTAGGTGGTGAGTCAGTCTTACTGGTAGATTTTTGGTGGCTGCTCTTTTCTTCCAATATTTCATGAGCTTTCTTATTTTGAGTGCTGCTCTGTGGTCTCTCGTAGTCATCTCCAGTTATTTCAGCATCTTGGGAAAGGGAAGACTCAGCCTGCTCCAATAGTTTATTGTTTGAATTATTTGTGTTTGGGTCATCTTGAGGTGAGCGCCTGGGCTTTGTGCCAGGCCGGGTGTAACCTGACCCAAATTCATCTTTTTCTGATCTTGCAGGAGAAGCTCCTCTTTTCCTGGTAGTTTGGGTGGGCTTCTTCACATTGAATTCAATTATTTCCTCTACTTCCACCCATTTGGGTTTCTGCTCCTCCACGGTGGTTTCTACAATAATGCTTCGGACCCCTGCCCCTTGCCTTTCATCCGGCTCAGTCACAAAAAGTGTCGGGACGGCTGCCTTTAGCATCGCTTCTTGGTCATGCCTGCGGGTAGGCTGCCTGATTTTGCTCACGAATATCGGCTCAGGCATCGAGAACTCAGATCTTGGAGAGTGAGAAGGAGGATAGCCAGAAGATGGGCGGGCAGGAGACACTCGTCGCTTTACCCTGGGAGTCTTCACCACCGTGGTTATGGTTTCCTCTCTGATGGTGAAAAGTTTGGAAATGGTGTTTGTGTGCGGAAAGAAACCTCCCCCTGCCCCTTTCCCCACACTTTTGGGATGCACAGCCCATCACATGCTAATAACAAAAATAGAAGCATAGCATTGTTAGCCTTGTGAGCATTTCAGCAATGTGTGAGTGCTGATGTCCGGAAGGCATGCATTAACACAGACCCACTTAACCATCTCAAATTCACAATAGGTTATTTAGACAACCCGAATGGTTTCCAGTGCTCCTTGGGCCCATTAGGTTCTCAGGCTTTCATGAATGAGCAAAACTTGACTAGATCATCTCAGATTATCTATTTTACTTGATGGCTCTACACAGCAAGAGTGACTTCCAAACCATGAAGGCTAAACAGCACTATCATTCCTCAAATAACATGCCACGTTGCATTGCCCTCCTCACATTAACAGGGTTCCATATACAAGTGGAGAAATTTCTGTGACTTTGAGGACTACTAGTGAACTGGCATAAATTGTTGTGGTGGTTGTGTGCCTTCACATTGCTTCCACCTTATAGCATCCCTATGGCAAACCTATCACCAGGTTTTCTTGACAAGGTTTGTTCAGAGGGGGTTTGCCCTTGCCTTCTTCGGAGGCTGATAGATTGCGACTTGCCCAAGGTCACCCAGTGGGTTTCTATGGATGAGCAGGGATTCAAATTTTGGTCTCCCAGAGTTGTAGTCCTACGTTTGAACTATTACACCATGCTGGCTCGGTAACATTATATGAAATATAGTAAATGACTGGTAGCAGTGTATTTCACTTATAAAGATTTTTCCTCATATTATGTTGCTTCCCAAACCACACGTGTTTCATCAAGGGTATTCTTAATAATAATGTTCTTCATTATCATTTAAAAATAATTTGAAGCAGTTACTTAGCAAGGTAGTATTGGAAAGTTCAAGCAAGCAGGCAGGCAAGACTTCATAACATAGCATCAAAAACTAAAGTCCAAGCCCAAGATTAGGAGAGACTCTAGCTGGGTCAAGATACTGGTATTCTTTATGGACTTTCTCATTGTATTTGATTGGCAAAGGAAATGATATTCTATATGTTTTGTTTACCAATATGTTAAAGACTTTCTGATCTTCATCTCATTTTGCAGAAATTTCTTCCTTATTTCTATGATGACCTTGCCTGTTCATCTTCAGAGTTATCAATTCCCATTAGCAAAGTGAAGAAAAGGTACAGGCCGAGTCTCCCTTATCTGAAATTCCAAAATCCAAAATATTCCAAAATCCAAATTATCCCCTTGAATGGCTGGAATAGTGGCACTTTTGCTTTCTGATGGTTCACTTCACACAAGCTATGTTTCAGGCGCAACATTATTAAAAACAGTGTACATAGAATTACTTTCAGTCTATGTGTATAAGGTGTATATGCAACAGAAATTAATTTTGTGTTTAGACTTGGCTCCCATCACCAAGAAATCCCATCACGTATATGCAAATATTCCAAACTCCGAATAAACTCCAAAATCCAAAAGACTTCTAGTCTCAACCATTTCAGATAAGGAGACTCAACCTGTATATATATTCCATTTTAAGGGGAAAAATCCTTATCATTATTTAGAATGATGAGGGACTTCCATGGAGACTGGGGTCAAAATTAGCTTTTACAATTCCTTCCATCCTTGGAAATGGAAGGTTAATGTTTAAGGCAAGTGGTTTGAGATCTGGTGACTAGCTTTAGTCAAAATGTGCATTTTCAGTTTTTCAACATGTAGCATCTGGGGGTGTGTGCTAAAAGTTCCCCTTTTATTTCCAACTGAGTAAAAAATTCTAGCCATAATTTTGGCTAACTGGCAACATTAATACTGGCAGAAAAAAGAGCAGTGGCTGTTCTATAAGGGTATAACCCCAAGGAACTTGTCTAATTCAACTCTGTGCCAATTTCATGCAGCTGAATCAGATTGGCTAATGACCACATGACTGTGTGATGCCATCAAGGTGGCTACACAAACCCTGTTGACTGGCAACACATAGTCCAAAGGAAGCATGTTTTCTTAAAACCCTATGGTAGTCATTGCCAGCAGAAGCAGCAAACCCAGAGGGACATATAAAGAAAAGATAACTGAGAATTAAGAATTAAGGATTAAGAAAACATCTTGGTCTTGGCAGTAAGAGCTTGAGAACTTTTATCCAGGTTATGTTGCCATTTTTTTTTTTTTTGTCTATGTCCTTCACAAAGCCATTTCTTGGTAAATTAAACAACCGAAGGGAGGAAAGGACAAATTAAAAGGCATGTTAGTATGCAATTAGCACATCTTTTGAAGCTGTAGTGTTCAAAGATGCAGTCTTTGCCCTGCTCAACTCAAGCTGACTTGCAATAGACTGTATCAGAGGAAGAACCAGAAACAGACTGAAACTATGTTTAAGGGTAATGTTGTTGCTCTTGCAGTGATGGATGTTTACCGGTTGGTTGGCTGGTTTTGGCACCATCCCTAATCCTTCCTTTCCTCATAACACAAAAATACCACAAGATCGGATGGGATGGGGGGGACCACACTCGCATGGCCAATAAACCCAGGCTTATTATTGGGACATGCAGAGGCAGCACATCACAACGTGAATGTTAGAAAAAATATCAACACTTACATGATGATGGTTTTCTTGGGCACTTTAGTCTCTTGTTCAGTGACTACAAAGAAAACAGTATGAACAGCATGGGGTTAAAAGAAAGGCAAAAGCTCAAACAATTACATTAACTTTGTTAAGTGAATCAAGAAAAAACCTTGATTGGAAAGAATTCAAATTTAAAAGGAGGGGGAACATATACCATCCCATCACTGCTTTCTGTGGTTATTTCAAATGTTATTTTTAATATATATATGTGTGTGTGTGTGTGTGTGTGTGTGTGTGTGTGTGTATATATACATACATATATATATATACATATATATATATATATATATATATATATATATCTGTTTCTGTGAAGTCCTGGGAGTCGGATCCACAATCAGTTAAGTTGGCAGTATGCTTGCACAGTGTAAACTGGCTTAATTTGTTATTGTTTTGTTTTTCATAGAATCATAGAGTTGAAAAAGACCATGCGTCTCTTCCAGTCCGATTGCCTTCTGCCACGCAGGAAGACATCATCAGTTAAACCAATGGGATTAGCAACTTGGCATGCAAATTTATGGAGTCCATACATCTTGTGTGTGGTGTGCCTTCAAGTCAAATCTTGCCAAGAAAACTCCATGTTGGGTTCAACTCTGTGATGGCAACCCTATGGCGAGCCCATCATGGAGTTTTCTTGGCAAGATCTGTTCAGACGAGGTTTGCCATTGCCTTCCCTTGAGGCTGAGAGCATGTGAGTTGTCCAAGATCAACTCAGGCCCTGGTTTCCAGAGTCATAGTCTAACATTCAAGTAACTACGCCATGCTGGCTCTCAACCATCAGCCTCAGCTAAATGAGCAAAGGTCTGTTTCAGAGTATTGGCACCCATTCCTGTCCTACACCTGTTCCTTGCTCCTAAGTAGATGGATTTCTTCTTTCCAATAATGATATGCCTAAAGACCTAGCAAGGGCTAGGGATGAGAACCATGACAGAGGAGCCCAGGCATTTGATCCTAGACCGGAGGCTGAATTTGCCAATGTATGTGCAAGTGCGGTATCTTAACTGATTTGTGGATCACAAGCCTATTGAACCAATAAGCAATTCCAAGTGGCTGTGAATACTTAATAGGTTCCTCTGTTTAGTACATTTATATCCTGATTTTCCACAAAGGAACTCAAGATGGCTTAGAAGGGGTTCATAGTCATTCTCATAAGGGCACTAAACAGACCCTGGCATGCTTAGTTTCATTCAGCAAGGCAGTTGCGGTGTCCTTGCCCATATAAGATTATCCCCCCCCCTCAAATGTCCTTTTTAATATTTTGAACTGGGGCAGAGAAAAGAAAATCTAATTCTAACAATAGTTTATTGGGCAATTTTTAAAAAGAATGAGCCATAGTTAAGGTGCGTAATGGACCAAAATTCTAAAATAATCTATACTTAAGTAAACCACTTAAGGAAAACTAGGCATCGCAGAGGAAAATGTTTTAAGAAAAAGTGAGAATGGATACATTTTTTAAAAAAAACATCACCCGAGCCAAATACTAAAATAATCCTCAGAAAAAGCTGCATTCTAGTTTTAAGATGATCTGGAGATAAAAATGGGTGAAGAAATGTAACATGAAGTGAGTTGAGTTTGTTTTATTTTTTTTAAAGGTTTAGGAAATGTGTGTTGAACATATCTATGGATATATAGGGTCTCTTTTTGAAGGTCAATGTTTTATGAAAACCTATAATCCTGAGGCTAATTTAACAAATCTGTGATCTGTCAAAATAGAACATTTTCTTTCAGATGAAATTATCCTTGATTTCCATCTTTCCTAAACAGGGAGATTTAATATCCTAAAACCAGGATAAGAATATATAATTTAATCTATTTCTTGGCTGCTCTTTTTAAGAGTAGAAAGTATACAATGTCTTTGAAGCAGGGATTAAGCAAAGCAAAACACACCTCAGAATTTAACAAGTTAGTAAGCTTGGTGGGAAATGATCGTTCTTTCTTAATATTATGCTTTATAAACCACGAAAGGTAAGGCATTTCTCATGTTACACCAGACTCATTCCTATATAGTGCAGACATCTTGACAGAATGGATGGCACAGATGTGCGAACAGCTGTGTAAAGTCATCCGATATGTCTTTCTGTGAGCCGAATTTGCAAAGTGTCCATTCAAGATATCTGCATGTCTTTGCAAACATAGGAGTGTTTGGTGGGAATTGCTAGGTTTTAAAAAGCTGAACATGAGAAACAGAATGTCAAACAATGCTAGGCAGAGTATTACAGGTTACACAGCTCCCAGAACTATTTAAACATCAGCGCTTTGGTCTGTGTGACTTCAGTCAACCCACAGCAAAATGGAAAACTGCTGGTAAGCATGGATGAGAACAGGTTACCCATGTGATAACTTTGGTTATCAAACTGCCATCAAAATAAGGAGGCATGCCTTAAATTGATGGATTGTTCAAGCCCATGGTTGTTTGCATTAGAAATAACATTGAGAAACACATGGCATACATTTGGAGACACAGTTGGATGGGCCTGGTCCTCTCTGCGGAAAGGTTAACAGGAAATAAGCAATAAGGAATCAGCTCTCTCTTTTACAATTTTCAGAACCACCTTCAATATTTTTGACTGCGACATTTAAGCAGCATTTAGCTTTGCAAAGCAAGAGATCCTGACCAGCAGGTTAAAAGCTGTTACATGTATGCATCTATAGGCTACAGGTTTTCCTTGTTAAAGTGTTAATTCAGCTAATTCACACAATGTAAAATGATACAACGGTTGTGAATGAAGAAAAATAAAACTCTCAGAACTCTTTGAATTGCATAGAAGGTGGTTTCCAAAGATACTTTATTGTATATCCTATGGAAGGAAAATGTCAGTTTCATTGTACAGTTATCCAGTATGCTATGCCAAAACAATCAATAGATTTACTGATTTCTGGATTGACAAGGTGACTGATAAATACATGGTTAGGCAGAAACTTTCAAATTAATTCAGTCATAGGATATTAGTTGAGGGACAGAAAACATTTTGTAGCATGCATTTAAGAAATTTACTGTGTGCTTGAAAGCCACCATTACAGTTTAATAATTTTAGCAGACAATGGAAGAAAGATGGTATGGAAAGTTTAAATCTATTTATCCCAAGATGCCTGATGGTATTCACAATGGGTCGAGAGCTATGAAGACAGACGCTGTTAAAAGGAATCAGCTCCAAAATAATGCCCCTTTAAACACCTACATCAGCAGAATGCAGAACCTTTTCCATTTGCTTAATAGAAAAATAAACTTTCCAGCAACAGGTCAAGGTTTACAAGTAATAGTCAGATGTGCTAAGCAAAAAGTACAATTTTTGTACCTGGATAGTTAATATGTAAAATGCAACTACAGATTCTCTGTTAAACTGCACTGTATAATTAAATCAATTATTCATGTACAAAATTTGATACATTTTCTTTTTGCTTTGAATATCTGACTATGGCTGATCTGTTATTTAGAAAAAGCAACATATGTAAAAATATATATAGATATATAGAAATATACAAAGAATAGAGAGTCCAAATATAGATAGAGAAAAATCTGTATGGAAGGTAAAGTGTGGCACCTTAACCAAAGCTCTTTTGCATAGCCACCAAACTGAACAATAGTTATTTCTCCATAAACTTAAATAAGAAACAGTCTGAAATGACAAAGAAGAAATGCAATACTCAAGAACAACGTTTTTCCTGGTAACAGTGCAACAGATGTGTTTTCTTGCCAAACCAATACAACTTTGGGGTTTTTAAAGCATTCAAGGCCTGTTCCAGCTGAACTCCTGCAATTTCTGGGTTCAAAGTTATCATGCAATGTGCAGACCACATGCAATGGATGGATGGGTTAAGAAGGGAGAGCCCTCTGGGTGCATGAAAGGAATCACATGCTGCTGTTTTTAGAAGTCAAGAGAGAGATGCTCTGCAGAGCACGCAACTTTCATAAAACTAAAAAAAAAGATTTAACAAAGTGAAATAATCATAAAATGGCCAAATATCTCACAAAACTACAAACCACAGAATTGCATAGTATTGGGCCAAGGTAATGAAAGCAGTGTCAAACTGTATTAATTATGCAGTGTAGGTGCAACCAGAAAAGGCACAAAACAGAATGAAGGAAGAGTGATGCATTTTCTTCTTTCCTTTCAATATCTGGGGAAATCAGTTGTCAAGAGAAATTTTAAAAGGGAAATGAATGGCAGCAGGAGGAAGCAGGTAAATTCCTGAAGTCTTTCCATTTTGTTGGGTAGTAGACATTTATATCATGCCTTTCCAATGACCATGAGGTTGCTGGGGCTGAGAGTCACTGGAATATGGTGGACTACAATCCTCCATAATCCACACTGATTTCATATTAACTATATCCAGAAGTTACATCACAAAGTGTTGCTGGCACCCTAGACATTCATTTGAAACCATTAACTAACCTAAATACCAGCAACTGAAACAAATATCATGTTATATTATTTTGTTGTTTATGAAGAAACCACCCATGGTTACCTTTTCCAGGTTGTGAAGTGAAACTTTTTTTTAATACAGATTTTCCTTTTGCAAGACACAAACCCTGATCATCACTTTTGCATTGCCACTTTCTAAGAGAAGAACTTGTACAATTTTCAAAGCTGCAGCTTCCTAAGAGTACAATTTTCAAACTTGGTAGCTTCCAGAGAACCAAACAGAGGCACTCCGAAGATTAAGATAACACATTTTATCACCCATATTTTCTGATGCTTCATACTAGCAACGGCTTGGAAGCAAAAATTAAACCACATCACACTTTTGTGTAGAGGAATCCAACTGAAAGACTCATACTATCTCAATTATTGTTTGCAGATGAATCCAAGTGGTCAATGACTGCTTTTAACTCCCAATGACTCCCAACAACTCCACCTGTGGTATAAACATCTATCGGGATGATTCTGCCCTCCTACACAGTTTTGTGGAGTTTTGTCCAGGTCACATACCCACTAAGGCGCAAGGCACAACATGCTAAATTTCAGCCTGCGATGTAGGATGTGATGGGAGCGTGGAGATTTGTCTGTGCCCCAGATGTTGCAAGGTGAGGAAAGGGAAGATAAATAAAGAGATTAAATGGCCTAGAGCAACAAACACAACTAAATATCATAACAGATACTTGGTCACATGAAAACCATAATTCTACCATAAAGTCAAAGATCTCAATGGCTGCCAGAATGGCACTGGCACAGGTGACCAGATGTCCTAACTGCAAAGGAGGACAAGGCACTGCAAAATGTAGGACATTTTGTAGGACACTGCAAAAAGCTAAAAACACTAATATAAATATAAATACATACTTCTTAGTCATGCTCAAAATAGAGGGCACTTTGAAATTACTCTTGGACAGAAGGTTGAAATGTAGGATAAGTCCTGGAAAAGGAGGGTGTCACCCTGCATTGGTAGTTCAGCAACACAATATGCCCAGTTTAAATCCAGCTCTGGATTTCAGATAGTTTCTGGCCTTGTTGTTGGCAGGCTATAGAGTGCTTAACTGGGAGATTGTCGTTGTTGTGTGCCTTCAAGTCATTTCTGACTTATGGCGACCCTAAGGTGAACCTATCATGGGGTTTTCTTGGCAAATTTGTTCAGATGGGCTTTGTCATTGCCATCCTCTGAGGCTGAGAGAGTGTGACTTGTCCAGGGTCACCCAGTGGGTTTTCATGGCCAAGCTGGGATTCAAACCCTGGTCTCTAGAATCCTAGTCTAGCACTCAAACCATTACACCACACTGGCTCTCAACTGTAATCTGCCACGATGACCTGTATCTCTAAAGAAATGGCACAAGGATGTATCTTATGTGCCCTGCTCTCAGGCAGAATTGTGCACTTGTATGTGCTGCATACATGGAGGCTGAAGTAAAAACTACCTAATCCAGATTTTATCATTACCATGAATTTAGTAAGTAGTCATAGACAAGCCGCTCTACATCTGCTCCATCCCTTCACATATCATATGGGCATAATGATCCTGATTTACCTGACAGAACTGTTCTAAGAACTATTGAAATAATATATGTGAAGCTCCACATTAATTCAAAGTATAGCACCTTCATGACTAGCATAGTTATTTCTCATAGCATAAGCCTTCATGGATTATAACCCACTTTGTTAGATACATGGAGGATAGTGCTAGAGATTCAGATATAGACACAATACGTCTGGTCTGCGGATGGATTAAGATTGTACTCCATGCATCTAAGGAGATGTGTAATCCCTGCAATCTTGTGCTTGTAATAAACACACCGCATGCAACAAGAGATCAACACAGCTACTCCTTTGAAACTGCTCCATTAGAAGATTTTGGATATCAACAAAATATTTGTTAAAGATATAGCTAGAAGGAATATAGCCACTTTTGAGATGAGCAAACAATTATATTAACCTTTTAAGGAGCTGACTGTAGCAATAGAAGTGTACTCATGGCATACTCCCAAAGCTAATAAAAAGCCATACCTTCGATTGTAATGGCTTGATCTGGTCTTCTCCCCTCTTGGGCCAATGCTGCTGCACTCTGGTGATAGAGCTGAGCACCACTCTTTGCTGTTCCCAATCTGTTTGCCAGCTAAAGAAGAGGGTGCAATACACATTAGACTGAATAAAAACATCTGGAAAAAGAAGAAAACTAATTCCTATATATCAATCACCCACAAATGCTTTTGCCTGTACACAAATGGGCGCAGTAAAGCCCTGGGGGAAGCCGGCCTCTTAAACAGAGCTGAGACACTTTCTTTCTAAACATTCTCAATGATTTCCATTAAAGTTTGACACCAACACAAAGGAACAGGAATCTTACAAGAGGCGTTTGTGAATCAACCAATGTTGGTTAAATGGTGAAAAGTCTGGAAAACATGTCCTATGAGGAGTGGCTTAGGGCGAGACCTGGGGGAGAGACGCTTAAGGTGTGACATGATAGCCCTGTACAGTATTAGTATTTGAAAGGGTGTCATACTGAGGATGGAGCAAGCTTATTTTCTGCTGCTCCAGAAAATAGGACCCGGAACAATGGATGGAAGCTCCAGGAAAAGAGATTCCACCTCAACATTAAGAGCTGTTAGTTAGTGGAACACATTCCCTTGGAGAGTGATAGAGTCTCCTTCTATGGAGGTTTTTAAACAGAGGCTGGATGGGGTACTTTGACTGTGTCTTCCTGCATGGCAGGGGGTTGGACTGGGTGGCCCTTGGCTGGGGTCTCTTCCAAATCCAGGATTCTGTTATGTTATTTGAGAATCAACCAGAGTTGATTAATATGCGCTCAGATGCCTCAAGGTCACAAAGAAGAAACAAAAACCATCGTTGCCAACTGTAAATGACTGGGCCTCCAGTCATTGGGAGACCTCTGCCAGGTAATAAGAGTAGGCTGGAAGGGAGGCACATGCAAATAAGTAATGACATCACAGCTAACAGAAGGCTCATTTGACCAATCAGTGAGCAGGAGCAAGAGTTTTCTTCCAGAAGCTTCTAAGAGAAAAGCCTCTGAGACCAAGTGACAGTTGGAGACTGGCAGTTGGAGAGTCTTCAGCAGTCAATGGTTTGTACAGTGGGAATTTGGAGTAGGAATATCTCCCCTGGTGTGCGCAGTGGTTAAATGCCTGTACTGCAGCCACTCACTCAAAACAACAAGGTTGTGAGTTCAAGACCAGCAAAAGGACAGGTTGCTTACCTGTAACAGTATTTCTTCGAGTGGTCATCTGCGAATACATACAAATGGGTTTCACTGCGCCTGCGCAGTGCTGCTCGGAACCTACTGGAATCACTGGGCAGAGTTTACTCTGCAACATATTGAAACTTTTTGGCGGTAACTCCGCCCACCCGTTATAAGGCCCCTGCCTTCCCGCTCTTTCCCCAGTTCCGCAATTTTTCCGCCAAGCAGGCGATGGAAAGAGCCAATGAGAGCAGGACACTGAGGGGACGGACGGGTGGGATTTGTATGTATTCGCAGATGACCACTCAAAGAAATACTGTTACAGGTAAGCAACCTGTCCTTCTTCTTCGTGGTCTCTGCGAATCATACAAATGGGTTTAGAGGTATGCGGCGGAGGGAGTGTCCTGAGACCAAAGCTATGGTAAACCAAGGGTATATTTATTACAATAAAACACCTTGAACCATAAAGAGTCAGTCTTTTTGTTCATGCACAAATCAAATAGCAATAACTTTGCTAAACCTGAGAAGGGAACAGAGGTCATGCAAGACCGATTCCATAAGACTTGTGCAAATCAACATTCAACAGTATAAACAGTGTAAACTGTATAACACAAAAACATCAGTAGTGCCATCAATGCAACCCTGAAACCAACACAGCCCTCCCGAAAGCTGCGTCTCGGATGGCCCTGGTGTCCAACCTGTAATGCTTAATAAAAGTGAGAGGTTGGGACCAGACAGCAGCCTTACAGACATCCTCCAAAGGGATCCCAGACAGGAATGCAGAGGATGCTGCCATAGCTCTTGTGGAATGTGACCGAACCCTGCCAGGGAGAGGTTTGCCCAAGAGTTCATAGCAGAGGTGGATGGTACCAGCCACCCATTTGGAGAACCTCTGCGCAGACACGGGCAACCCCTTCTTCGGTTCCGAGTAGCATTGGAAAAGTCTCTCGGACCGACTGGAGGCAGCAGTTCTGTCCAGGTAGAACGCCAGCGCTCTCCTGACATCAAGAGAGTGCAGGCGCCGCTCAGCATCCGACGTAGGGTTGGATGCTAGGGTTGGCAACACAATGTCCTGGCACATGTGGAAAGCAGACACAACCTTCGGCAGGAAGGTGATGTCCATACGGAGGACCACTTTGTCCTTGTGGAACCTCAGGAATGGTTGGTCCCTCCGTAAGGCACAGAGTTCGCCCGCACGGCGGGCAGAGGTGATGGCCACCAGAAAAGCGGTCTTCCAAGTCAATAGTCTCAAGTCCGCTGTGGCCATCGGTTCAAAGGGCTTGGCTTGGAGAGCTGACAGTACCGACTCCAAGCTCCAAGCCAGCGTTGGTACCGACACTGGAGGATACAGGTTGGCACAACCCTTCAGGAACCCCTTCACCAAGGGGTCTTTGAAGAAAGAAACCCTCCCCCCGAACTGATATTTGGCACAGATGGCAGACAGGTAGCACTTGATGGATGTGAGGGACAGCCCCTCATCCAAAAGTGCCATCAGAAACTCCAGTACCACTGGAGTGGACACCTGTGCAGGAGAGAAGCCCTTTTGATCAAGGAAGAGGCAAAATCTCCTCCATTTCAGGGCATAAGACCGCTGGGTGGAAGGTTTCCTCGCAGCCAGGATCACCGTCCTCACCGGCTCCGGCAAGGCGGTCAGGGCCGGATCCTCCAGGCCACCAACGGCAGGCTCTCGATGTCCGGGTGGAGAATTCGTCCATCCTGTATCGACAGCAGGTCCGGACGCGGATCGAGGCGGAGGAAGCATCTCCTGGAGAGGTGGAGAAGGGATGCGAACCACGGTTGTCTCGGCCACCACGGGGTGATCAGGATCACGTGGGAGCGGTCCGTTGTTATCTTGGACACCACCCTGATGATGAGAGGGAACGGAGGGAAGGCGTAGAGGAGCTCCCCCGTCCAGAGGAAAGCGAATGCGTCTCCGAGGGATCCGTCCATTCGCTTCCTGGAGCAGAACTGGGGACAGTGGCTGTTCCAGCTGGTCGCGAAGAGGTCGATCCGGGGGGTTCCCCACCGATCGAAGAGATCGCTGACCGTCTCGGGATGGAGCCTCCACTCGTGGCACACCGACGGAGATCTGCTGAGGCGGTCTGCCAGCTCGTTGTCCTCCCCGGGAAGGTGAATCGCCTGGAGGAGGACGCGCCTCTGGATGCACCAGTCCCAGATGCGGAGCGTGAGGTCGAGCAGGGTCCTGGACCTGGTACCACCTTGTTTGTTGATGTAGTACATCACGGTGGTGTTGTCCGTCCTGAGGAGGACCACTCTCCCTGAGACAGCGTACTCGAACGCCCTCAAAGCCTTCTCCACCGCAAGCATCTCCAAGGCGTTGATGTGGAGAAGCTTGTCTTGTGCGGACCATCTGTCCTTGACAACGAGGTCGAGCAGGTGGGCGCCCCATCCCTCGAGTGATGCGTCGGTCGTCAGAGTCAGCTGTGTCTGGGGCTGATGGAAAGACATCCCGGTGCAGACATTGGAGCTGTCTAGCCACCATTTGAGGGAAGCGGATACCGGTCTCGGTACCGTGAGCCACTTTGAAGGCGGGTCCTCCAACGGAGAGAAGACGGAGAGGAACCAGGATTGGAGAGGACAAAGATGCAGTCTTGCCCAGGGGGTGACGAATGTCGTCGATGCCATGTGGCCCAGGGCGACTTGGACGTCTCTGGCCTTCACCCTTCTGTGTGCGATGCACGGCCTGAGGGACGTTGTTAGGGCCTGAAAGCGGTCCGGAGGGAGGAACGCTAGGCAGTTTTCGGAGTAGAGAATGGCCCCGATGAACTTGACCTGCCTGGTCGGTGTGAAGTGGTACTTTTCCCTGTTGACGACCAGCCCAAGAGAGTCCAGGAGGCGCAAGGCGAATGAGACCGATTCCTGCAGGTCGTCCCGGGATTCGGCTGCAAATAGCCAGTCGTCCAGGTAGGGAAACACCATGAAGCCCTTCTGATGAAGGTATGCGACCACCGGTGCCATGCACTTCGTGAAGACTCATGGAGCCGTGGCCAGGCCGAACGGAAGCACGTTGTAGTGGTACGAGTCGGAGCCGACAGCGAAGGCGAGGAATCTCCGGTGGGACTCTCGGATCCCGATGTGGAAATAGGCGTCCTTCAGGTCGACGGTCGCGAACCACAGGCCCTGGTGGAGGAGAGGCAGGATGGAAGCCAAGGTTACCATTCGAAAGCGACGGTAGTTCAAGAAGCAGTTCAATTGTCTCAAGTCCAGGATGGGCCTGATGCCCCCATCCGGTTTAGGTACGGTGAAGTACCTAGAAAAAAAGGCCCGAGGACATTGGTCGGGCGGCAAAGGGGAAATTGCCCCTTTACCCATCAAGGTGCGCACTTCGTCGAGAAGGGTGTCCGAGGGGGGAGTGGACATGAAGGCTCCAGTTGGAGGGAGCTCTTGGAACTCGAGGGCATAACCCCTGCGGACGATGTTGAGAACCCACGAGTCCGATGTTATAGAGGCCCAGGTGTTAGCATAGGGCCTCAATATGTCCAAAAAGAAGAGGGGTGAAGGGGACACGAAGCGCGCTGCGTCCCTTCAGGCTCTCTTCTTCCCCTGGTCGGTATCCTGCCGGCGGGACTTGCGGTACCGAGGCGGGAAGTTGCGACGGCCAGAGGAGGAGGAAGACTGCGAGGGGAAGCGCTGTCTCTGAGCGCCTTGGTGCTGGGTCTGTCGATCCCGGGAGAAGGTCCCCTGCGACTGACCTTGAGGCTGCCACGGACGCTGACGCTTCCGGAACGGAGAAGCTGGTGTTGAGGACATGCCATGCTTCTTCGCCGCCGCCTTCATCCTGAACTTGCGGTTCAGGCGGTCGTCGGTCTCGGCGTGGAAGAGCCCGTTCCCGTCGAGAGGCATGTCCTCGATGGCAGCCCTGACCGTAGGGTTGAGGTCGGAGGCCCTGAGCCAAGCATGGCGCCGAAGAGCCATGGCAGCCGACATGGACCTCCCGGAGCAGTCCGCCATATTCCTGGAAGTGGTGATGAGCCAGCTTCCAATGGAATGCGCCTCGTCCCTGATCTCGACCAGCTGCCTCTGGATGTCATCTGGGACGTCCGGAACCATAGGGGAGATCCTCTCCATGAGGGTCTGGATGTAGGCCCCCATGCAGGCGGTGTAGTTGGCGGCCTTGACCCCAAGAGCCGACGCCGAATACGCCTTCTTGGCCAGACCGTCCACCTTCTTTGCCTCTCGGTCAACAGGAGAGGTGGCCTGCTTCGGAACGAAGCTGTGTTGGGCTCCCTCAACGATTGCCGAGTTCGGCCTGGGGTGTTCTGCCAACCAGGGGCAACTCGCCGGGGCGACCCTATAGAGCGACTCGACCCTGCGGGAGGGTGCCGATAGGGTGGCCGGAGAGTCCCAGGACCTCTTCACGATGGTCTGGAGAGAGGGAAGGAGAGGCAGGCATGGTGGAGTGGGAACCCGTCCATGCACCCGACGCTCCACCGGGTCCTCGGCGTCGTCCCCCGCGGATGCGAGCTCAATGTCGAGGGCCCTCGCCATCCTAACCACATGCTCTGTGAAGGCCCTGACGTCGTCAGACGGCGAAGACGGCTCCGGGTTGTGCATCCTCTGTGGAGAGGCCGAACCGGAGAGGACATCCTCGTCCGAGGGTGCCTCCGAAGGTGGCAACGGTTCGTCCGAGGAGTCCAGGTCCGAGGAGAGAGGGTCCGTCACCCTGACCCGGGACCTCGGGCGGGCGAAGTCCACTGAAGATCGGGAGCGTCAGCGGGGTGGGGACGGCGACCTGTCGCGTCTATGGGCTGGAGATGGCGACCTCCCGCGTCCACGGGATGAAGACGGCGACCTCTCACGTCTAGGAGATGGTGACCTCTCGTAGACCGACACGGTGGGGACCGATCTGGTCGGGTTGGCCCGGTCTGCGGGATGGGGGTTCAGCTTGGTGAACTCCTTCAGGGCTCTGTCCTCCGGAACCGACATGTAGTAACGGCGCGACTGCATGTCGAAGAAGAGGTCCGGAATCCCCTATCCACGGGAGACGTCCTCTTCCTCATCGGTTGCCGGTTGGGAAGGCGACCGATGCTCCGGCGAGCGAGGAGGCGCGGTGTCCTCCACACCGTGGATGAAGTCCATAGTCGGAGGGGGCAGAGGTGTGACCGGGGTCCCTTCGTCCATCTGCGTCAGCTCCTGGATGCGAGGGGCTGACGGGGCAGAGGCGCGAGCCTTTTTGGAGGGGGAGCGTTTCCTCTCCTTCGCCGGCTCCTTGGAGGACTTGGCCCTTTTAGGGGTCGGATCACGACCGTCCTTGTCATGGCGCCTCTTCTTCCCATGCTTGGGTGTCTCCTCAGATGGGAAGAATGGGTTGTCCGGGAGGTCGAGGAGGACAGCAGCCGCTGTGGAGGACGTAGGCCTCGGGGACCGTGACCCCTGCGCCGGATCGGTACGCTCCCCAGGCATCGCATGGCACTTGGATGCCTTGGAGGACGAAGGCGAGGCGAGATGGACCTCCGGCTCAATAGCCTCTTTCGAGCGGGAGCCCTCCATTCCCTCCTTCGGCTTGGAGGCCCGCTCGGTACCCTCAGTCCCCGATGACTTGTGGGGGCGCTTGGAGGGTTTGTCGGTGGCACTGGGCGGTTTGGAGCCACGGGCCACATCGGAGGTGGTGGACGGGGTCCCGGCTGGGACACACACCACACTGGGGACGGCAGCTCTCCCCGATCCCACGCTGGAGACACTCGCCCGAGATGATGAAGCGGGGGGGCGCCAGAGGTAGGGAAGAGGCCCGCGAACCCCTCTCCTGCAATTTTCCCAGGGCGATCGCCGAAGTCAGCCGGGACTCACGGTTTTTCCGAGCCTGAGAGGAGAGTGATCTGCGAAGCGCGCAGGCCTTCGGGTCGTGGTTTGGACCCAGGCACAGCAGGCAGGTGGAGTGCGGGTCCTGGACAGGCATCTTGCCCTTGCAAATGTCGCACTTCTTGAAAGCCGCGGGCATTTCCGAAGTCGCCAAAGCCGATGAGGAGATTCAAAACGAGGTCAAACAGTCCGAAGGTCCAAAGTTACCAGGGGCGGGAGACAAAGAATGGTCAAGATACAGTCCGAGGTCAAAAAACGAAAGTGATTCCAAGCAAGCAAAGCAAGCGAAGTTCCTCTGAAGCAGCTAGCGCGGCAGAAAAAAGGAACTGGGGAAAGAGCGGGAAGGCAGGGGCCTTATAACGGGTGGGCGGAGTTACCGCCAAAACGTTTCAATATGTTGCAGAGTAAACTCTGCCCAGTGATTCCAGTAGGTTCCGAGCAGCACTGCGCAGGCGCAGTGAAGGTGAAACCCATTTGTATGATCGCAAGACCACGAGAAGAAAAATAATCTTTCATCAGGTTTGCATACGCGATTTTGTTCATGGGAATATTTCACATTCACAACCAGGCTCATAAGGATCTTCATTGCTTTGTAGAGAAAACACAATTGGCATTATGTAAAACACAAACATACCAGGTTGGGGACAAGTATGACTGCACAGCTCTGCAAAGTACATGGGTGCCACTTCGGCCCTGGCTTCTGGCTTCGGCAAACGCACCTCCTAGCCCCATGCCTCCCGTCCGCATGCCCTTTCAATCTGTAGGTATTTTTAATTTATATGTTTTTTAGCACCATTTGCCAATCATAGCAGTCATTAGGTTAAAGAAAATAAATGGAACATAGAAACGCAAGTACCTGCTGGTGAAGAGCAAGAGGGAGAGGAGAGGAGGAAGCAATAATCACCTCTACTTGCACCAGTGACTGTTGGCATAGCGCAAAATTCCTTCAGAGGAATTTTTATCACACAAAGCTCTTATAGTGAAAAACGAGTGCAATGCAGATGACTAAGACCAGCTACGGTGATATAGCTCGTGTGATAAAGTCAACCACAAAGAGACTCCTTTTCTTTGTTGTGTGCCTCAAGTCATTTCGGAGTTAAGGTGACCCTAAGGCATAACCTATCATGGAGGTGCATCTCTGGCAAGATTGTTCAAGGATATTTTCGATTGCCTGCCTCTGAGCGAGAGACTGTGACTTGTCCAGGTCACCCAGCTGGGTTACATGGCAAGCTGGGAAGCGAACCCTATCTCCAGAGCATATCACTAGCCACATCTGGCTCTCTTATTCTGCGCGTATTAGTTTTTTTCAAACACTGGGTGATAAAATCTCACTGTTTCTGATAAGGGTAACAGTCCAGGTCGCAGGGAGCAGGGGCCTGAAGGACAGGGCTATTGCAACCTAAGGTCAGAGGAAAGCTGACTGCGACCAACAGAATCTGGGTGTCATAAAAGGGAACCAAAGTGTGGATCACTGTTCCTATGTTCTCTTTTAACCCTAGAGAAGGAGGAACAGGGTTATGGTATTTTCTTCTGCTTTCGGACTGAAAAAGTTGTCTTGGGGTAAAAACACCTTTACCTGAGATGGATGAGGGGCTTTGCTGTTCTGCCGTGGTGAAGTAAAATGTCCTTGGACAAGACACTGGGACTCCATGTAGTCTTGAGTGTAATCCAGGATCCGCAGCTTTTTTGTTGAAAGCCAGAGAAACTTGGTTAGTACCAGCAAGATTTTTGGACTGCGCGGCGCAAAAGCAATCAAGGTCCCTTTATAGCTTAGAGGGAGAAAGGAAGGAGGAAGGAAGAAGGAAGGAAGGAAGAAGAAGAAACGAAACCAAGCTTTCCTCTCACGTACTCTGACAAATAGGTCCTTGTGAACTCATCTTTGTTGAGTGTTTTTTTAATTTGCTCTCTTATTTCCACTGCTCCACAGAGGTCAGAACATTTTTACAAGTTATGCTAAAGGAACAAACTGAAAAGGCTGCTTAAATTTCCTTCCGCCACATGGGACTTATTCAGCACTGTCATTGTTGGTACCGCATTCGCCTGCTGATCTTTAAAACACACGACACACACACACACAGCACATCGTGGGAACCAGGCTAGAACAAGCTGCACATTTTGCAATGAACCAGAATTAGACAACGTTAAGTATTTAGATTGGAAATGGCTGTAATGGTGATTTGCAATGCAGTATGTAGTATCGCCTGAAAAACAAGGAAAGAACGTTTTCCGTTGTCCCAGCATAAAATAAGACCAGCACAGGAGCTGCACACACATAGACAAGATTGATGATTAAATTATTACCAAAAAGACCCAAAGTAGTTTCTGTGCCACCATGCCCGTTTTTTAAACGAACAAAACAACAATCCATGTAAATTAAGGGCACGTTGCTCGATTTCAAATACAAAATAGCACTAAAATGTAGTAAACAGCATGGTAAAACACAGCTAAATCCCAAGGTGTTTGACACATTCACTGTTAGGCTCAACGAATGAGAGCATAAATGCCTATCTGGATCTAATACGGGATTTTTTTCTCTCTCCAACTAAATGCTAATGTAGTGGAATTGGGGGGTGTCAATCTTTTCTCAAGTGCATTTTGTCATGTCAGTACATCCAGCACACCTAAAAACTGCTTGTAAACACGATAGGAGAAACACACAGGAACAGGAGGTAAGTGAACCGAGAAGGCATCAAGCAGACATGCAGGAAAAAAAGGATTAAACCTTACTTTCCCCCCAGTGCAGTACGGTGTGTCTGTGAACTTATGCAAAAATTAGGACTTTCAAGGCCTCATTCACACGAGATAATAAACCGGTTTTCAGACTGGGAAACTGGTTTAAAGGGCCCAGTTTAACACTTGCCAAATTCTGATTGGTTGCGGGGGGAAGAGCAGGGCAAACCCAGGTTAAACCCGTCTTCAAATTGCGGCATTCCCCCATCTGTTTTAAATGATCAGTTCAGTGCAAGTGTGAAGTGCTGTGATTGATTCGTGTTCCCTATGAACAGTCACCTCTGTGACACACTCCTTTGGATTCGCTTATGGATAATTGAACGCCAAAGTGGAGTAACGAAATTGGGCAGATATATCACATAGTGAATAGTGGTGAACAGTTATTTGGCGCAATTGATTATTGATTTGACTCAAAATTTTTTTTTAATGTAGTGTGAATGAGTCAAAGTGTTTCTTAGGCAGGAAATGACATGATGTGGTTTTCCAGATCCTCCTCGAATATAGGCGGTACATACCGCCATTTGGGCGTCCCCGACGTCCCAGTTTAAAAGGGGGCATCGCTTCTAGACGCCCCTACTCCGTTATGGACTCGTCCATAACAAATGGCGGCGGCCCGTTCCACACGGCCGCTGCATCTTGACGTAGGGACACTGTGCTCGCACTGGCGCGCGCTATGATGTCGCGAAGGCACCATTCTGGCCTCGCGGCATCAACTTGAGGAGAAGAAGCTCCATTTGGAGGCTTGTTTTTGCTCCGTGGGGAGCCGCGCGGTTTGGCTGCCTGCGGCTCCCTCGCGGAGCAAACAGCAACGGTGGGCTTGTAACGGGACCATGTCTATAGCGATTGTTATTTGTTGAGGTGCCCCATCCTCCAAGATGAACCAGAATGTGACCCGGCTAGCTTCCAATCAGGGGGGACTTGGTCCTTAGGTGTTTTTTTAAACAGATTATAGATGTATAAAGCTCCGCAGCTGATAATAAACCTAAAATGCAGCAAGAAACTGGATAACAGGCAGCGCCTTTCATGTCAGGCAGCATCCCCTTACACCAGAGAGGGGAAAATCAGTGTGCATAAAGGCTATATGCCGAAGCTCACTATCATCCATCTACCACTGGACTTAGTCGGTCCGAGGAGTACCACTAAAACACCTGAAAGCCGCATTTCTACACAGGGCTGACACAAAGATCGCACGTTAGCATTGCCCAGGTTAGAAAAGGCCAACCAGACAGTTCACACCAATGAAAAAAGAGTGGAATAAGGGAACAAGTGGGAAGACAAGAGGTAGCATAGTGCCACCAAGTGCCAGGCCCTATGATTGTTTGCTGCCAATCGTTTGTAAATACTTCATTTCTGCAGCCTACTTTTCAGAAGCAACCCTTTTCTAAAACATGATGGAGGATTTACTAGAGGAAACGGTGAGGCTGCAACTTAGAAGTGATCCAGTCCCTGCAGTTGTGATAACTTTAAAGTCTGTGTAGCTACACCGATGACATGCACAGAGGATACTGGATTGCATAGTTGTAGATGTCACCAACAGGATTCTGGGCCGACGTCTTCTCTCAGGTCAGTAACCAACATAGTGTAAAGAATCTCCAACTACTTGTCTGGCTGCTTGTAGACCATCTTATGCTCCATGTGGGGCTAGAGAATAATGGCTTTTTTTTACACACCTGCTGGTCATTTTCCATACAGTTAAGCAGCACCAAAGGTTTTTGTTACTTGTAACTTTTCGTCTTTTATTTTAGGATGCTTTTAGCAGGGAAAACGTCATGATGGCGTTTTAAGTGGCAAGATTCAATCAATAGTAAATCAGCTCAAGGAAAAGATAGTCTGTCGAGGACGATGAAAGACAATCAAACCATTGTCCAGTGACTTAGGTAATAAAATGTAGCAGGCAGCACAAGCAATCCACAGACTTAAACATGAAATGGTGAGGCCAAGAGTTTCTCCCTCGCCACTTCCCACACTCGGGAAAGAAGGTGCTAGAATTGACAAGATTGTCCCCTGACC